>NC_137890.1:195001454-195568609 GCF_963455335.1 Martes martes | reverse complement strand
GAGGACAGCTAGAAAGAGGAATTAGTTAGAATAGCGCTAATTACAGAATTGTTAATAACATTTGTTTGGGCAACATCATGAACCAGGTTAGCTAGCTCTGTCTCTGGTGTTACTATCAGTCTTCTGGAGGAGAGATTCCTAACACAGTCAAGGTGATTTAGCAGATAGAAAAGCTGAAAAATTACTAATATATATACATATATATATATGCATATTAGGATATATCTTTGATTCCACGGTGCTGTGGAGAGCCAATTGTAATATTTAGTGAAACTATTTTAAATTGACAGCAATTTTGTACATCAGGCAATTATTCAAACCTCAGAACAGCCTTTTTCATCCTGCAAGTAGCACCGTTAGAAAAGCCTCTCAAGAATGCACGGTGTCTCTGCTGGATCTTGATGAGAGAGAACACGTATTTTGGCGCTGCCGTTTACTGAGTCAGACTTTGGGAGTATCTGTCAGTCATTGTAAGGACTGATACTAGCTTGAGAAAGTATAAAGTGTCTGCTCACTGTCAGATATTAGTAATTTTTGCATCTTATTTTTTAATTAGTTACTTATTTCTAAGACTTTATTTTATTTTAACTTATTTTAAATATTTTATTTTTAAGTCATCTCTACACCCAATGTGGAGCTTGAACTCACAGCCCTGAGACCAAGAGTCGCACGCTCTTCTGACCGAGCCTGCCAGGCACCCCTGTACAATAATTTAACATGAAGTACTTGAATTGAAACTTCTGTTGGGGTCTTTACTGGTTTCAAGCTCATTTTTCAGTGCTTTTTCCACCAATTTCCCAAGCTCATCAAGATTAAACATTGTCAGTTGGCTGTTGGTCTCAGCTTTATTTTATTATTATTAATTCTGTCTATTTTAAGCTACTTAAGCCAAAGAAAATGTGTTGTAGAATATTGGGTTGCTATATATAAACATACCCAAAATAAATTGAATGTAGACTAATCCTTAAACAAAATACAGTTTTTGTTAGGACACTGTTATCATTTATGTTTCACAATCAGAAATTTATTTTAACTACATTATTTGATAATGACCATACCCAGTAAAGTCAGGAAGTTCAAGAAGAGTTAAAGAGCAGGAAAGGAGTAAGAAGGGGGGTAAGAAGCTATTTGACAATTTGCTTTTATGTTTTGAGCAACCCTTCATTTAGCACAGAGAGTTGTTTAATCCAGACTTGTCTTGTTGCTTGTGGTTTAAAATTCAGCCAGTGTGTTATTAGATAATATGTTGAAATAAACAGCAAAATAACTTCAACATATTTTATATACATATTTTCTCTGAATAATTTGAGAAGCAGTCTTTTTCTCAAAGGAAAATTATTGTTTCCATAAATGACATGCATATCTGGGCTCAGAAGAAAAAAACCCAATTGTGATATTTCTAGGTAAATGAATGATTAGCACTTTGATTTATTTTTTTAAGGTTCTATTAATTTATTTGACAGAGAGAGAGAGAGAGGAAACACAAGCAGGGAGAGTGGGAGAGGGAGAAGCAGGCCTCTTGCTGAGCAGGGAGCCCGATGTGGGGCTCCATCCCAGGACCCTGGGACTGTGACCTGAGCTAAAGGCAGCCACTTAACAACTGAGCCACCCAGGCGCCCCTAGGGCTCTGTATTAAAAGAAAATAAAGTTAGCTATATGAATCTCAACACATAGAAGAATCTAAATTTAAAAAGACAAGTATTGTCATAAGTTGTGAGATGAGTCAGTTCAGAAGATATATTTTGTGAAAGTCCATCATGAAGATTTCAAATAAATCATGACTTTATTTAATGACAAATATATGTTTCAGTTTATAAAAAAGTCCTCTGATTTTACATTTGGAAAATTTCCAAAACTATACAAGGATGAAAGGGCATTTACAGTTGGTTTTCTTTTTAGATTTACCTTAAATATTTATAAATCAATACTTAGAAGCTTTATAAAGTATAGATTTTCAAACACATAACTCATGACTTATCAAACAGGTGCATAGCTTTTTGTGAATTACACGAACTTGTATTCTACGTATATTTTTTTAAAGACTGATTTATTTATTTATTTATTGTCATTTCACTGCTTAGTTTTTTTCTCCTTCCGTAGACTTTTCACTGTTACTGTCCAGGAAGGCCAGAAGTAATGCAGTAAGACTTTCGTTGGGAGGCGACGGTTGGCAGGTCTGCCAGTTTCAACAAGAAATTCTGCCAAGTTCAGCCATTGTTTGGCCATTTGGGGAAATGCTTCAACATTTTTTGTTAAAATACCGAGCAACCTTCTCATTTACCCTAGTTTGAAGGTCACTCTTTGGAATTCAGTGAAACCTGAACACTGCATTACAGAAAGCATCTTTACTAATTTATTTCCCTTCACAGAAGCAGTGGAGGGATGAATATGAGGTTGGCCTAAGAATTATAAATGATAATTAGTTTCTGAATATTTTCTCTTTGGCAGTGGTTCATGTCCCCAACACCTCCACAATCTGTGTTTTGTATTGTATCGTACACTGCATACAAAACTACATAGAGTCAACTATCTAGTTTTCTGTGGACACTGATACAAAGAAACATATTCATTCATTTAATCATTTATTAAGCAATATTTAAGGACCTACTAGGTGCAGTCACTTATCGAGATGCTTAAGAAATATTAGTGAAAAAAAAAGCAGGCGGAAGTACTTGTAGAGTTTATGCGTTAAGGATATGGACAGAAAATAACAACAGAGAATATATGTAAATGATAGTCGACGGCTTGTTGCAATGTGGTTGATGTTATAGGAAGAAGCCTGGACAAATTAAAATAGATGACGATGGGCTAAAGGGTTATGGTGGTGCAGGCGTAGCTGACTTTAAGTATTAGTGTCGAGGTTAGGTCCCAAAGAAAACGTTGTATCTGAGCAAAGACTCCAAGGATGGGCGGAGCTGACACGCGGATTTCCGAAAGAGCACTCAGTGCTCTTTGAGAGAAACGCGCTGATAGTTTTTAACCTTAGTTCAGATAATATGCTTACCTTTCTTTAATTTTATGCCAATTGATATCAGAAGTACTAACAAGAAGTAAATTTGTCTGGAGGTGAAGGAAAAAGAAATACTGAAGTCCAGAATCCAGGAACTATAGACCCAGAAATAAAGATTAGCATTTTTTTCACATTCAGGGGCCATAAGGGTGGGCATGTGATGGAGAGTAAGGGAGACATGGGAAGCTTGAAAAATTACTCAGTTAATTCATTCCAGTTAGTATTCTTTCACTAATTTCTATTATAACCTTATATCAATAAATATTGTGCACAATGATCTTTGTTGTTTACTATAAATTTAATTTAATTCTAAAGAGTTATCCAAGTTAGAATTGATAAAAAAGCTAGAAAAGCTCATACGTTGTGTTTACACTCTGTGTCCCTCCCTGTTTATAAAATTATGCAGTTATATCTGGAAGTAAAAACATAGGCCAGAACGTAGAACAATCCTTTAAGTCTATATGACTCTGAGTAATTTAGGAGTGGAATGTTGTCTAAATATAGAAATCTAACTTTTTTTTTAAGCAGATGGTAGTTATTTATTAATTATTATTATTTTTTAATTTTTTATTATTTTTTAAAGATTTTATTTATTTATTCGACAGACAGAGACCACAAGTAGGCAGAGAGGCAGGCAGAGAGAGAGGGGGGATGCAGGCTCCCTGCTGAGCAGAGAGCCCGATGTGGGGCTCGATCCCAGGACCCTGAGATCACGACCTGAGCCGAAGGCAGAGGCTTAACTCACTGAGCCACACAGACGCCCTGCAGATGCTATTTAAAGATCTACATCCTAGTTACACTTAATGAAACCCTCTGGGGACATATGGATCTAGAATCTCATATTTCTGTTAGGAACCTATTAACTAGACTTATGTAACTTGTTGAGGACTCCAGCTTCAGAAACCATATGTAACATGAATAGTTTTGAACATGTGGTCCTTTGTGGTACAGATAGAACTAGATAGAACTAGATAGAACCAGAACTGATGCAGTTGCGAGCTCGCAACCTTAAATACGTAGTCGTTATGATGTTGAGAATTTGGTGAATAATCAGCTTTCACAGGGTGAACCTGAAAAATCACACAATTAGTGAATTTTTAAAGCATGTTTGAGTTATACAATGACTCAAACATAAACTCTTTGTTAATTTTGGTGTATTTATTTTGAAGGAAGTGGGCTGGGTTCTGGTTCATTAAATATGGACATGTATTAATTTTATGATGAAAAAGATTCCATGTTTTCTAATAATTTTGAACTGATAACATGGAACACAGCACAGGAAATCCTTTTGGAAAGTCTATAATTAAGGAAGTTAACTCATGTGAGGAATTCGATTAATTAAAATATTAAACAATATTTAGGAAAGTCATTTTATGGGCTTCACCCAGGTCAGTTTGTTCTAGACCTTAATACTTGCTCATAGCTCATCCGAAGGCTTTCCTGCTCAAAGTCACGAAATCAAGTATTTTTCAAAGCTTTATTCTTAGAATATCTTTCTTTCACCACATTATTTCTGTCTTAAAAATGAACATTTCTGATACCCAGCCATGATGTTTGCCATTGATTTAGATGCAAGGAAATAGTTCTGTGAAAAGTATGAAAAGTCAAAGTTATAATAGAAGCAGTTGAAAGTAGGATATTTCAGAATATCTTAACCAAAGCACATATAATTGTGACCTAGGTAGTGTCCATTGGACTGTTCTTTATTTCAGGGTTGGGTTTTTTTTTTGTTTTGTTTTTTTGTTTTAACGTTTATTCTATAATCCAAGGTTTCCCAGATATAATCATATGTACAGAAAGTATCTGATTTATCAAGTTGTGTCATTTCAGAAAACATCCTACTTCAAACATTCAGTCCTGCCCTTGCAACCAGATGAGAAGTCGGGTGGCGGTGGGCGGCGTGGAGGAGGAGGTCGCGCTGTGGTCGGCAGCGAGCGCGGAGGCGCTGATGCTGTCCGGAGCAGGCCTGTCCCGCTCCCCTCTGGCCGGCGGCGTGGGGCCGGCTGGCTAAGCCTCAGTAGGAACTGGTCATGTGACTTAAAATACAGCTGTTCTCTGACAGGACTAAACTCTGGTGTGGACAGAAAGTTCCCCAAAAAGGATACGCACTGAGAACAGACTTTAGTTTTCTGGAGAGAGAACAATTCTGGAAGGTCTTATGTGAATCATGAAGCAGAAAAGCAAGCTACCTTTGTTTTTGGAGTGTAGAAACCTTATACCTTTTCAGCCTCCCTCATTAATAATGTAAGTATTTTAAATATTTCTTCTACCTCTACTTAGGACCAAATCAGACTCCACCCCTCTCCAAAACCAACCAACCAACCAACAAAGCCACTGAGTGAGGGGAGAATAGAGACCCTGCTCTGCTCACAGGCAGGTAACGCCACATTATTAAGATGCTCATCATTTTCAGTTTCACTAATGAATTCACTGCAGTTCCAATTGTCGTTCCAGCAGGATTTTTTAAAGAATTTCCAAAATCTAAAAACTTAAATAATTTGGGGAAAAAAGAGCAAGTATGGAAAACGCCCCTAACTAGTTGTAACGGTTACTTGTGTACGTTAACCTGGCCAGGCTACGGTGCCGGCTTGACCAGACACTAGTCTGGGCGTTGCTGTCGAGGTATTTCGTAGATGCGATCGGCATCTGACATCCGCTGACTTTGAGCAAAGGAGAGTATCTGGATGATGTGTCTGCGTCACATCCAGTGAGCTGAAGGCTTTAAGAGCAACACTGAGGCTTTCTGAGAAGGAATTCTTCAAAATTTTTGTTTTCCAGGCTCCTCTTAACTACCAGAGGCTAGAGGGCAACCGCCGGGCGTCTGGTCTGGAGGAAGGCGAGGGAGAAGCAGGTGTAGACGGAGGGAGGCAGTGAAAGAAAAAGCAGAAGGAGAGACGGGAGATGATCCGTCGCAGATGCCACCCACCCGCGCAGGCACACCTCGTTTTCTTGTGCCCCTCAGCTATTGCGTTCTTTACGAATTGAAAGTTTTGGTAACCCTGAATCTAACAAGCTTCTCAGTACCATTTGTCTAACGGCATTTGTTAACTTCATGTCTTTGTGGCCCATTTTGGTAATTCTCTCAATATTTCAAACTTTTTCATTATTTTATATTGTTCTGGTGATCTCGGATCCGTGTTCTTTCGTATTACAGTAGTAACTGTTTTGGGCACCACTGACCATGCCAGCAGAAGATGGCAAACTTAATAAATGCCGTGCGCATGCTGACCGCCCACCCATCTCTGACCCTTTCGATAGGGTTCCCTATTCCCTAAGATACAACCACATTGACATGACCCTACAATAGCCCCTGTGTGTTGAAGTTGAAAGGAAGAGACACAGATCTCCCACTTGAAGTCAAAAGTGGGAAATGATGAAGCTTCGTGAGGAAGATATGTTGAAAGCTGACATAGGTCAAAGCTAGCTTTCTTGCACAGTTAGCCAAGTTGTGAATGCAAATTAAAAGGAAATTAAAAGTGCTACACCAGGGTACACACAAATAATGAGCGAGCTGAGGAGTCTTGTTGGTGATCTAGAGAAAGCTCCAGGGGTCTGGATAGATCCAACCAGCCCCCACAGTCCCTAAAGCCAAAGGCCTAATCGAGAGCAAGACCCTGACTCTCTCCAGTTCGGGGAAGGCGGAGAGAGGTGAGGAGGTTGGGTGGGGAGCTGAAGCTCAGGTTGGTTCGTGAGGTTTAAGGAAAGAAGCCGTCTCAGTGACATAAGTGCGTCCACAAGCGCGATGCAGAGGCCGCAGCAAAGTACCCAGATCCAGCCAAGATAATCCTGAAGGTGGCTAAGGTGGCTACAGCAAACAACACACTTTCAGTGTAGACGGAACAGCCTCCAGTAGGAAGATGTGCTCCGGGCCTTACGTGGCTGGGGAGGAGAAGTCAGTGCCTGGCTTCAAAGCGCCGAAGGACAGGCAGACTCCCCTGTCAGGGCGAACGCAGCCGGTGACTTGAGGTTGAAGCCAGTGCTCACTGACCCTTTGACAATCCTAGAGCCCAAAGGGTTCCGCTCAATGTACTCTGCCTGTGACCTACAAACTAGAACCACAACAGACATCTGTTTACAGCATGGTTTACTGAGTATTTTAAGCCCACTGTCAAGAACCACTTCTCAGAAAAAAATTATTCCTTTCAAAAGATTACTGATCATTGAAGATGCACCCAGTCACCCAGGAGGTCTGATGTACAATGACATTAATGTACAATGAGATTAACGTTGATTAATATCGGTCTCGTGCCTGCTAAGACATCCATCCTGCAGCCCACGGATCAAGGAGCGGTTTCAACTTTCAAGTCTTATTATTTAAGAAATACATTTTGTAAGGTAAAAACCTCCATACATAGTGATTCCTCTCACAGATCTGGGCAAAATAAACTGAAAACCTTCTGGAAAGAATTCACCATTTCAGATGCCATTAAAAACATGATTCGCGGGAGAAGGTCAAAATATCAGCATTCACAGGAGTTTGGGAGAAGCTGATTCCAGCCCTCAAGGCTGACTTTGGGGGCTTCAAGATTTCAGTGGTGCAAATTCCTGCAGATGTGGTAGAAACAGCAAGAGAACTAGAATTCGAAGGAGAGACTGAGGATGGACCGGACTGTTGTGATCGCGGGACAAAACTTGAACAGATGAGCAGGTGCTCTTTGTGGGGGAGCGGAGATGGTGATTTGAAATAGAATCTATTCTCGGGGAAGATGCTGTGAAGACTGTTGAAACGACAACAAAGGATTAGAAAAGTCCACAAGGTTTGTTGATAAAGCCGCCGCAGGGTGCGAGAGGACTGACTCGAATTTTGGAAGTTTAGTGTGGCACAGTGCTACTGAACAGCATCTCGTGCTACAGAAAGCTCACTCACGAAATGTGTCCGTGGATGCAGCAAACTTCGTTATTAACTCATTTTAAGAAGTTGCCACAGCCACCCCAACCTTCAGCCCCCCCCGCCCCCCGCCCCGGTCGGTCGGCAGCCACCATCGTCAAGGCAAGACCCTCCACCAGCAAGAAGACTACAACTCATTCAAAGCTACAGAGGATGGTTAGCGTATTTTAGCAATAAAGTATTTTTTTAATTAAGGTAGATGTGTTGTTTTTTAAACATAATGCTATTGTACTGTACTATTTACTTAGCTTTCATGTGCACTGGGAAACCAAAACATTCACTAACTGGCGTGACTTTATTACAATGCCACTTTGTTGAGATGATCTAGGACCAAACCCTCAGTATGTCTGAGGTCCGCCTGTGCTGTAGCCGAGGGTCCCGGGGCCAGCATCCATTCATGGGGTGACGAGATACCAGCCGCCCCCGGAAAGGGAAGCGGAGGGCTTAAGAGCCTGCGCTCTGGATTGCCAGGACTCAGTTCCCGGAACCTTCACCTGCTCAGCTGCGTGGTTTGGACACGGTACTCAGAAGCTCTGTGCCTTGGTGTTGGAGTTTCTTATCTGCACAACAACAACAACAATTCCTGGGCCTCTGGGGAAGGTTAAATGAGTTTATCCGTGAGTAATGAGTGATGTACATGGCAGAAGGCAAATCCTCAAAGACTTGAGCTAGATATCTCAGTAGGGCAAGCCACCCGGTAAGAAGAGGCTCTCCTGCACTAGCGCGGTCTGCAAACACTCATCCACTGCTAACCTGGGGAGGGAGAAGTGCCACGGGGAAGGCGGACTCTCCTGCCGGAGGAAAAAATAAATTATTTGTCCCTCAGGAATATGAAGGTGTGTGCACTCGTCTAATAATGTCAAGGACCAGAGGCTTAAGCTGACTATATATATATATATATATATATATATACATACATATATATATATATTTATTTACCCAAATAAACCTGACCAGTTCAAAGATATTTTAGTGAGTTAACGGGACTTCCATGAGACTGTGTCGGACAGATTTAAACCGCAGCAGCCTCCTGGCCAGCTGGGCGCGACGGCTGTCTGAGGGGCTCCCCATTCCAGGAGCTGTTCAAACGGGGATCGCACCCACAGGTGCTAGCACAACCGCGTGAGTCACAGTTTTTGCCTCAGCTAAAAAACTATATTGCCGTGTTTTGAAAAAGATTTAAAATAAAAGGGTTTTATTGAAAATAACTTTTTGAAGAAGACATATGTAGACTGATTAGTAAAATATGTAAACGTGTTAGTCTAATACTAGGTTTCCATTATTTAAGTAAAAGTAAATCTGCTCCCTTGCCTCGCATTTGAAAACATCTGAAGACAACTACAGGGTTAGACAAAGCGCACCACACACGCACATTCTGTTTGACGACGTTCCTTTCGCATAGTTTTATCCTCCCTATTTTCAGTTATAACATGCTTTATTCTTCTCCAGTACTTACCAAGTTCCAATTTCCCCTTCAAATTATTCTGGGAAAGAAGGCAGAATTGAGGTTTATGCACAGAATATCTAGACAACAATCGACATCATGTCAATGAACATGGATTCGATGAACACTCGCTTGTGGAACTTACGACATTGATACTTGGACATAGGACAAACTTAGCTTTGATTGACAAAACCCTGTGTGCTCACGAATATGCTAGTGAGCCCCCATGTGACTAAGCCGTAGGAGAGAGGCGCTCTGGTCAACCAGTCGCCATTTACGTATCACTCTTGTCTAACAAACCAAATGACGTGCTCAGGCGTCCCTGCGGTTTCACGAGAAACACAGTTGGACTTAGGTTAGCCTAAACACAAGTAGGAGAATAAAGACAGATTTATACAAAAGTTTATGCCATATTACCATTTTTTTAATTAAAAAATACATTCCATGTTAAGGGGATAAGATTTCTCTGAAAATTGGGCTCTATCCAACAACCTCAATGAAGTTAATGTTAATATTATAAGGGTAGGTTGGTTATTTATTTATTTACTTATTTATATTTATGTTGGGTTGAGCAGAGTTGAGATTTTTGACCTTTTGGTTGGTAGTAAGGCAAAAAAAATACATTTAATTAAAAGCACAAAGGAATAAAAAGATAAAACTTGTTTTACATTTAAAAAATAAATTCAGTATTTTGATCATTTTTTTAACATAATATATTAGTGTGTTAGTTTTGTAGACTATTATCTCTTTGAAGTAAACAAACTAAAGGGAAAAAAGGAAGAAACTTGTTCTAGGAAAATATTTGTGATTTATCATCCGATAATATCAGTAAACGCAAAAACATAAGCCCTAACTCAGTTCACAGCCAGTGATTCTCTTTTATTTATAAATAGTAAGACTTTTATTGTGTGCTTAAAAATTAAATTCATTTCTTCATTTTTTGGTAAAATAGTCTATTAAATTAAAAACTCAAAAAAACTTGATTTCAAGATTATACAAATACTGGAAAATGCAAAAATTATTGATTTAATGCACAATATAATACTAATTAGACATAAAAATAATCTAGATTTATTGAGGACTTTTCTGTTTAAATTGGAATGGCAATGTAATGTATAAAACTGTATTTCCTATCATTTAAATGGTTTGCTGACTTAATTTATCTAATCATATGTTCTTTTACCCTAAATAACACTAACGCAGTATTTACATCCCAGATTTTACAATTAAAAGTATGCCACCTATTACTGCTTCAATTTTATGCTAATTAAGACTCTATAGCTTCAAAATTACAAACCAAACTATAGGTACGTAAACCAAAATTAAGGTGTGAAAACTATCTGGATTCTTCTAGTTGTGTAACTGCTATTGATGAAGGAATTTGGGCAGGAATTGCTAAGGGAATTCTATGGGAGTGAACGGGAAAATGATTGAAGTATCCGGTTAGTGTGTAGCCCTGATCCTCTGTTTCTCATAAATTTTTATTTTCCTTCTAATTTCATCAGAACATCTTCTTTTTTTTTTTTTTTAAGATTTTGTTTATTTTATTTGACAGAGAGAGAGATCACAAGCAGGCAGAGGGGCAGGCAGAGAGAGAGAGGAGGAAGCAGGCTCCCTGCGGAGCAGAGAGCCCGATGCAGGGCTCGATCCCAGGACCCTGAAATCATGACCTGAGCTGAAGGCAGAGGCTTTAACCCACTGAGCCACCCAGGCGCCCCAGAACATTTTCTTATATTAAATGAGAAGATTTCTTAAAATAATGTAGTAGTGCTGCATGGTAGAAGTATTTTGATAGAAAAAGAGAGCTTTCCTAAGAAATTATAAATGTTTATAGTTCATGCAGGGACTTCAAACCCAGATACAGACAAATGTTTTAAATAGTTATGTACTGACTTTCCATCTTAAGAGTGTTCTCTGACGGTCTAATGGAGTCAGGAGCTCAGAGGTGCTACAAACTTGACACTCCGTGTCTTTCATCAACACCACGGCAATGATACAACTTACGTTCCTGGGTTAATGGCATCTCTGAATCCTAAGCAAAGACAAGATGAGAACAAAGCCAATGATTCCAAATAATGTCCTTTGACTATGTTTGTTTTTTTTTAAAGTTGATACCATAATCATGATATCTCTATAAACAGTATTATTTTTTCAAGTTGTGTTGACAGTCATACACAGAGTATGAAATTGGTTTTATTTTGTGAATGTATACTTTGATCCTTTAAAAAATGTTTTGTTGATTTTTGTAAAATATCTCTAAGACAATTCTTAAAAATTAAGCTATTCTCAAACTTTAATCATGGAGCTAAAAATTGAATGCGAAATAGTGTTATAATAGTCACAAAAATGATGTATGTTAAAAACACATAATTATACTATTAACTGAAGTTTGATTAGTATTATGTGTTTATCAAATAATTTATCCACATTAACATAAAGCATGTAAGGTCATAGTTCTTTGTCTTAATATTATTTTGAATTTCTTACTGAAATAAATTTGTTATGCATAAAATAATGGTACAATACATACAATGAATGTGAAGGTTTTCCTAAATATGCTAGAGGTTTGGTTCCATTTAAACTTACGCTCGGCATCACCAGGAGTAAAGTATACACACCTTGGTCATTCATTTAACACAATTTTTAAAATTACAGAGTCAATTTTAATTTCTTTTTGTTTTCCTGTTTTTCCCATCTTTGTTTTTCAGAGTGAGTGAATAGTTTTGTATATTCTAGAAGTTTACATATTTTAACTAACAAAACAATTTGGAACATGCTAAGATATATTAGGGAAAAAAGACCTTGTAGTAATAACCTCAAGCACATTTCTTAAAGATAACTGAATATTGCAGGTAAAACATACCTCAGCTCACATTATTTTTATGATTTCTGAATCTTATGTTTCATACTTAGAACTGGCCTTAGACTCTGCATAGCATCTAGAGAAAGAAGTTAGTTCTTCAAGGCTGAAAGCATGCAACGACCCTCTGATATTCTCTTATCATTAAAGAAAACAAACTTTGGAATATAATAATATGAGTTCTTACTTCAGACTTTCAATTATTTTCTCAAGTAACAAGTCTTTGCCTAATGACCTTTGAAATTCACTGCCTAGTGGTTTTCAACAGTATTTTCTGAAAATAAAAGATGATAAAGTCATACTATTAGTACAGTTTTAAGATTTTAATTAAATTATGGAAAAAATTATGGGGAGTTCCTTATTATAAAATATGATATTAGTGTAATACCTCCTTCTAAGAAAATAATCTAAATTAAACATAATGCTATTTCAATTTTTGTTACTAATCCATGGCATTGGGTGGGGCTTTTAATGTGTTCTTTTCATTTCCTTCCCTAATTATCTAATGGCTATTTACAAAGTCACCTTCTAAAAACAGGTTTTCCATTTCTACACATGTGTCAGGGAATTTGATACAACTCATGACCGAAAGGAAATAGGCAATCAGCCATAATAGTTTTAAGAATCACAAAAATAAGACTTCATTGAAGTTTCCATTATTTAGAGAAATTTGTGGAAAATTGAGTGGAACATTATGAGGGATTTACTCAGAAAGCGTTTGAAGTCCACGGTCAACGCGCCGGGTTATGGGCTCGTGAGCACAGGGTCCCCCACCGAGGACGCGCTGCGGAGCGGAATCCCACAGGGAAGGCGGGGGTCCGCGTGTCCCTGTCTATGCCGCGCGTCACGTGCGGAACAGATGCAGGAAATGTCAGCCTCTACGATTTGAAGCCAAATCCGAGGTCTGATTTATACATAAACAAGTGATATCAGCCGATGAAATGTGGACCCAAACCCGACAGCTGTTTCTGCGCTGCGGATTCGCGGCTGTCTACGCGGGCGCTGGAGCGGACCGTGGCGGCTTCGCGGTCCGCGCGGCGTGGGCGTGGGCGTGGGCGGGTGCGGGTGCGGGTGCGGGTGCGGGAGCGTCAACGCAGGGTCCGCCTCGGCGCGGCCGTGGGCGCTCCGGACGCTCCCGCTTTCGGACGCGCCGGGGCTTCTGCGCTCGGTGCCCCGGCGCGCGTCGCGGGCAGACTTGGTCCCCGTCCTCCGCGCGCCGCTGCGTCTCCTCCCGCCCTCGCCCGGGGGCTTGCGGGGGCCGGAGCCGTCGGGGCACAGGGCGGGCTGGAGGGCTGCGCCGCGACGGCCCGAGTCCCGCTCGCCCGGTCCCGGCTCCTTCCCGGTCCCTTCGCCCCGTGCCCCCCCCCCCCGCGGTCCGGCGCGCCCGGAGCGACTCGGGGGTGGCGGGAGCGGCCCGGAGCCCCGTCCGGCCACAGCGAGCGGGGCCCCTGCCCGAGCCCCGGGCCGGAGGCGCGTGTGCAAACACGGGGGGCGGCGCGCGGGGGACCCGGGGTGCGCCCGGCGCTCGCTTCCGATTCTGCGCTTCGTTCCCCGGCGCGGTGGCCGGGCCCGCGCCCGCCAGGACCTCGTCCCCCTCGCGGAACCGACCGTGGGAGCGGCGTGAGGACCCTTCCTGGGGGTGTTTCCAGCCGCCCCGGCCGACGCCGACCGCAGGGCGCGTCGCGCGAGGCGTCGTCCCGGCTAAGCCGCTCGTCTGAACGCGCCTGGGCTGCGCGCACAGTCTTCCCCGCGGCCGCGCTCGCCCCGGGACGGCGCCGCGCGCCCCGACGCCGGCGGGACACCCTGCGCGCACCTCGGGGCACCGGGCGCCGCTGCCCCCGCGGGCGACGTGAAGGAGCTGCGGGACCCTCCGCGGCAGGACGGTCGCCGCCGGCGAGGGGACCCGCTCGGGGGCGCGCGTGGCGCCGGACCGTGGACTTACCCGCGGCGGCCGGAGGCGCCGGAGACGCCGTCCCAGGACGGACCTTCCGAGGCGCGCGGGCGAGACGCGCGGGAGAGACGCCCCCGGAGAGACGCCCCCGGAGAGACGCCCCCGGCGCGGTCCCGCAGGCTGAGGTCGGGGCGGCGGAGCCGGGCTGCTCGGCCGGGAGGGGACCGTGTGCCGGGAGCGGCTGCTGTCACGCTGCCCGGGCTCGGCCGCGGGGGAACGGCGGCGTTTCCTGTGACATCACCGACCCCGCCTGCGGCTCGCGCGGCCTTAGTCCGCCTCCCGCGCCCCCGGCCGCAGCCCCTCGCCCGCCGCCGCGCAGGAGCGCGGAGCCCAGGCGGCCGCGTGCGCCCGAGTCGTGGCCCCCCCGGCGTCCCCCCCGGGCGGAGCGTGTCGGGACGCGCCACACCGCGGTGCCTGCGGCCGGGGGTGGGGGCGGCGTCCCGCTCCGCAGGGCGAGGACTTGGGGTGTGAGTGGGTGTGAGTGTGAGTATGTGAGAGTGCGCGTGTGTGAGTGAGTGTGTCTGTGAGTGTGAGTGAGTGTCTGTGAGTGGGTGTGAGTGTGAGTGGGTGTGGAATTAGACTCTGCAAGGCGCTGAGCAACTGTTGTCAACATCTTTCTTCGAAATAAACACCAAAACAACACCCGCATCCATCAGAATCAACTCCGCGATCAGACTTGGACTGAGTCCTCGTAACCAGGGCTGTTACCGGGTCAGGTTTTCACACTTAAACAATGAAGCTTTATGCTCTAGGTTTTTTGACTTTTTTACTTTGTCCATGACATGACTACGTGCGTATGTGTCATAAACAAAACCACGGCGTATGTGTGTTGTGTGTGCACATATACAGAGCATCGTTTGTCATTATATGTAGGTTTGATTATCTTATCACCTATGGAATAAAAAAGAAATTTATATTGCACTTATCCGTCCAAATAAACCTTGCCAAAAATGCAGATAACTTATAAACATAATGATTATGTAAAACATGTAACATATTCTAATTCTTTAGAAAAAGTTTTCCCTCAAAGCGTAAGTGTATTCCAAATGTGTTTAATAAATCATTGGACATTATCTGGGAAGAATGCTTTAAATTTGAAATGCAATTATCTTTTCATACTACTGTAAGTGTGTGAGATTCAACAATAATTATAATTGCTGAACCCTGAACAGCACTGGGCATCGATATCGTCCTCTGTAAACTAGAAGACATGAATCAAATAGTATATAAAGTTGCTTATATCTCTTAGAATTTCAATCGACAAATTATGTAACATTTAGAAATACATAAGATACTGTGATAATTATTCAATCCTTAGTAAATTTGAGGTCAGTGGCACTGGGAAAATTAGTAAATTACTGAAAAATTCAGGAACAAAATGAGATACTCACACTTTTTGTTAACTAAGAAAGGAGGACAAGGCAACATAAATTAAAGGGACACCATGTTCTGAAGCAGTTCCCTCTCGTTGACATTTTTATTACCTGGATCCACTGAAGAAACTCATTACACATCCTTGATTTTAAAGATCCATAAGATCAAGGTGAATAAAAATAAATACCTATAAAAACAGGATATATACTAATCTCTGCCAGTTATAGTTAAAAGATTTGTAAGAAACTGTCACACCTTCGGTTATTGAGAGAGAGATAACCGGAGGAGTTAAATTGCCGGGTTACAGAATGTTGTGTTTTCAGGGACGGTTTGGGTTAATTTGCCGGGTTACGGAATGTTGTGTTTTCAGGGACGGTTCGGTGAGCTTTGCCCCGGGAGGCTGCTGAAACGTGCTTCAGTGCGGGCTCTTCCTTCCGCTCATCCGAGGAGAAGCCGAGCTGCCGGCCACGTCCGGCCCCGCGAACCAGGGTTCTTCAGCCGGAGCAGGGCTGTAGCTCGCCCCAAGCGCGAGCGCGCCGGACTCCGTCCCGGAGGAAGGGCACTGCTCAGGGAACTCCTGAGAAGGAAGTGCAAAGTGCTGGGATAGGACCCAGAGGCATGAAATCCCAGCCCTGGTGCTGACACCCTCCGGTGCGACCTTTGACACAACTCTTTAGGCCTCGGTGCTCCCGTCTGAAAGTGCGCCGTGGAACCGAGCCCTGGACTTTAATCCCCGAATGACCACTGTCCACGTCTCCTCGTCTCCCAGGCCTTGATAGTGACATCGGACCCCTGGAAAGAGATGAGTATAGCTTTTGCAGTTTAATTATGAAAACTAAGACTTTTCCCAGTAAGCTCACAAAAGCATTAATACTTTTTTTCAAAGGTTCATTTATTCGTTTGTCCAACGCTAGTGAAGTCTAGTGAGTGAAACGTCTGTGCTGGAACGTGCGTCCTAAGACTCTCAGGCCGGTGCTCCTCTCCTTTACTGAGCAACAAGTCGTATCCGGAAGGCCAGCGGACGCCACCACACGCCTGCCCAAGTGACGGGTCAGGCGCTCGGTCCGAGTTCGTGAAGACCCGTGCAGAATTCTCACCGGCGTCCACAAGCCTCGCTCGGAGATAACGGGCGCCCTGCGTCCCGCTCACCGCATCCTTGAGAGTTGCCATTTTGCAAATTCCAGACGAAATAAACGGCATGAAGACCTGCAAGGAGCCCCTCTGTGTCTGGAGGGACAGGACACAAGACGGATAATGCAGATTTCTCAAGGGCACTGAAATAGGACGACTAACATTTAAGAAAATGCGGTAGAACAAAAAAACGTATTTCAGTAATGGATGGGGCGACTCTTAGGCAATGTGGTACTGTCAAAAATTAATTCAGCGTCATCTATTTCATATATATATAACATAACCTTTTTCCACACAGATCGAACATACAGATCGAAGACCCTGGTGAGCACGTACTCATCGGTGACCAGGCGTATTTTTGAGTCACATGCTATAATAGTTGTGTCGGGGAGTTCCGGAGAACAGGACGTGTCCCACTGTGTAGCTGTTACGGCACCTGCCGACGGCCCGTGAGGATTCAAGCGCCAGATTCTCTGCGGTTAGCGAGGGACCTGCAGAGTCCGGGGCAGCCGTGCGGAGCGCTCAGCGGGGTTTGCTACAGACTGAGGGATAATGTGCGACTGAAGAATGACACGCGTGATGATAAATGGTCATGGTTGTCCGTGTGAGAGTCCTACCTGCGGGATCGCACCTACCTTTGTAGTCCCGTGTAAGGCTCAGAGGTGCCGCAGTCCCACGATAATGAATATCAATCGCCGTGTGAAATGCACTTTTTAAAAAGATTTTATTTATTTACTTGAAAGAAAAAGAGCAAGAGAGAGTATGAGAAGGGGGAGGGTCAGAGGGAGAAGCAGACTCCCCGCTGAGCAGGGACCCCGATGTGGGACTGATCCTGGGACTCCAGGATCATGACCTGAGCTGAAGGCAGTCGCCCAACCCTCTGAGCCACCCAGGCGCCCCTGAAATGCAGTTTGACTCATACTCAGGAGGAAGCGAACTCAGAATCTCTGGATTACCTCTTATATTATTTTCCTGAGTTAGTCAAATGGACCAAAAAATGTGTCTTGACAAATTTAGTTCTCTACAGGCTGCTCTGACCACTTATTTTGAGTTTCTGTAGTTACAGTCTCCGGAGATGGTTCGGCCACAAAAATAAACCAGCAAAACAAAACACTTTTACATAAAGAATATTAAGGACCGAGGAGAAAGTAAGAAAGATCTTTACAAATGCTTCCTATGATGATGTTCTGAATTAAAATATTTCAGGTGTTAGGATGTATGTTAATAATTCCTCTGGGTCCTCAATTGTTTGAAAGTCGTTACACCCAGAGATAATTTATGCAGTCAACAAAACTACATATGCCATGCTTTACTAAAAATGCACCAATAATTTGAGGAGAAACACGTGATTTTTATAATCTTGGCATCAAAAAATTCTATGAAAGTAATAAGTTGACTCGATCTTTTATTTATTATTTTACCTAGCAATTGCTTAGTATATTTAAAGTTATTTCATTACGTAATGAACTGTATTCAGTGAAAGGACCAGATCCAAATGAATGGCTGTGCCGTTAAGAGTGAATTTGCTGTTTTCTGTTATTAAAACCGAAGAGCTGATCTTTAAATCTAATTGTGCATGTAATTTATCATCGTGAAGGAAATTATGTTATTTTTAAAATACCTACTATGACTACAAATTTGAAAAGAGCAGAAAACTTTTTTTTAAAATTTTATTTATTTATTTGACGGACAGAGATCACAAGTAGGCAGAGGGAGAGGCAGAGAGAGAGGAGGAAGCAGGCTCCCCCAGCCAAGCAGAGAGCCCGATGCGGGGCTCGATCCCAGGACCCTGGGACCATGACCTGAGCCGAAGGCAGAGGCTTAACCCACTGAGCCACCCAAGCGCCCCAAGAGCAGAAAACTTTAAATTTGAAATGAGTAACATTACATCCATATTAGGTACATAAAACAATTTTACTAATCTACAGCTAGTATTTCTTTCAGTATTTTATAATGCGTTTCCCCAAGAGAGTCAAACAATGTATCAAAAACAATTAGCTAAGAATCTGCCTATTCTTTTCATTATTCTCTTTAAGTTCTGATGGATTTGCATCTTCCAAGAGAATCAGTGTGTTTTGTAGATATTCATGATTGTTTGAGCCTCTCCTCCTCCCAAAGGAATAACCCTTGCTAGAAAAAAGGGCTAACAGTGGCAAATGAGATACACGATGGGCGAATTCAAAATGAAAGCTTCAATACAACAAGATCATTAACGCTCAGTCAAAGGAGGGCAGAACATGAGCTTTCTGAGAGTGCACATTGTTAATTTGGGGATGCCCCGGTTTGCTAGGGCAGTCCCAGTTTAAATTTCCACACTCAAAATGCCATGATTTGAATGGGAAAAATATATATGGTCACCCTAGCCACGCTTATCCATACTGCACTGACCAGTGGTAACATAAATGTTGACAGTGATTAATGCCTTTGGGAGACCTGAGTCTGTTTCCCGGAGGAGTTTAAAATAGTTCCTCCTATTTCTAGGATAGTTTTCGTTGGCCTTGGAAAAGATGCCCTTTTCGTCTCTGGATATGCATTTATTGTGAATTTCTGCCAAATTGCTTCTTATTTGAGAATGTCAATCTTGATTACTAGAATAAATAGTTTATTTGAGTTTTTGCATGTTGACGTAAGTAGCATATGTTTAAATGCCCATGTCTTAGGTTCTAAAGATGCCGAATGGCATGAATGTTTTCCCACCAAAAACTTCTTTATTCGGCTGTCACGTTGATATGGCTTGTAAAGTTAATAATTATTTATATTTTTCTCTTCAACAATTTACTCATATTGAACATCACTCTATTACTGATGGTAACATCAGTGAAGGTTTTTAAACAGAAGGGAATGTGGAACTATATGTCGTGCATATATTAAAAAAAAAAAATGCAGTGTATCTGCCCAAGAATTCTCAACAGTTTGGAGAGAAGTAGCAGATGCTTTGAATGCTCAGCTTTGAGGAAATAGGTACCCGCAGTCTCACCCTGCCATCTAGTGTTAAGTATTTTCAAATTGCCAAAAATTGCTCTACCTGAATAATGAAATTCTTTCTTTCTCTGATTTAAAAAAAAAAAAAAATCCCAATAACTAGGGAAGATTACGAAGAAAATATTCTGGTCCACATGTTAACTGGAGTTACATGGGCACGTACTTGCTCTAGCCTGTACAATTAAAGTATCAACTTATATATGATGGAAAAAATACATCATAAAATATTTAGATACAGGCAAACCAATAATTAAGTGTTAAAAACATAATATAAATTAAAAATACAAACTAAAAAGACCTACCATCTTTTGTCTTCCAATAAATATATATATTAATACATACATATATTTAAATATTTGAAGCGACCTAAAGCGAGACAACTCTGAAGTCCATGGCTAGGCTGGAGTGGACTAACTCCTGTGTGTC
Organism: Martes martes; assembly: GCF_963455335.1. Classification (NCBI taxonomy): domain Eukaryota; kingdom Metazoa; phylum Chordata; class Mammalia; order Carnivora; family Mustelidae; genus Martes; species Martes martes. The sequence goes on along the minus strand of NC_137890.1, from coordinate 195,548,543 downwards.
TGAACAGGAATACAAATCAGATCTTCAAAAGCTTGGGGCGCCTGGGTGGCTCAGTAGGTTAAGCAACTGCCCATGGCTCAGGTCATGATCCCAGGGTCCTGGATCAAACCCCGTGTCAGGCTCCTTACTCAGCAGGGAGCCCGCTTCTCCCCCTCCCTCTGCCTGCTACACCTCCTGCTTGTGCTCTCTCTGTCAAATAAATAAATAAAATAATGATAATAATAATAAACTAACCTAAATATTCAAAAGCTTACAGCAGAGTTTTCTCTGACGTCTGTCAAATCAGTCCCTCGCTATATCCAAGCTTAAAAAATATATATTCCATCACTATGTGTTAGAAAAAAAGCGGTCACTCATTGGCTATACTCCTGTTCTGGCTAAATACAGCTGACGTTTGAGAAAGACATTGTTTGGGGACATAATTATTACCTCCAAGATTTCTCTCTATAAACGTTTGTATCATAAGAAAACAAGGTTTCTTGACAACAGCCATTAAACACATTAATTGATCTCCTATCGTGTGCCAAACATTTGGTTAGATATTAGAAGTACAAAGCGGTCCTTCCTACATTGTCATGTACAGGAGACATGGTCCTTGATCTCAAGGAATTTATTTTCTATCCCCAGGTAGACATTTAGAAAAATACATTTATTTTTGCTTATATTGGTTAAATAACTCAGATTGCTAGAAGCAATGTGTTCAATGACTGGAACAAATCAGGCTAAGTAGATAGGAAGGCAGGATGGAGGGAGAACATATTTCCTGTAGAAAAGCATTTTCTCTGAAGATAAGAATTACTCTGGAACCTAGAAGGGAAAAAGTAGCAGCCATCCCCTAGATTAGGAGGAAGAATTCGGTTGCCAACGATTTACTGAAAGAGTGCTCGTTAGACTTTAGGCAAAAGCGTGAAGGGAATGAGGCAGGTTTGGAAAAAGGATGAGGTGAGCAAACGTGTTGTCTCCAGTAAAATCTGGATTTGACCTAAGCTGTCAATTGCTCGATCAGGGTAGGACTCTGGAAAATCTTTTGCAGGACAGAGTTGGCCTCCCGGATGCAAAGGAACCTGTCTTTACCGGCTCCTCATTAGTCAGTCATCGTAGGAGCCACTCGGGCGTGGGGAGCATAACTTCTAGAGCAGGAACTACCGTCGGCCCCCACCAGCTGAGGACGATTTGGAGAAGGATGCGCCGAGGGCTACGAGGAGCCGATTCTCCCAGCACCTGCAGGACGAGACCCCGGCTCGGGAGAAGACGTAGGGGAGGGGGCACCAAAGTAGAGTTTGCTGGAAACCCGTCACAGGCCAACAAAACCGGTCCCAGGGTTGCACTAGGCTGTCCGCAGAGCCTGGAGACCAGTCAGTGGGAAGAGAGGGCCGCGCGAGTGCGTCAGGACGGAAGGTGCGGGACCTCGAAGATGATGGTAAGGAATTTGCATTTTACTCTACTTGTGATGGGTCCCACCATCCAAATCAGGTTTTATGCTTTGTTTTGGGGTGGCTGGGTCTGGCCGGGGTGGTGGGGCTGGTCTGAGGAGGTAAGTACCGAAGCTTTTCCTATGAAATGTTTCCATGTCTTTCAGCAGATACTAATGAAGATAATGTTCACCACGGTAGCCGTGGTTCCTATTGTACGGGACCCTTAAAATTCCCTTCTCATGATATTTGTGGCATTCAGAAAATAACAATACTACAATTGAAGGAAACTCCTCTTTTATTACTGTAAAACATAAAAACAAGTTCAATAACAATTTGTAGTGATCCGTATATCCTTAAGTCCTTAACCTCTGGTCGCGCTGCTGGGTCTCTGTTCTGTTTTAGGAGAAGTTGAGGAAGTAAAGTAACGTTGATAACTGGCATTTTTTCAGATATCTGCTCTATGCTTTAGATATTTAAGGCATACAGTGCGGATTTTAGTCTCACTCTTCAGATGAGAGAATGGAATCCTAGTAAGTTTATACAACTGGAAATTGGTAGAACTGGAACTTGAAACCCAAGTGGTTTAGTCTTTAAACCTGTCCTTCTTTACATTATTGGCAAAATATTTAATCTGGCAAGCTACTGCAGATACGTTTGGAAGAAAATTGTATGGAATATAAGTCAAGTGATGTTGATTACTGAGGCTTCAGTGAGATAATTCCACATAGAAAAAAAAATGAGTGTTAGCAAGATAGGCAGACAGCACAGTGTTTAGCAAGTTTACATTAAAGCTTCCCCACTAGCTTGGCTATTTTTCTACTCAAAATATCTGTGTTTTGGTTTCTATCCAGATCATGCATTTTTCAATGTTATTCATATAGGAATGCCAGTAAAAGTTTTGACTATTTAAGAGGATGACATAAGGAATAAAGATGGTCATTTCTTAAACTCAAGATTTCTTAGAAACAAGACATTTAAACTTTGTAAGGTAAATTTTACCTCTGTAAAAGGTACATTTTACAGAGAAATAAAAACATTCACTGATTTTTTTACCCCCCCCCTTTTACCCTTGTTATGGAACTTTCCATATTAAAAATATTTTTAGCACCCCTTAGGCAATTTTCTCAAAAACAAATTATGAAAAGTTTTTAAAATTCTCAAATACATAATTTTTACATTTTTCTCGGTTAATCTTAAAACCACTTATGTCAATTCCATTTCTCATTTATTACTTTAGCAAACAAATTTTACCTAAAAGTTCTTGCTTTAACTTTTACTGCCCGACTTACTTGAGTAACTGTTAGAGTTCGGAGACTCTATTCTGAAGCCTTAAAATATGAAATATTTAACAAACTGTAGTATGACTAGTTAGCCATTTTAATAAAGGCTTATGATGTAGCAAACACTACGCTGAGTACTGTACAGGCACTGTTACTTACCGTCTTGATCATTTCACAAAAAAGAGGCCATTAGGGATACGAAGGCTTAATAAGCTCGAATCTAGGTTGATTTGAAGCCAGATTCTATGCTGTTCATTATTTGGTTTGCTTTCTTCTTCCACAGCCTTTAAAATAGTACTCATTTGTGGGAGTAAAAATACTATTTTACTCTTGAAGCTATGAGATATACTGCGCTTTAGAGGTTTTCCTCCCTGATCGACGTGTATGAGTGAGGGAGGAAATGAGAATGCGCAGAGGTAAGTAAAACGTCTCCCACTTAACATTACAGCTTCAAAGACTTTCTCATTGAACAACGTCAGATATTTTGAGTAAAAAAATGGTGATTGTTTATTTCTTCTCTGGAGTAGCGATTTCTTGGCGAGGTGGATCATGTAGGTAGCTCACAGATGTTCACATTTAGAAACTCCGGAAATTTTCCTAGAGTGATTTGCAAGTTTTTTTGAACATTTGTTGAGACTAGGGAGTATGTTTAAAAAATAGACTATTGGAAAGTAAAAATTCTTGCTTTCTGATTCCAAAAATCGATGAAGAAGGCAATAGTAGCGTTTTCCTCTGGCTCCTAACTTGAGAGCTCTTGCAACTTAAAGCATCAGTACATTTAAATTATAACCTCTGTGAAAGAAAATACAGACTAAACATGCATTAAAACCCTCCAATTAGGTTCATAGTCGATTTAGCTGATGTTATCTCATAATGAGAAGAAGAGCAAATCATCAGTAATGCTGACAGGAATGAGTTAATGTTAGATTTAACTAAAACTTGTGAAAAGAAATTTTATATTGAAATACAAGATTGGGGTACTAGAGATCATTTATTTCATTAAATTTTGCTAGTTCCTTTATGAGTGATTTTAAAAAGACGGGGTGCCTGCGTGGCTCAGTCGGTTAAGCAGCTGATTTTGGGTTTTGGTTCGGGTCATGATCTCACGGGCCCTAAGACGGAGGCCCCCGCGGAGCCCGGCCGGCCCGGCCGTCCGCTCGGAGCGTCTCTCCCTCTGCCCTCCCCCAGCTCATGCACCGGCTCCCTCTCTCTCGGTTTCTCTGTCTAAAATAAGTTTTTCAAAAGAATGGTTTAAGAAAGAGTCAACGCTTTTATATTTATTTCAAAACTTTCATGATCATAAAGTGCCTGGATGACCTCCTGTGAATCAGAAGCGCAGGAATTACTTTCTCCAGAATGCATAGAGTCTTGAGAGGAAAAAAAGTTAACGTTTCAGAAATTTTTGTAAATCATAAGCAAAACCAAACTGTTAAGGCCTTCAGAATCTCCCAGAGTGAGTGGAGCCCCCGCTGAGCCACAGGCTGGAAGCTTCTCATCAGATCGTCTGATGTCTGGGACTCAAGGAGGCGCTGAAGACGAACCTGTGGTTCGGGTCCGTTTGGATCCGGCTGCGCCAACTTGGGCCAGTCCTGAGGGAAAATAGCCAAACATCGCAAACGGCCACCGTATGCCAGAGGAGATGTCGTTACCGAGGGAGGAGCTGGCCAACGTGGATTGTGGATGGCCTCTTCGATCGCAGAGCATCTTTACACTTTCTGGCATACTATGTATTGGCGCTGAATGCTTTTAAATAGAGAACATTACCATAAAACCCTAAAATGCCCAAACTGGGAGAATTCTTGTAGGCAGTCTAGCTCAGTCGTTCGTTTCAAATACGAGTAAATGTGAGGCTCAAGAAATTAGATGACAAATTCACCGCCAAGTAGGACCAGTATTGGTACCAAAAACAGTGTCTTAGGTCACACTCAGGAACTTTCCCCCAAAACCTCTGGTGGAGGGTGAAAGCACTAAACAAGTCCATTTTAATTAACTTTTATCTTTCCAGAAAGGTACTCCAGGCCTCTCTGTGAAAGATCGATTAGCACTGACGCCTTCTCGTACTAGTGAACAGCTAGCGTCCTCCTCGGAACCTCGCACCCGACTTCATTCTTGCCGTTGAGAGGAGCCCCCCCCACTTTCTTTCACTTTCTCCGTGACGCTTCCCCCACACTCTTCTCTGTCCTTTAGGAATCTTCTCTTCTTCGCTAGTATTGGACATTTCCTGTGCGTGGAGGAGGGATCCTGGGAGGTTTCCGTTCTTGGTCATGGCCACCATCTCCGTAAAGGAAACCTACCCTGTTTACATCTTCAAGATCTCTCCCCCCTCTCTTTTAGCTGCTCTATTTTTCTGGACTTTCTATTGCTTCAAGATTAGGCTCCTGAATTGATTTCCTAGTTTTCTCATTTTTTACAATCCAATTTTTTTTTTAAGATTTTATTTATTTATTTAACAGACAGAGATCCCAAGTAGGCAGAGAGGCAGGTGGTGATGGGGAGCAGGCCCCCTGCTGAGCAGAGAGCCTGATGCGGGGCTCGATCCCAGGACCCTGGGATCATGACCTGAGCCGAAGGCAGAGACTTAACCCACTGAGCCACCCAGGCGCCCCATACAATCCAATTTTTGAAAAGGATTTTATTTATTTATTTGACAGAGAGAGACTGCACGAGCAGAGGGAGTGACAGAGGGAGAGTGACAGAGGGAGAGGGAGTGACAGAGGGAGAGGCTCCCTGCTGAGCAAGGACCTGATGTGGGGCTCGATCCCAGGACCCTAGGACTGTGATCTGAGCCAAAAGCAGATGTTTAACCCACTGAGACTCAGGCCCCCCTTTTACTCTCCAGTTTCCATTCATATGCCTCTTTCTCTTTATAATAGAGATTTTCTTCTCCATTTCTTAATTTGAAAATGCTTATGTATTGGGGTTCCTGGGTGGCTCTGTTGGTTAGGTGACTGACTCTTGGTTTCAGCTCAGGTCATGATCTCAGGGTTGTGAGATCCAACCCAGCATCAGGCTCCACTCTCAGTGCAGAGTCTGCTTGGGGTTCTCTCCCTCTCCCTCTCCCCATTACCCAACCCCAACCTCCCACCACCCTCTGCTCGGGGGCTCACTCGCTCTCTCTCTCTCTCAAAAAAAAAATGCTTATGTATTTTAACATTTTCTTCCTTCACAATCTCAAAGGATCGTACGTCCTTTTTTTTTGCAAACACGAAGAGCTACAATAAATAGAATATTTAGCTCTATGTCCCTCAGCATTTGAATTTAGAGAAAATTTCAATTTTCTCTAAAGGATTTAAAAAAATTTTTTTTGGTATACATCTTTCATGGAATTTACTGCTACGTACATAAGGGTTTTTATTCTGTTGTAGCTAGTACATATTTTCCGTTTTTCTGTGTAGTGTACAAAAATGCTATTGATTTCATGTATTGAACTTGCGTGTAGCAATCTTGCCATACTTGTATTATTTCAGTTTTTGATTTTCCTAGATTTTCACTTATTTTTTTAAAGATTTTATTTATTTATTTGACAGAGAGACACACAGAGAGGGAGGGAGCACAAGCAGGAGGAGTGGAAGAGGGGGCAGCAGACTCCCCGCCGAGCAGGGAGCCCGATGTGGGCCTCGATTCCAGGACCCTGGGATCGTGACCTGACCCCGGGCAGACGCTTAATGACTGAGCCACCCAGGTGCCCCTGAATTTTCATTTATGCTAAGCATATTGTATGAAAATAACTTTGATATGTTTATGCCTAATTTCTGTTTCTTTTTGTTTTGTGTAAAATTAAGACTACCTGGATATGTTGAATAGTGATGGAGAACACGTTGGTCCTGGTCCTGAGTTTCAAGGGATGTTCCTGAGATTTTATCACTACACATCAGGTTGTATGTTTTTGGTAGATATGCGTCCTTAGATAACGAAGATCTTTACTTTGCTCAAAGTTTTAAATCCTGAAATGTGTTGAATTTGACCAAATGAACTTTCTTTATCTATTAAATGATAATTTGGGTTATTTTTTTCTGTTAATACTTTTTATTATGTTAAATAATGACCAAAGGTGAACCATCTTTATAGTCTTACAGTCATTGGTATTACTGATTTTTTTATCTTTTGCCTCAGATTCTAATATGGCTGTTACTGCTCCTGTCTTGTTAATAATTTTGATATTTTCTTCATGAATTGCTTAATTTTTTAGAAATGCTGCATTGCAATATTATTGATCTTGGTTATTATTGTCTTCTCAAATTTTGTGCCTGAGGCCTCACTCTAGGCCCAACCCTGGCAGTCAGATCACAAATTTCAGATAGTGCTTATGCCAGGAGGATGTTTGGAGTGAACTTGTGACTCATACCTGGTTAATCAGAAAGTCACATTTCTCTAAGCATGTTATTTGGGTCAAGGCTGGCCATTAGATATTTGGGTCAAAAAGAGGGCAGCCAGGATTTTTTTTTTTAATAAGAAAAATTCCTTAGAGTTTTTGTGTCCACAGCAAAATTGAGGGAAAGATACAGAGCTTTCCCACAGATGTCCTACCGTGCCACGTGCCTGGCCTCCCCCTCGTTGCCAGTCCCCCAGCAGAGTGGTACATGTGTGACAGCGGATGAACCTCCACTGGCGTGTAAAATCACCCAAAGCCCATAGCTTATATTGACTCACTCCTGGTGTACAGTCCGTGGGTTTGGAGATATAATGACCTATAATGACCAATTTCCATCATTACGGCAACATACAGAGGATTTTACTGGTTTGAAAATCCTGTATTCTATTCCTTCTTCCTTTCTTACTCACCCCTCGGAACCAGGATCGTTTTACCATTTCCAGTTTCCCTTTTCCAAAACACCATGTACTGGGGCTCCTACAGCGCGTAGACTTCCCAGTTTGGCTTCTTTCACGTAATAATTTCCTTAAAATTCTTCCTTGTCTTCTCATGGTTTTATAGCTCTTTTGTTTATTTATTTATTTATTTATTTATTTTTATTTTTTATTTTCAGCGTAACAGTATTCATTGTTTTTGTACCACACCCAGTGCTCCATGCAATCCGTGCCCTCCCTAATACCCACCACCTGGCTCCCCCAGCCGCTCTTTTCTTATTAAAGATTTTACTTATTTATTTGACAGACAGAGATCACAAGTAGGCAGAGAGGCAGGCAGAGAGAGAGGAGAAAGCAGGCTCTCCACGGAGCAGAGAGCCCGATGCGGGGCTCGATCCCAGGACCCTGGGATCATGACCCGAGCTGAAGGCAGAGGCTTTAACCCACTGAGCCACCCGGGCGCCCCCCAACCGCTCTTTTCTTTTTGACACTGAATAACATTCCGTTGTCGGGATGTAACACCGTTTATCCGTTCATCTGCTGAAGGACATCTTGGTGGCTTCCAGGTTATGGCCAGGATGAATTAAGTTGCTGCCAATATCTGTGTAGGCTTTTGTGTGGACAAACATTTTTATCTTATTTGGGTAAATACAAGGAGCTTGACTGCTAAATGGTATAGTAAGGGTGTGTTTACTTTTGTTATTAACTGCCGAGTTGGTTTCCAAAGTGACCAACCATTCTGCGTCCGTACCAGTAACAAGTAAGGGTTGCGCCTGCTCTATCCATGCATTTGCTGGAATTTGGTCATGTCCACGTACCTGGTCTTAGCCATTCCAGTGGATGTGTAGTAGTAGCTCATTGTTGTCATTTGTATTTCACTGATGACCTGTGATGCGGAGCATATGCTTATGTCATTTGTAGCTCTTCTTTGGTGAGGTGTCTGCTAAGGTCTTTGACCAATTTTTTTTTTAATAGCATTGTTATTTTTTAGTTTTAAATGATCTTTAATTTTTTTTTTTTATTTACTTATTTGTCAGAGAGAGAGAGAGCGTGAGCGAGCACTGGCAGACGGAGGCAGAGGGAGAAGCAGGCTCCCTGCCGAGCAAGGAGCCCGATGTGGGACTCGATCCCAGGACGCTGGGATCATGACCTGAGCCGAAGGCAGCTGCTTAACCAACTGAGCCACCCAGGCGTCCCTAAATGATCTTTATATATTTTGGTTAACAGTCCCTTATGAGATGTGTCTTTTGAAATTTTTCTCCCAGTTCATGGCTTGTTTTCTAATATCTTTTTTTATCCTTTGCAGAGCAAAAGATTTTAGTTTTAATGAAGTCCAGCTTGCCAGTTATTTCTTTCATGGATCATGCCTGAGGCCAGGACTTCAATTCTTTGAGATAAGAGAGTATAAACTTTTCTAGAAAAATTTATCTGAGAGGATGTGAGCCTTAAATCCTAGAAGTCATCTTGTAACCCTATAAGATTAAAAAATAAAGGCAAAAAATGCTGGGCAGAAGAATCAGGAATAACGATAGACTGAGCACCTGAGTCCATCTATACTGAAGTAAAATAACTTTGGCCTTTCTAATTTTGTGATCAAATATATCCCCATTTTGTTTCAAACTTTGGGGATCCGAATTTTTGGATGAGGAAATCCTATTCATTGTCCTAATGTTCTATTTTATTACATTAGATGACTAAATGTGTTCACATCTCTCCTTCTCTCTCTTTGGTGAAATGATTTACCATGTATCACTACTCCCCTAAAAAGTGCTCTGCATAGTTCTAGCGAAGACACCAGCTACGTGGATGAAATTCAGAGATTGGCCCCAAGGGACCGATGTTCTGTGGGGTGGAATACAAGAAAAGTAATTCAGGTGTGTTCACGCTAAAGTTCTTGAGAAAGAACTGAAAGTCAAAAGTTGGAAACTAAATTCAAATAATAACGTCATAAAAAGGAGACAAACAGGAACATTTTATAAAATAACTCAAGACTTCTCCTAAATAGTTGATTAATGTCATTTTCTTCCTCCTTCTGGCATGGAAATGGGCCATGACACCTTTATTTTATTTTATTTTTTATTTTTTTAAAGATTTTACTTATTTATTTGACAGACAGAGATCACAAGCAGGCAGAGAGGCAGGCAGAGAGAGAGAAGGGAGGATGCAGGCTCCCCGCTGAGCAGAGAGCCCGATGTGGGACTTGATCCCAGGACCCTGAGATCATGACCTGAGCCGAAAGCAGAGGCTTTAACCCACTGAGCCACCCAGGCGCCCCCATGACACCTTTATTAGTCAAGATTGGAAGTCACTTATAAAATCGGTAGTTAATGATATATATTTAAATATGCATCTCATATTTATATAACTGTAAGAGATGATTGTAGAAATACTTATGGAATGGAGTATGCATTGTAAGTCATAGGAATTAATTTGTTTAACAAATGAGAAGTCCTAGTATATGAATGCACATTTGTAATTGAAAGGAGATTATTAGCAAATTCCAATAAGGGAGGTAAAAGTCAACTGAAGCTTATGGAACAATTTTTTTCTTTGTCTTAGGTCTCAATCTTTGTAATAACTGAAGAACACAAACTTTTTGAAGTATAAAAAACTTCATAACAGTTACACTTCGTTATTCAGGATAATATTTTATTTCTTATAATGTAAAAACAAATCATTTGAGCAGTTTTCAGCATGATTTGTTAATTTTGAACACAGAATAAACAAAGTTGGTAAATATATATAAATGCCGTATAATGTAATTCTATATAAAATTCACAGTTAGATGTATTTGGTTATGTAAAACAAAGTAAGACAGTACCACCAGAGAGCTTCTTATCTAAAAATACAGCAAAAATAATATTCTTGTGAATGAAACATTGCAAACTATCTCAGTGTGAGTCTTTCCTTGATTACGTAACGAACCCATGGATGGTTTTCGGAGAAAACGTCCAACTCACTAATGTGTTATTTATGCATTGTTGGTGGCAACTAGTCACTTGACCTAAGGAGACATTACCCTTTATTTAAGGGTGTTGCTATCCATGTATAAATGACAAGAAAGCATGTTGCACAGGGATTTTGGTTTTCCAAAGTCTCAAATTCCACAGCAAACATTCAGTTTAAGACTATTACTTATGTATATATTGTGTGTACGTATCTATTTGAAATCAAGGTATAAAATTAAGTGAACAAGTTGACACTATTTTATAATGATATAATTTTTATGCCATTGGATAAAAATGATTTATAATTATATCTTAGGACTTCATATTCAGCCTCAGAACTGTATGGGTTTTATAGCGCACATGAGCTGGACCCTGAATTCATGTGGAAAGTCAAGAAAAGATCATATTTTTAGGTAGGAAATCAGCATGAATAAGTTGAGTAATTAAAGATGTATTTAGTGAATAGTGTATACCCTTTTAACTAAATTGAAAGTCAAGAAAGAGGGCAGTCGTTAAATTTAAAAAAATACATATCAAAATAAAATTGTGGGGAATGGGATGGGGTTAAGTACCAACTAGTGAGTCCTTGATGGATTCTGAGTGGTGGGGAAATATACCGAATTAATTCTTAGGAATTAAACCAATACTGATGTGAAGAATGCAATAGGGGCAAAAAGCCTGGAGCTGAAGGTTATGAAACAGGAAACAATAGTGTTCAGAGACCGATTATATATATTTTTTTCTTCATACATACATATATGAAGAAAAATAAGAAGTCAAAATTGGCTTTAAACTTTCAAGACTGAGGAACAGGCAAAATTATAATACTATTGCTAGAGAAAAGTCGTAAAGCTCAACTAAGTAGATGAAATGGTTACTTGCTTCTAGATGGCAAGTTCAAATTTAAATGCAGAGCTGGAGAGGAGCACTGCAGAGACCGGAACGTCCGGGAGGCTGTGGAGATGCCGCACTGCGACGGCTGAGCCGGGAGGGAAAGGTATAGCTCTGGAGGAACGGAATGAACGCCAAGGAAAGCTTAGGTCACTGAGAGTGAACGCCACGTAGATCTTCTAGTAGAACCTTCCTCTCCGACAGAAATAACGTGACTCTTTTTCCCCCACCTTAAACATGACTTACTGGGTTGTACTACATGCAAAGCCTAAGGATAAATAAGTAGGTTTCAGCAGGTTTAAATATTCTTACAATTTTGGGCAAGAGAAAACTTTGTTAAACAATGAATTGGGGAAGTACATAAACAACTTCCTTTTGATTACCATTAAAAATGTCCCTTTCCACCAAGCCTCTTCTTACCATGATCTGTCCTTAACACACAACTATTCAACCATTTTTACTAATATAATGGGTCATAAACAAACAAAAAATAGTTACTCAAAATCAGGCACATGATAGAATTGACTCTTTTTGTTCTGATAATGGTTTGGCTCGAGATTGATCTGAGGCACTGGCTTATGAAAAAGGAGGAAAATTATGTCCAGGGAGGGAAACACATGACGGGATTGGATTATTACCAGCTCTCCTTCAACGCCTAACTGACCGATCCTTACAGAAGAAAGTGCTTGTCACCATTTTAGATGTGAAATCCAAAGGGTGTTTGATCTTTAATAGCTACATTTTTTTAACCTGTGCATAGGCAATAAAGGAGATCATCATCTACATGATCAAAACAAATAAATGACAACATATTTTCAAACAACTGATTACCGAATGTAAAAATGGAATGACTGGATGTGGTCAGTAATATGATAACTTGTAGTCAATGGGAAGTAGAAAGGGATTGAGAGAGTAAGTAAATTCATAGTGGTCAGCCCCTGAATATGCACTTTGATTACATAAAGGAGTTAATTCTGATACAAATTATTAATAGTGGTTAATATGTACATAGAAAATTCATGGAAATATTCATTAAAAGGATTTTGGGAAAGAAAATATAGTGAAAAGTTTCATCCAGAATATTTAGAACTGATACAATAATGTAACAAAATTTATGTTTTTTTAACAAAAACTTTTTCATACACTATTTTCACTCTCTGCTTCTTTCTTTTTCTTTTGGTTTTAATTAATCTTCCTTTTGATATTCTTTGGATGAAACCTACATAAGGAAGAGACAGAAATTTATTATGCAAAACAGAGTAATATAATAGAACATTTTATTTAAAATTTTCTCAAATTATCTTTAAATATATAAAACCAAAAAATTGGCTTAAAAGCTTTAATTAGTCTTTATGCAGAACAAGCTATTTCTGAGGAAGTCATTTCACATATATGAGAATGAGCAAAAGCGGATAAGCATGTTTCTGACTTTTATTTCTCATCTTCGGTTAGAAATTCATGCTCATTTTATTAAAGCAAACATGGGGCTGAATATGATTGGTGGACTTACGTGTGAGTTTTACTTATATGTTAATACTCTATAAAGCTGCATCATTTTACTATTCAGAAGAAAATCAGTAGCTACATTTAAATGTTGTGCATTGTAAGACAGCTTAAAAATATTTTGGTATAATTTAAAATGAAGCTTAGTATGTAAATATTAAAGGACAGGATGTTTTGTTTCAAGTAGATTATTTTTTCTGTGAAAGACACATTATGAGCAATTGTAGTTAATATCTCCAGCAATATCATCTAAATGTAGTTGAAAAGGGGACATATATTACCTAAATTATAAAATTGTGTTTATTATAAGTAGAATATAATATTTTTCTTATATTAAAATTTGTTCATAATTTCAATGCAATTATTATCTTAAACACTAGTGAATTAATGGGAAGAATGTCCTTTTTACCTTTCTTACAAGCCCTAAGACATGCTTTTTTAGAAGTAAAATTATTTTCATTCCCTCCACATCCACTGTACTTAAATGGGCGGCATCTCCCAATGACTGAATTGTAGTAGAATCGGCTCTCATTGGCGTGACACGATCCTCTGTCTGCTGGAGTCAGACACCAGGAAGGACCGTGAAATTCTAAGAACATCAAAAAAACAGAGTAAATCACATGATAGTTAATCTGAAAGTTCCACATTGTTTATTGCTTATCTATTGTCTTATAGTATATTCACAGCAGTAATCTGAACGAATAAAAGTAGTACTCAGTGAAATTCATGTATTTCAACTCCAGGAAAATGCTTTAGTAATTTCCAAGTGTTCACACAGTCAGACCCGTCTCTGGTGAGTGAAGTAGACAGATTTGTAAAGGTGAGGTGCTGCGGTAACGCCCCATAAGGGAAAACACTAGTTGGACATGATAGAAACCGCTCTTCAAAAATTTACAAAAGCTTGTTAACCGTATTCCCTTGAGCAAATTATCAGCGTTCACACATCCTTTCTGTGGGCGAATGCTCGACTTGGGGAGAAGCGTCCTGGGGAGCCCCCCTCCCGCGCCGAGCGGCCCAGGCGCTGCGGCCTTTGACTCAGGCTCTAGGTGGTGAAATTCACGGCAGTTTAAGGCCCGGGAATTCGGGAATTCGGGAATCCGGGTGTGGCCGATTCTAGCTTCAAGCTTCGGAGCTCGATCCCCGAAGAGATGACTGATGTGGTGATAAAGTTCTCTCGTGAATTGAGGCATCGGTTCTTGATGCGAAGGAAGGTGCGTTGTTAAAGCCAGGAAGACAGGACTCGTGCGGGTGTAAACCAAGCGCACAAACCGGTCTGCCGACGGGACAAAGCGCTTCAGAAACCAAGAAAGAAAATGCAACCAGGGTGGTAAGAGGATCGCTCGTTTTCTTAAGGCAAAGCAGAGAAATAGCTTCAGTTCGATGGTAGTTTTTAGCTCTTTTGGGAATTCCTGTCAGCGAGGGGAAGCTGGTGTTCTAGCAACAGACTTACGCGGCTTGATATTAGTAAACCAACACTGCAGGCAAGCTGGTAGGTGGAGAGAAATCAAAATGATAAAACTCGAGTGGCTTCGCCAAGTCGTGAGATGTGGGACAGCGGATGCAGACAAGGAGGGTGTACTAAATATACAAAACTGGCAGAAAACAGAACTTCGAGGAATCCAGCCAAGGAAGGCAAATAGGTTGGCCAGAAAGCTAAATGGTTTGATGACAAGCGAACCCCCGATGAGAGTATAAAAGAAGTAAAATGAAACAGTTTGAGGGGAAAAATGCAGAAATTATTTGACCGATCTGAATTAATGAACAATAATCCTAATTAGACATGAAAATACAAGCATCTGCATTTCCTCCCGCCTTCTTGATAATGCAAATGAAGATGAGAGTGTCTTGATATAATGGCTCATATAATAGAGAAATTCTGGAAAACAGGAGTCAGAATACTACAGAAAATATGTAAGACATTTTAGGAAGATGAAAATTCTGTGTCAAAATTCAAGAACTGTAGTCACCTAAAGAATACTGCATTATTTAGGTCCTTGATAAGGTCTATGAACCCTGATTTTTAAAAGAAGACCTTCAGATCTGAAAAACTAAGTCATGTAGTCTAAGTCATTTTTTATGTCCTCCTATGTGGGGGTCACAGTGCATGAATACTGCCAGCATAAGTCAAAATTAAAATGTTATTTGGTGAGAACGTACGCTTCACTTTCTAGAAATGGTTGAGGTCTCCTGCCTCCAATACGGTTTATGCAAGAGGAATTTTCTAACAGGACAGTAGAGATACACTGTAACGGAGCCCACTATTGGGCAAACTTTTCCAGCTCTTTATGCTCTGGATTCTCATTAACCCAGAACCGAGAATATGAGATGGCGAATCTGTTGCTACCGCTCCTATCTCCACGAGCTTCCAAAGTCATCACCTGTGTTCAGAAACAAAAGAAATACTCCTCAAGCGATTAGCCTACTTTGAGAAACAGAGAAAATTGCTATTTTTTTTTTCACTTTCAGCAAGCACTCACAGATGCTTCATAGCTGATGTGGAGGCGTGACGGTATGACTTACACCGTAGTTTCACTTTTGCATGTTGTAAACAAGACAGAGTAGTCCACAGTAATTTGAAGATAATATATATAGACATTTCTATAACTTTCATACTTCTTTACAGATGCTAATTATTATGTCTTAACAGCAATGTTCTACCTAAAGTTCCTTATTCCAGGACAGAATTTTCTGGTAACGTGAAGTAAATCCATCCTTCTTTTCCTGTAACCTGTAGTACACTTGGCCCCATAACAAAATCAAGGCTATTTCAAAATAAGAACAAGCTTGATGGGTACATCTGGGGCTCCAGCACTCGACTGAAGTTAGCAACGGAGGAGGCTCTGGAACCAAGGAGGATACACGACAGGTTTGGTGGGAGAGGGACTCTAGCTTCTGGCTTCCTTTGGTCACTCAGTCTTCCAACAACGTCTGCCACTCACCAGATCTACTCAGAAGCCACGGGAAAGAGCACAATGTATGTATGAGACAGGGCAGGAAGGCGGCAGCGAGATGAGTTTGAAGGCAAACAGGCAGTTGGCCAGCACGGATGCCGTTGGAGAGTGTCACAGTTGTTCACCTGTTTCACTTTGTTTGCCCTGATTGTAATCGCTGTCTACACAGATTATCAACTATAACTCACTGTTGACCCAGATAATTATTGTGGTTCCTAGCACTAAAAATACAAGTATTTTGATAGTGGGTTAAAATTTGAAATTAATAAAGAATGCCGTATTACAGTTAACTTTTAAAAGGTTTTAATACAATAGTTCTCACTTGTAGAGTTTTTATAAGGCCTTTATTCTTCAGAACATGAATTATACTTGCTGCGTAACCAATTCATTTCTCCTAAAATCATTTGAACTCCAAGTAGTTAAGACTATCGTTGGATTGGTGCACCTGGTGGCTCAGTCAGTTAAGCGTTCGACTCTGGATTTCAGCTCAGGTCATGATCTCAGGGTTGTGAGATCGAGCCCCGCGTTGGGCTCTATACTGGGCCTGGAGCCTGCTTGGGATTCTCTCTCTTCCTGTCCCTCTACCCCTCCCCCATTCCCCTCTCTTTCCCTCTTAAAAAAAAAGACTCTCGTTAGACTACTCTAGCATAGACAACAACGCTATGACTAAACTAATGAAGCAGACGGCTTCTCAAGGACATTGTAGCTCTAACGGCTTTTTGAGTCCTTGATTATCATCCAGTTCATCTCCAAAGGTGAGGAAACAGGAGTTCTCGCCCCTCATGAGGAGGTAAGCTTGGTTGTTTTCAATTAAAATATACTCGAGAGAAACACCGGCACTCACCTACTCAAAATCCAGACCAGGACATCTATAATGAAAGAAAATATAAAGGTTTTGAAGTAGTGACACAATGTAATTTTTTTGGTCTAGATCATAAGGATTCACAGGTATTTAAGATAGAATAAAAAGATACTAACCTGACTTCTGTTCATTTTCCAAAGGTAATTTAATAACCAAATGCATTCTGTCGTGATCTTGCCATTAGTAACAACTTGGATGGCTTCCTCTTAGAGGCTCTAGGATAGTTTTCAGAATTCAGGCTCTGCTTACATGCTGCCAGGAACTGCCACGATCTAGTGTGGCTGCTAAACTGTAGGGTGGCACTCCGAAATCAGTCTTCTATTTAAGGTGCTTTATGTAAATCTTCTCCAAAACTTATACGGTAAACTTCAAATTCTGTAGTCACTTTGAGTCCTTACCGTGGTGTCCTCCTGTTCCCATTTTACATACCTAACATTTAGGCTTTTATTTTACCAACCAATTTAGGATTTATGAATCACCCCATGACTTGCTGAGAAATGTTTTGTCTTCTGAGATTGTTTTAAGGAATTGAATAGTAAATCTTTCCTTGGAATAAAATGTTCTTTTTCCCCATAATTTTCTAGTAAAGAAAAATATAAAGACCTTAACTTTCTATTTTTTTTTTAAAGATTCTATTTATTTATTTGACAGACAAAGATCACAAGTAGGCAGAGAGGCAGCCAGAGAGAGAGGAAGGGAAGCAGGCTCCCCGCTGAGCAGAGAGCCCGATGTGGGGCTCGATCCCAGGACCCTGAGATCATGACCTGAGCCGACGGCAGAGGCTTTAACCCACTGAGCCACCCAGATGCCCCAAAGACTTTAACTTTCCAATTATAATTTATCATTGTAAGACACTGAATTAATGCAAAAGTATAACAAATATAAAACAAAAGTTCTCTATAATTTGACCCTTGTCCCTTAACCATTGTCAATGTTTTGGTATATATTTCCCATCAAATTGCTTGCACAGGCAAACGGACACGAGCGTACGACTCTGTGTCTTCCTGTACTTACTAGTATTTTGTGACTGTTTCAATATTTGCTCATATCCACCTTCTTTTTAATAAGTGCGGTGCTCTTTTCTTGAATTGAGCACAGTGTGTTTAGTCAACCATGATTCATGTGGACTTGGATTCTTGTTTTCAGTTCCGTATTGATGGCTCATGAGCATTCTTGTACACTGGTTCAGATATTTCTAAAGATCTTTCTAAAATCAGAATTATGGGGGTGGCTGGGTGACTCAGTCCTTAAGCGTCTGCCTTCGGCTGAGGTCATGATGCCCCACATCAGGCTCCCCACTCAGCAGGGAGCCTGCTTCTCCCTCTCCCTCTGCCTGCCACTCCCCCTGCTTGTGCTCTCTCTCTGTGTCAAATAAATCAATAAAATCTTTTAAAAATTTTAAAAAAATAGAATTATGCAAAGGCCATACTCAATTTATAATTTTGTAGATGCTGCCAAATTTTCCACTAAAAGTTTATATAAATTTATACTTCCACGATGATGTTTAAAAGTGCCTGAACAACTACTAAATAAAACACAGGCCTTAGTGCAATGCATTTAATTACATTCACTCTTTTCTCATACCCACAAAAGCAGATGATTCCTGGAGAGACGTTTTTATTAGGTAGGGACCTTAGCAGTGCTCAAGACTGCAACTCCCCAGAACAGACACCACTATGCTGAGTTATTCTATACTGTTAGGGATTCTCCAGTCTCCAGAAGCTACGTTCAGTCTATATTTTATTTACTTCATGATGTGGTAGAGAACAAAAACAACAAAGAAATGCGAAAAGGAAATATGCTAAATGTTGACAGTGATTTTCCTGTGAAATGCAAATATGGCCAGTTGGCTTTTTCTTTTCTGTTTTTTCAATTTCTCTATTAAAATATTCAAATTAAAAAATAACATATGTTAGAAATAGGATTATATAATCAAAATATTTTTAGACTCACCCCAGAGTCCTGGGGTCATAAGGAAAAGGCTGGAGATTGGGAATCTGTTGTGGTTAGAAATAGAGAGTAACCCTGTCACCTGTAAAGACACTACTTACAGAGAGTAATTCTGTACTACGGGAGAAGCGGTGTCTCCGCTCACTAACATGGGAAAGCTGGCGTGAAATGGGCAGAAACTGACATTCTATATCAGAGGGAAAGCCAGCGAGGCATGGGAAAACGAGTACTGTGAACTTTTTTCCTTTCTGTCCCTGTGCACAGTAACCAGCGGAGACTGAAACGTAAGAAGGGGGCTTCTAGGACATTCGAAACTGAAAGGTCACGGGGGGATCGACTGTGAGACACCTTGCCCCAACAGGATGCTCCACAGGTTAAAAAGAAAGAGAAGTTGTGCAGATGTCTACTGGGTTGGATTTCTTTGCCTGGATACTGCCTACTCCATGGACAGAGTTCACAAAGTTATCTTTATCCAGGGATTTTTCTAAAAAAAGCCGTAAAGCAAGCAAGCCATGGTAAAATTACAAACTATGATGCTGCTATATGAGTATAATTTATCCTGAGATAATTGTCTTATAATCAGAAAAGTTTTTCCTTAGACAGCTGCAAAA
This sequence comes from Martes martes, assembly GCF_963455335.1. NCBI lineage: Eukaryota > Metazoa > Chordata > Mammalia > Carnivora > Mustelidae > Martes > Martes martes. The sequence goes on along the minus strand of NC_137890.1, from coordinate 195,529,326 downwards.
TTGAAGACCCTGTAAGATTTTAGCAAAGGTGAAAATTAACATTTATTTAGTCCCTTGACCAGCTTTTAAGGAAGAATGAAATTTTAACAAGTGGAAGAGATAGAGGGGGAAATGGGTAAAGAAAAGCACAAAAGTCAGAATATTCCTAGTGTGGGGCCCTTTGCAAACTCCAGGCTATCTGAAGAGGGTATAGTAGGAGGCCGGGCTGGGAGAGTAGATCTGGGCCAAATTCAGAAGGTTTCTGATTACTAACAGACTTGGGTTTTATGATACAGACATTAATGAACAACTTAAACTATTGAAGGATGAAAAAGACAGTTCCGCTCTTTCTTGATGTGTGAAGCGAGCGCAACCGGGCATGTGGAGGCTGAGCCCCGCAGGAGACTTGGAATGAAGGCGGATGCAAGGAGACCCCAGCTGAGGCAGGTGCAGCGGAAGTGAATGAAACTCAGTACCTCGTGGACTCTGGCTGGGAGGGAGCTAGAAAGAAGACAGTTCTGGTATTTTTAGACCGATCGACTAAGAAGATGGACTATTTTAAGTATATTATGAAATAGACTTATAGTATGAAATACAGTCATAACAATGTTATAATTTACAACTTTATCATGGCTTTCTTTCATGGTAGCTTTACCTAGGAAAATCCCTGAAAAGACAGAATTGTGAACCGTGCTCATGTATTAGCCAGCATCTAAAAAAATAAATCCAAGATGTTAGATAAAAGATAGAACACAAGTTTAGAAAAAGATAAAGTTTTAATTTTGACCCCCTTCAATGGAAGTATTATACTATGCCTCTGTCCCCCCACAACACGTGTGCAGCGCTCTGTCTTAGCACGTCGTGCAGGCACTGACGTCATCTTCGTACCTGTCCCCTCACCCCATTCCACAGGCAGGCCTGTAAAGAACACCACCATCTTTCTTATTTTTTACTCAGACTCCCCGTCCCTGTGACAATTCCCATCATACAGGAGTCACTCAGGATTTGTTGAACTGAACTGACATTAAGAAGTATAATAGACTTATGCCTCAGGTCATAGGGTAAGATTAGAAACACAGGTTTACAAGTCCCCCGATTAGAGCATACGGTCCAAAGACACAAAATACGTATTAGTGTTTTATAATTACATCTGAATTTTAGAAGGGCTGTATTTTACTTCAGATACTCATAGTATTATGACTATTGAATGAAGATACTTCAGATCAAGGTTACAGGCTTTAGTTACATGTAAAAATGATCACTATATGTATAAAATAATACCCCTGATTATTTCTTCCTGTTATAAATCTCCATTGACACTGGGTAATCATCATCAAAACCTTCAAATATTAATAGTTCTGAGTCCTTATTGCATGTTAAACATGGGGATAAGAATTTTATATTTGCCGTAATCATCAGCAATTTTGTGAGCTATTACTCTCCATGTATAACAAGTGAGGAACATGGCCAGGAGTTGTGTGATTCGTTCAAGTCCACAAAAAGACCTGGCGAGGAGGAGGACTGGAATTTAAACCCGTGTCTTTCCGCCCATAAGCCAATGCTCTTAACCACCATAAGGTGTCCTCTGAAAACTACCTAGAAAATAAAAATAACCGAGCAAAGACCATTTAATAATTATCAGATAAAGAGAAAGCTGTCACAACTTCCCTTTTATATCCAGTTTCCAAATTCTCTCTCCTTTGCCACGCAGGCTCAGAATGTCGTATATGTTTCTTACCCTAAGTTACATGCATGAAGTCGGAGTTTATCAAGTTTGAACAGGAAAAAGATATCTCATCAAAATAAGTCATCAAATGAAGAAACTGGAAACAAGTCTTGGGCGTAGGAGTGCTGAGCCAAACAGTATTCAAAGAGCTCAAACATTTAAAGGCAAGAATTACCGTGTTTGCATAGTCAACCTGGACTGATTCTGGAAAGAGACCAAAGTTCCAGGTGTTTGTGAGCTCTGTGATCCCACTGGCACTGGCCAGTCGGCTCTCCTTTTAATAGCGGTAAGAAGTGACAGAAGACTAGAAACCATGTTCCACCGTGTCCCAAGAAAAGATAGAGGTGGGATTTTCGTAGTTAATATATTTTATAAAAGTGCTTTTTAAACTTATTCCTGCACAGATTGGTCATTATTCAAATAGAAGTAGGGCAATCAGAGAATTAACATGGAGTAGCACGGGCTTTTCTAACCCGTTCCTCATTCCTCACCTGCTCTAGAGCAGTTAATACCAAATTCGTGTAATAGTAGCGATGTGCCGTCTAAAATCAGACACACAGGTGCATGGAATGAAAGGACCCAGTAATAAACCCAAACTTATTTGGTCAGTTTATCTATGACAAAGGAGGGAAGGATATACAATGGGGAAAAGACCGTCTTTTCAATAAATGGTTTTGGGGCAGTGGGTCAGCTCATGCAAAATAACAAAACTGGACCCCATTCTTCACCATATATAAAAGTAAACTCAAAATGGGTTAAAGATCTTAATGTAAGACCTGAAACCATAAATTCCTGAAAGAAAACATAGGCTGTAAATTCCTGGGCATTGGTCTTAGCAATATGGTAGGAGTCTGTCTCCTCGGGCAAAAGCAACGAAAGCAAAAATAAACAAGTGGGATTACGTCAAACTAAAAAGCTTCTGAACAGTGAATAAAACAACTAACAAAACGGAAAGGCAACCCGTGGGATGGGAGATGCCATTTGCAAATGAGGTATCTGAAAAGTGGTGAATATCCAAAGTGTGTAAAGAACTTGTACAGTTCAACGCCAAATTAACAATTCCATTAAAAAATGAGATAACCTCGGGACACCTGGGTGGCTCAGTTGGTTAAGCAGCTGCCTTCGGCTCAGGTCATGATCTCAGCGTCCTGGGATCGAGTCCCACGTCGGGCTCCTTGCTCGGCGGGGAGCCTGCTTCTCCCTCTGCCTCTGCCTACCACTCTGTCTGCCTGTGCTCGCTCGCTCTCTCTCTCTAACAAATAAATAAATTAAAAAAAAAAAAATGAGATAACCTGGGGCGCCTGGGTGGCTCAGTGGGTTAAAGCCTCTGCCGTCGGCTCAGGTCATGATCTCAGGGTCCTGGGATCGAGCCCCGCATCGGGCTCTCTGCTCAGCAGCGAGCCTGTTTCCCTTCCTCTCTCCCTCTCTGCCTGCCTGTCTGCCTACTTGTGATCTCTATCTGATAAATAAAATCTTTAAAAAAAAAAAATGAGATAACCTGAGAGGCATTTTTCCAAAGAAGACCTACAGATGTCTAACAAATACATGAAAAGAGGCTCAACATTACTAGTCCTCAGGGAAATGCAAATCACGACCACAATGATATCACCTTATAACTGTCAGAATAGCGAGTATCGGGAGACAAGAAACAAGTGTGGGCAAGAATGTGGCGGAAAAGGAACCCGCAAGTGCTCCTGATGGGAGTGTCTATTGATGCAGGCACTTCGGAAAAAATTATGAGGTTTCCTCAAAAAATTAAAAATAGAAATACCATATGATCCAATAATTCTGCTACTGAGTATCCAAAGAAAGCAAAAACACTAATTTGAAGAAAAGATACGTGCGCCCCTGCGTTCGCTGCAGTGTTACTGACAGCAGCCAAGCCACGGCAGCAGCCCAGGTGTCCATCAGGAGGTGGACGGGCAGAGGCGTGGTGTGTGTACACACACGCACACACACACACACGTGCGCCCCACAGAATATCACTCAGCCGCAAGAAAGAATGAGATCTTGCCATTGGTGAGACCGTGCTTGACCCTAGACGGCATTATGCCAAAGGAAATAAGTCTGAAAAGTCAGATTCCTTATGATTTCAGGATATTGGAATCTGAAAAACAAAACAAAACACAAATACAGAGAACAGACTTGTGGCTCTACGAGGGTACGGGGAGGGAGGCGTCCGCAAGGGTGGCGCGCTCGAGCCGCGGGAGGCCTCGCTCCGACGGTGAGTGGTGGGTGCACAGCGCAGGGAGGATGGTGGACACTGCAGTGACTCTGTGTGGGGACAGGCGGTAACTATGACGTCTGTAAATGTCAGGTCACTGTAAACTAACGGTATTGTAGGGCACCTTATTTCAATTAGGAAGGACCATCCAATTGGTCTCGTTCATTCGTTCGTTTGCAGCTTGTACTCATTTGCAAGTTCTGATCGATAGTTGTATAATGGTCAGATACTTAATGAGATCCAGTATTTTACTCACTCATATAGGATTAGTGTCATACCAAAGAATTTAATTCATAAATTAGAAGTCTGTTTAGACCTTTTAAAAAAAGTTTCAGGAACACGTCTCTGGCGGACTCCCGTGACCGGGGCAAGAGAGCGTATCCTTGTTGAAAGCAGAGACGGCCCAGGAAGAGAGGGATTAGCCACAGCGGTCAGCGGTCACCCAGGGTGACTGTGTCCGGCCGGCAGCGGGGCCGGCAGAGGGAAGGTGCCGCAGTTTTGCTTCTCCCCGGCTCTGCTGCCAGGAAGTAGACGGCCTCCCGGGTCCTCTCCACAAGTCACCTATTTTTAGAAAGCCAGCTTGCCAGTAACCAGCGTGAGAGGCCCCGGTGTCACCAAGCAGGCGTATTTCCATGAGGGAAGCTTCTGTCTTCTGGGTCGGGGAGCACAGGACAAACGGGGTGCCTTGGGAGGGCCGCTGAAGCGGGTTTTTGGTGAAGGGGGCTTTCCAGAACTGTCGGCAGGCTAGCGGCGAACTGCGGAGCTCTAGACGACGGGGTATTTTCTTTGCAGACACTTCGGGTGGTGGTAACGTGTAAGCAAATCTTCAACCAGAGACCAAACCGGTGACAGTGTTTTCTTGCAAATCTATAAATTAACTGCTTCAGCGACGGCATTTGACTTTCATTCAGTCAATTTATATAACATCTCTTCCCAAAGGCCAATGATAACCAAAATTTTTTTAAAAGATACATGTGCGTGTGTGTGTGTATATATGTTTTATACACACATGTTTTATGTTTATGTTTTCTTTTCTCTCCATTTTTCCCACATGTATATGGAATCTGGCGGGTAGGTTATACCTTGAATACAGGCAGGAGAGAGAGAGCCTCAGGTACCCAAATGGCTTGCAGAATGAGACACAATCATTTTCCCTTGACTTAGTGGCTGCCAGGAAGAAATACGGACTAGGTCCAATATTTAGGTGTTCTTTTCTTTCTGTCAGAGACCAAGTGGGAGACTGAGTTGCCAGGTTTTTGAAGTCTATCACAAGATTTTGTTTTTTTCAAAATATATAGCTGATGTAGTCCCAAGGCAGTAATTACGAGTTGACGTAGAGAAGTAAAGACACAATGAGAACCAAGAAAATAAATCACTTTTTAAAAAAGATTAATTTTAGAGAGAGTGAGCGAGCATGGGGGAAGGGGCAGATGGAAAGGGAGAGAGAGAATCTTAAGCAGAGCCCCACTGAGTGCAGAGCCTGATGCAGGGCTCGGTCTCATGACTCTGAGATCGCGACCTGAGCCGAAATCAGGAGTTGGATGCTTAACCGAGTGAGCACCCAGGCGCCCCAAATCACTTTTTAAATCAACGGGTCGGGTCCATTCAAAAAGCCCAGAATCACATGCAACTGATGAATCACAAAATTAACCCCTGAAATTAATAATATACTCTATGTTAACTACCTTGCCTTTAAATAAAAAAACACAGAAAAATAAACAAATAATTCCTTTAAAAAAAAAAGATCCCAGAATCAGTATGAACACTTGAGAACACTAACTTTTCTTTGATAGACATTTACCAGTGAGCTCTATTGGGAGGACTGTATTAACTATGTTCACATAGATATTAAAACTTTATTAATGGCATGTTATCAAAGGCATCACATACATGATGTAAAGCAGAAATACTAAAATGTGCACAAACTGCTGACTTATCCTAAAGCGGACACGGACGCATGGACGCAGAAGGACGTGCTACGGATGACCGGCGTGCTTCCAACTGCCGTCTGTTCTTCTGTAACTGTGGGTCACAATTTACAGATAAAAATTGTGAGCCACCTGTCCTACGTGTAACACTGATCTGAATACTAAGGAGGGAAGATCTGCAAAACGTATGATACATGGTCTTTTTCCTCCAAAACCTTGTCATCTAGCCAGCGAGGTGGGGCTAAGACGACCTCCAGTCATAGAAGCATGAGGGCAGTCAGCATCGGAAGCCGCGAGAAGGGGGGGGGAGGACAGCCTCCTCGTGGGGGTGAGCACAGCCTCCACATGGAGGGCTGTGGATCTCAGGACGGAGAAGCCGAACAAAACGTCAGGAGCCCTAAGGACGGATAATTCGTGTTTACTAGTAACAGAGTAAATGAGTTCTACTTAATGACAGTGTCCATTCAGGAGGGACAAAAATACTTTGTATTTAGTGAGACAAAAATCTGGGACAGCTAGGGGGGTAGCGGATAATGCAGAAAAATCTAAAACAAGTGAATGAGGCTAAATTACCACAGAAAGAGTCTATCTGTTAAGGTTTTAATTTATTTTTCTCTAATGGAAAAGAAATATGTGAACTTGCTTGACTGAAGATACTCTGACCCTAATATAATGGATGAATGAGAGTAGGACAGCAGTGTCAGAAATGGGTATCCAGTGCATGTCACGCATGACTCCCTTGTTCTCTGTCTTTTCTGTCCCCCCATGGATGTACATATGCGTGTATACACATGTATTATGCACATATACATCTATGTGCATGTGTCTATATGCATACCTATAGGAAATGTTGTATTTAACATGTGTGATATATATGAGTATATATTAATATATATGGTATATCTGATCTCCTTGATATCTATCTGAGGTTTATGACACCTGGGTTGCCTGAGCCAGTATTGGTCCGAGCTCATGTTTTTTTTTTTTTTTTTTTGGTAGATCATATCCCAACACATATGTGATTTTTTGAAAATTGAAATACTTTAAAAATAAATCCATTTTATCTATCCACCAAAATGACAGACCTAGTTTTCTGTCAATATATATATTTATTTCAAATAGATCTTTTTTTTGGCATCCCCCTTTCATTTTCGTTAGTGTCCCTGTTTGATGACGTCAGATGGAGATCCTCAAAACCCACAAGATTGATATTCTGAACAAAACAGGTAGACTGAAAACGGAGAAGACAGGAATGAACATTCCATTAGAAAAAGCAATAGAAGGACTGACTAGAAGGAGAGGGTGAGCGGAGGAGAGTACCCAGGGCTCCAACCGAAACCGCTAGAAATGGCGGCAGAACGCCGCAAGTTTGGAAAGCTGGAAGTTTTCAGAAGACAAAGAAAAGTTACACGAAGTTCTTTTGGCTTCAAAGCCCCATCATACTTCCATATGACGATAATCTTAACTTGTTTCCACTAAACGCATCTGAACTGTGTAAGTTTCCGTCTCTCTATTAATTTAGGCCTTTCTCTTCTGAAGGTTAATTTGTGACCATATGTGGACCGATGCGTTTAGCTGAGTAAGTAGAGACCTTACGAGTGTCTGAAATACCGACTTCTGCGAAGAGGAACTTAGAGACCGTTGCTGTGCAGGTGAGAAACGAAGGCCAAGGAAGTTACGGGGGTTGCTCTGGGTCCCACAGGAAATAGTGATGAGTGATACTTGCGTAGCTTGGAGTGGGTACTGCTCTGTGCTTAGTGGACCCTGCATACTGACTGATTTCACCTCACAGCAAAACAGAAGGTGAGAACTGCATTACTGCCCCCCTCGCTGTCTGGTGGGAGACTAAGGTTCAGAGAGGCTAAGACGTAACTCAAGGTTGCACAGCAACAAGTAGAAGAACTGGGGTTTGAGTCTTTGACCGACTGGACTATCGTGCTAGCCCCAAAGGAAGAGTCAAGAAAACCAACTGCTGTAGTTTTTCGTTCTGAAGATTAAGTACACACGTACACATGTTTAGATGGGGGCTTTAGTTCTCACCCGCGTGGTGAGAACAAGCATTTGTTCTACCTACATTGATATACTCATTAGTTCAGCCCATCCAAACTCAAATACTTGTACCTAAGGATGTGCTTACAAAAGATGTTATAAGAATCTCTTTAAGGAAGGGCAAGCCTCTATCTTTGAGATCCCCTACATAGCCTACAAATAACAAAATCTGGAAATAAAAGGAGAAAATTAAAGCTCAGTGGTAGGCATTCCAATATCTCCAGTCAAGGAGGCTCACTGGGAAAAACATTCTCAAGCTTACACGCAATTTCCTGCTAGTTAAGAATAAACAGCAAACAAAACTTCTAAAAGGTTTTCCTACTATCATCGTGAAAAGAAACATTGAAATTATGTTTACAAATGTTCTTCTTCATAACGATAGCACAGTCTAGCTACGTGTTTGGAATATTCAAATACTCTACCTAAGGATTGCTATTTAATGGAAAGAATTTTAAATGAATGCTATCCTATTTTTGTTGCGGGGTATGTTACTATTCCTATGCACTGAATCACAATTAAAACAACTTACATCTTTTCAAAACAAAGTAAAACGGAGAACCTTATACATTTGCCAAAACCTTGAACAACAAGGTTTTACAGAAACATAGAAACATATTTCTTAAATTAAAATATGCTAATATAATCGCAAGCACTGACAGATGTAATTATTTTTGAGCTGGAATGTCAACAGTGTCTTCATAGACCTCAGCAAAAGCCTTTGGTGGAGTAGGAAAGGGATCGTCTGCGTACGGGAAAAGTGGGGGCACAACTGCCTCTGGCATTGGGTGAGGTAGAGAAGGGCTCATCTAGGTCTTGGTGAAGAGCGACAGCTGCATTTCCACCTTCCCCACCTTGGACGGGAGGGGCACGGGATTGAGTGGATCTTACGAAGCGTGAGGGCACAGCTGCATTGTCCCCTTTCACGTTAGCGACTCTGCGTCAAACTTCCTATAGTCGCTATTGCAATATTGTTTCACGCTTTAGCTCAGGAATGTTACAAAACAAAAGAGTGAGAAATGAATACTCTAGAAAAAGAAGAAAAGGGGTCAGATTGGCTAGAGGAATTGAATAGAGGAATTGAAGTCTTGAGGCAATTACATATAATAAAAAATGAAATAATTCTCTGGACAAAGAAAGGAGAAAGATTTCCCTAATTTTAAATGCAGTTACTATGAAAGAATTAAATGTCTATTGTTTTAAATAAAAATCCTCTTAATCTTGTTTCCTTTTAAGTTCATGTTGTGAATTTTTACTGTTTCCTTAGTAATTTTCTGTTATAACCATTAATTTGGTTTTTTTATACTTTTCATTGCGCAACTACATAAAAACTTAGGACATTTATCAGACAGCATTTAAAACTCGTTTATCTTCTCACACTTATTTTGTCTCCTCCTTTCTATTTTGGCCGTGTGCATGCCAAAAATCATGATTTTTATACTTGATAAAACTTTAAGGCAAAACTTTCTCATAACTTATTCCACTCATTATGATAAATAAATACAGATCTCTATTTGAATTAGTGAAGCATGCCAAACAAAAAATATTGAAACGTATTGCAAACTGATTTCATGCATTATTTTATTAGTAGACGTATTGTATCACATGTCTCTTTAAACCCGTTAAGTTTGTTACTCTAAACTTTCGCATCTTTGACACAGTACGACTTAGCGTGCTTTTCCGCATGGGACACTTAGCTGGATAAAACAAAATGTCACTGACAGACACAGGGCTGGAAGGACACAAAGAAACAATGCAATGAAATTACTTAATTTCACAGGTAATACATCAGAGCTACCAAGATATTTACTATTACCGTCTTACAAACAAAGTAGCGTTTGAAAACTAGACGGAACTCCTCCGGCATTGGACTCCCTGCTCTCATTACAGAGTCTAGTCTGAGGCCCTGAAGGCATTTGAATGTCCTGTTCTCAGACCCCCTCTGAAGTTCTGCAGGTCACTCCTGGCGCCTCACAGGCTGCTGGAACGCGGCTCGAATGCCTGCAATTTCGGGAATTTAATTCCTAGGGAACCCACTGATTTTTTAAGACCTCACATTTAACAAAAAAACACTTTACTAAAGGAACCTTATACTTCAGATTTCACGAATTAATCCTGATCCCGAGGCTGGGCTGAGGCCGTAGGGAAGGGCGGGGACGTGGGCAGGAGAGCCCGAGCGGCAGGGACGGAGGGCCAGGTTGTAAACGCGTCCCCTCGCGGGCAGCGCGGAGAACAGGTGTCACGTTCCCGCTCGGCGCCTCCCGCTCCCACGGCCCGGTCCTCCCGCACACGCGCTTCCAGCTCTCCGTGGGGCCGCTCAGGGCTGGCATGCAGGGCGGAAGCGAAGCCCACAGACACGACCGGGTCCCTGTGGCACCGAGCGTGGCATTTACATCCCTCCCTCGGGACAGGGACAGGGACAGGGACAGGGACAGGGCGCAGCACCACTGTCTCCCCACCCGTGCGGCCGAGCCGCTCCCCGTCTGCTGCTGTGTCGGTTGGAGCGGGGGTGCCGGAGACTGTCCCCGCCCGACTGTGACACATGCTGCCGTGGGAGCCCCTGCTGCACACTCTGTCTCGTTTGCCCTCGGGCCACAGTTGTGAGCTACAGAAGTCTCTCAACGCTCCTCAACTCGACATTTGAAACTTCCACACGGACTGCGTCGAAGCGACACCTCCAGTGTGTGAAGGAGCACGTGTGATTTTTAAAACTTAGGTGGGACCTTATAATTAGCCTGTTAACCTCAAGCTCTCTTGGTTGTTTTTAACGGCCTGCATACCTGTGGATTCCAGTTCTGTATTCCAATACTTTTACTATTTTCCTGCTCTGCATTTCTTGTGGGCATATTTCCTCTATGTTTCTTTAAATTTGAAAAATACATTGACAGGGTATAGCCCAGAAAAGAATCTTGCAGAAATCCAAAGGACAATTCCCTTCAGAGTGACATAACCTTTGGTGATGGTTATTCAACAAATTCCCGATATGTCCTGTGACTAGACACCTGAGACCCTGCCCAATGCCATGTTCGAAGAGCCCTAGGCTGCCTTGGACAAAACGCTGCCGCTGTAATCATTGATCACCAGACATGGATGCTCAGCTCTGAACATTATTTCCTAAGATAAATTTGGCAGAGTTAAACATCGTAGGAAGGCTTCCGTGGGATATATAATGAAAAGCCTCCCTGAAGCATACTTTAAAAGAGGAAAATCATCAGCCTTACAGGATCGAAGACAAACATTCTGAACTTCAGTATTTCAACACACCTATTATGACAAGAGCTGTATTTAAAAAAACAAAGACAAAAGCAAACGTCTAATATACATTCTGCTTCTACTGTTACCGTAATATTTGGGGGGAAGCAATTAAAAAAAAGATATTCTTACCCCAAAGGCTGGGAGCCTCGGTAGGCTGGGGGGCGACGGAGTCATTGTTCACAGAATCCAGCGACGTTACGTTGTTCGTCAAATCAAGGGGCGTCATGCTGCCCCCAGAGCTGACCAGGACGGGTGCCTCATCCGTAGACTCAGCTATGACTGTGTTATGCACGGATTCTTCCAACGGAAGGTCATGCGCTGGGAAAAAACACCATGAAAATGCGGCACCGTCGTCGGCCGGTCGTACACACACAGAGCAAGGCCCAGCGCCTGGGTTAAGAGGCGGAGACATCAGGGCGCCCGCGTGGCTCAGCCAGGGTCCCGGGTCGGGGGTCCAGGCCCGGCGCTGGGCTCCCTGCTCAGGGCGGAGCCTGCCGCCCCCCCGCTCCCCCTGCTTGTGCTGTTTCTCCCTAAATAAATAAATAAAATCTTAAAAAAAAAAAAAAAAGAAAAAAGAAGGAGAAAGAAAGGGCGGAGGGGGAGGAGGAAGGGGGGCAGATGGAGAAGGGGGGGTCGACGTCTGCAGACACCAGTGGGCGGAGACTCTTGGCGGGGGGCTCGCCGGGGAGCCCCGTGGGTTCCGTGCTCGGGGGGGGGTCGGTTTCAAGGTTCCGTCCGTCCGCCCCTCCGTCTCTCCGTCCGTCCGTCCGTCCGTCCCTCCGTCCGTCCGTCCCTCCGTCCCTCCGTCCGTCCGTCCGTCCGCCCCTCCGTCTCTCCGTCCGTCCGTCCGTCCGTCCGTCCCTCCGTCTCTCCGTCCGTCCGTCCCTCCGTCCCTCCGTCCGTCCGCCCCTCCGTCTCTCCGTCCCTCCGTCCCTCCGTCCGTCCGTCCCTCCGTCCCTCCGTCCCTCCGTCCCTCCGTCCGTCCGTCCCTCCGTCCCTCCGCCCCTCCGTCCCTCCGTCCCTCCGTCCCTCCGTCCGTCCGTCCGTCCGCCCCTCGGTCCCTCGGTCCCTCCGTCCCTCCGTCCCTCCGTCCCTCCGTCCATCCGTCCCTCCGTCCCTCCGTCCGTCCGTCCGTCCGTCCCTCCGTCCGTCCGTCCCTCCGTCCCTCGGTCCCTCGGTCCCTCCGTCCCTCCGCCCCTCCGTTCGTCCGTCCCTCCGCCCCTCCGTCCCTCCGTCCCTCCCTCCGTCCCTCCATCCGTCCCTCCGTCCGTCCGTCCGTCCCTCCGTCCCTCCGTCCGTCCGTCCGTCCGTCCCTCCGTCCGTCCGTCCCTCCGTCCCTCCGCCCCTCCGTCCCTCCGTCCCTCCGTCCCTCCGTCCCTCCCTCCCTCCGTCCGTCCCTCCCTCCCTCCGTCCGTCCGTCCCTCCGTCCCTCCGTCCGTCCGTCCCTCCCTCCCTCCGTCCCTCCGTCCCTCCGTCCCTCCCTCCCTCCGTCCGTCCCTCCCTCCCTCCGTCCGTCCGTCCCTCCGTCCCTCCGTCCGTCCGTCCCTCCCTCCCTCCGTCCCTCCGTCCCTCCGTCCCTCCGTCCCTCCGTCCGTCCGTCCCTCCGTCCCTCCGTCCCTCCATCCCTCCGTCCGTCCCTCCGTCCCTCCGTCCCTCGGTCCCTCCGTCCCTCCGTCCCTCCGTCCGTCCGTCCCTCCGTCCCTCCGTCCGTCCGTCCCTCCGTCCCTCCGTCCGTCCCTCCCTCCCTCCGTCCCTCCGTCCCTCCGTCCCTCCGTCCCTCCGTCCCTCCGTCCCTCCGTCCCTCCGCCCCTCCGTCCCTCCGTCCCTCCGTCCCTCCGTCCGTCCGTCCCTCCGTCCCTCCGTCCCTCCGTCCCTCCGTCCCTCCGTCCGTCCGTCCCTCCGTCCCTCCGTCCCTCCGTCCCTCCCCCAGCTCGTGTGCACAGGGGCGCACGCACACTCGCACTCAAATAAATACCAAAAAAAAAAAAAAGTGCGGACTTCTAGGAATTTTAGTCACATGGCTGTTAAATGAGTGAACAGTAAATGTTCATATTTATCCGTATCATTTAATAAGATCACATTTCTGTGAGTAACTTTGTAGTTCTTGGTTAAAAAAGGTAACCGTCAACGCTTAAGGCAATCCTGGAACAAATTTCATGCTCAGGTAAAACTGATTGACTTTAGGTGGTAGGTTCCAAAGAACGACTTGTCTTCAAACTATTATAAATCTAAGGGATTTCAGCAGTCCTATCCTTATGCTTACATTGTACTACCATGTTCTCAGGAAAGAAAATTAAATAATGTAACCTAAAATAAATCTATGGAAATAAGTTCCTCTACACATTTCTTTTCTGTTCCTTTTTTTTTTTTTTAAGTTGACACAGTGACTCATTTTTTTTATCAGGTTTAGTGGGTGGTAATGTCTCTTCATCTGCGTGGCTGAAGCGAAAATCTAGGTGAGCTTGAACATCCTTTAAGATGGGTCATTCTTGAAAGAATGCCTGTGGATGAAGTAAAATGAGGTGCAGACGACTTACCTGAGTCCTCACAGGTGCTCCTGCATTGTTCCAGGGACATAAAGTTGTTTTGATTGCCGAGGCACCCGCCATACTTGAAATCCTCACACTTCTTTGTCTCGTTGTTATAAAAATACCTAGTCATATAACCGCGACAGAGTCCACTGTCTTCATCCAAAAAGCAGTAATCTGGCTTTTCTGGAAATCACCAAAATGTCAGAAAGCAAGATACTTTTTTGTGAATATGAATTATGCTGGGTGAATGTACAAAACAACTAAGTTGAAGTTATTTAAAGAGTAAACATGGAAAGTTAAAAGTACAAGGTAAAAATGAAACTTTATCCACAGCTGCACAATATTAAAATTGTCCACTATGTCTGTTGGGACGTTTAGAATAAGGAAGATGTATCTATTACTCACGTTGTTGCTACTGGAATTTCAAGCTCTAAATTTCTCAACATAAATTAATAGGGCACCAACTATTAACTATTTCATGAGTAAAAAGAGTAAAAGATATTGTTATTTTACCCTTGGTTTGAAAGAAATATTCAAAAATTCATAATATTACAAAATATCATGGCAAAATTTTGGTTCCATTTTTTTTTTAGGCCTACATGCATTGACATTTAGGAAAGGTCTAGGAATATTTCATATTTTTCAAGTGTAGACTCTCGTTAGGGAAAGAAGTGTAATGTGTTGCTTCCTTACAATGGTTTCAATTTTTAAAAATTTTGGAGTAGGAGCTTTGAGGCTTCTGGAAGCTTTCATGGCTATTCTTAGAGTTCCTGAATTCTTACGCTGGAGTCTGTATTAGGTGACATCCTCTGCCTCTGTGTCTCCTGTTTTTCTTCTTCCCAGCACTGGAGTGACTCCAACAGTGCAAAGGCAGAAAGGAAATACATGTTCAGGGATTGGAGAGGCTTTTGAAAAAAATCTAATGCCCATTCTTTGATAGTGGTCCAAGCCAGATTAAACACAGCTGTCGCAGAAGTTGTGCCACTGTGATCTACATTACAAGCCTTGTCTACATGCACACTCTGTAAAGAGGAGAATTAAACTTATTTTCAAAATGGTGATTGCAAGATATAGGGAGCTTGAATTGGGCGAGGCCCCCATCTCCCCACTTTTCCCCTGCAACTATATTATCAGAGTGGCAAAAATGAACTGTCGTGTCCTTTTACATTTTAAAGCAACTTGTTCTATCTCAAGGAAGCAACACTCAGGAGGGTTTTACTCTAAAAAGTGTATATTTAATAACGATTTCTGCAATAATCGCAAACCTTCAGGCGGGCTGATCTCCTAGGAAGGCATTGTTTTATTAAATAAACATCCTATTTTCATGTAGTATAAAATATCTATCTTCTATAACTTCTCAAATTACCAGTTTGAAAGTTATTTTGTTTATTGTTTATTGCCTCTTGTTTCTCAAGGTGAATGTTACTATCATCACCATATTGGCCATTTGTGGCTAAGCATAATTTATGGGACAAGGAAAAAAAACAATTCTTTAAATTTTTGTAATACTTTTTTACAAGAGACTGAGTAAAAGATACATTCAGTTGCTATCATTTTTATTTGTTTTGGCCTTAGTATGTACTTCGTAGGAAATTTTAAATCATCCTAACAGAGAATATGAGAATTCTATGTTTAACGAAAAGGAGTAGGTAAAATCTGTTGCATATAAAGAATACAGAACTACAGGGTATTACGCTGAGGAATTATTAAGAAACGGGAAGTTGCTATTAACTATGAGGCCCCATTCTAAGGACATAAGTTTATTTTAAGATGAACTTGAAATTGCACACTTGTAAAATAATTCTACTCGGGCCTACTGTTTAAAATAAGGTTACAAATCAGGAAATTCATGCCCCATATTTCCCAGGTAAAGTAACACTCGTACTAAATCGGAAACACCATCCTTGCTCTAGACTGAGTCTCGGTTAAAACACAGAACACAGATTTTTAGCGAGAAACAAACTTCCACTGGCCACATTAAGTTTTACTATTAACTTCCGTTTGAGGCTGCACACTTGACAATTGTCCTAAACCGAACTATTTCAAAGAGGCTGTCTCTGTAGCTGTCCCAGTGTTGACACTGAGAAGCCTATCACGAAGTTAGACTGAAGCGGGTATGCTTCGAGGTCTCATTAGAGGTCTTTATTCTCTCATACGCATGTATAAGATCAGTTAAGAAGGAGAGAAGAGGAGCTCCTAACTGGGGCACTAATTACACGTCTACCTTACGGCCCTGGGACCACCTGCTAAGCCCAGCGACTTTCCAGCCCACCTCCCTGGCTCTTGACAAATGTGTTCATTCAAGTCGCCTCTTGATCTTTCTCCTGCTCTGACCCAGCAATCTCCCATCCTGGGGTCTCCTGCTTACTGTCACATTTCCTATAAATGCTCAAGTCGCACTCTACAGACTGGGGATTCTGGAGGCGTGGTGATCTCGCTGAGCAAAGCAATGTAATGAACCGAGTAGGTCATGAACAAAACCGAGGACACCTTGTCTTGCTCCTGAATACCACCGCTATTCTAGGATGATTAAGAAATCCATAAACCTACATGGAATGGAGAACATTCTTACCTTGTATCTAAGGAAATGTTATATTTTTTGTCTTAATCCAGTTAATGCCAATCTGACAAAGCTCCTAAAAATGTTGATTTAGAACTTGTTAAAGGTAAAAGGGCTCTGTTTCCCTTAATGTGCTCATTTTATAGTCAGGGAAATAGGCATTCCAATGGCAGAAGTGATTCTTGTAGTTGGTAGCAGAGGCATGCCCCTTTGCCCACCATAGACGTCTTCCTCACACCTACTAATTCATACTGCGCTTTATAATGTATATGGTTACTTTTTATACGCTGTCAATTTTTGACTGTGTGGAGCCAATAACTTTGGTAAAAATAAAATACTGCATTTTTGGAAAAATATAACTTAATTGAATTAGTAGAAGAAAAAGAATGATTGA
Source organism: Martes martes (assembly GCF_963455335.1). Taxonomy (NCBI): domain Eukaryota; kingdom Metazoa; phylum Chordata; class Mammalia; order Carnivora; family Mustelidae; genus Martes; species Martes martes. The sequence continues at coordinate 195,512,683 of NC_137890.1, read as the reverse complement.
ATTCCAAATCATTACATATACATTAAATAGCATAATTTTATAATTAGTTTTATCTGCATACAATTTTTTCTTAATTTCACATTTTTTTAAAAATACCCTAACATTTAAGTATTGGTACTTCTTTTTATGAAGATATCATCTTTTACTTGGTGGATGAAACCCACTATTTGTAAATATCCTGCATTCTTTGATACCGCAGATAACGAGTTTCATTTAATTGGGACATGGAACATTTCTGTAAAGATTAATTCAATATTTATAGAAAGTTATTTTAAAATTTATAAATAAATACATCCACTGATCATGTTTGTACAAACCTTGCCACTGAATTTATTTTATAAATTTTGATTCCAAAGTCTAGTAAGTCTTAAGTTTAGCAGCCTCAAAAGCTTTCAACTTTTTCTCACACATTTTAATCGATGTCAGAAAAATTAAAATGCACTTTGAATTCTGTGACTCATTTCCCAAGTTAAATAATTTGATCTCTTTGTTCAGTTCTTCTCATTCAAAAGAAAATGACCTAAATGGTAGTTGGACCATCAGTTTCTAGACCTTTACTAAAAGGAATGTATTTCTTAATCTGCTGATATTTTTTCATGTGCTAATATAACACATTAATCAGAAAATTATTTAATATAAATCTAAATTTAAAACCGATAAATAATTTAAATCACAAGATAAAAGCGTGCACACAGAGTGAATGATGTCGGTGAGAGCAACCGCTGATTGCCGCGCATCTCCGTTCACTGCCGCGGACGGACTGGGACAGCTCGGAGACATGGACCAGCTCGGGGAACCACTGGGTATACCTTGCGGAAGACGCACAGTGCTGAGATTATCAAGGGACTGGGATCTGAGAACTAAAGTAAGGTTAGCAGCATCTAAATTACTGCTCAGGAGATGGTAAAATACCATGTGCGTGGCTGTGGGATTTGGCTGATCTAATACTAAATACCATGCTGCATCAGAAGGAGAGTACAGTGTTCGAAGACTTCCCTACCAAATATCATGTACGTTATTTTAAGTTTTTCATTATATTGATACAAAATAAAACACAGTTTCAAAGATCATATAGATTTATGATGAACTCCATATCCAAAAAAAGTAAGAATCGAATTTCTAAGCGTCTTACGTAAATTCTAATTAGCATATAAGTGAATGCTTACCTTTTTCTAATTGTAAATGTGTCCTTGTCTTTGGATAAACTGCAAGAAAAAACAGTATGTGCATCAGTTACAACAATATATATAAATTATATATAAATTTCAATTTAACAAACTAGGATGATGTATTTATTGCCATTAAAATTCTTACACAAAATGTCAACAAGTAGCTTACATTTCTTATTTTCTTTAAAGATTAAATAATTTTGATTTTTATAAATATGAGGCTATCTACACTTTAACATAATAATGTCTTAAAACCAGGGCCGAAGGTTTCTAACACACTGACGAAAGTAAGAATTCGTGGTGAACTACAACTGCTATTCAAAAGACCTGTGACCGAAAATCACTAAGGTAATGTGAAATACGGAGGTAATCCCGGCAGCGCACTTTGCATATCAGAACAGGTCATTTCCACAGAGAAGTGGCAGTAGGGCAAGAAGAAACCAGAATCGTCTCCTTTCCTGATTCCTTCCCGGCTGCTTTGCTTCAACCCAATCACAAGTTTTATTATGATTTCTAAGTATGGAAGAGAAAGGAAGCGAAAAATATCTGTGACATATTTTTCGGTTTAACCGCAAAGAATTAATGGAATTACTCCACTCAAGAACTAGAACGCTGCTTGTCTTTGACCCACTATATTCAAGTATAGATTCTAAGTTCTAATGTAAATGAATAGTAATGAAATGCAAATCAGTACAATATGTGAAGCTTTAATTTGCTCATGTGAAAATTAGGAAGGCTGAGTGATGTTTGTTGTACAATGACTTGTTTTGCAGAGAAAAGCCTTGGTCAAGGCAGTTTATAATTAGTTGTATAGCCGGAGAGATAGGGGTTGGGGGAATAAGTTGGTTTATATGCCCTTTCAGCCAAAAATCAACAGTTAGGGGGCACCTGGGTGGCTCAGTGGGTTAAAGCCTCTGCCTTCGGCTCAGGTCATGATCCCAGGATCCTGGGATCGAGCCCCGCATCGGGCTCTCTGCTTGGCAGGGAGCCTGCTTCCTCCTCTCTCTCTGCCTGCCTCTCTGCCTGCTTGTAGTCTCTGCCTGTCAAATAAATAAATAAAATCTTTTTAAAAAAAATCAACAAGTTAGGTTATTCTTTGCAGAATAAAACATCTTTGAAAGAGAAGGTAATCAGGCCTCTTTTTAAAAATTTCCTATGCTTTATTAAATAGTCTTTAAAAATATATATATACAGTATTTTAAATATTAAGGAAACCTCAGGGTCTTTCTCCTTGTGAATAACCAACTGTCAATGCGTTTCAGTTAGATAGTGAATTGTCATAATAAGCTTATATTGAAATATTTTAATGCACAATTAACTTGTTTCAGTTTTAATTTATGAGGGCAAAGAAGGAATATATACAGGTAAATATTACATCAGACTAGAGTGCTAAATAATCATTTTTACTGTTTTGCCTACTGACAGTAGCCGTTGGATAGGAACAGAGAAATGCTTGATTTCAGTGTTCATGCAATATTAAGAGAGATAACTTGTTTGTTTTCTGATTCCATTCCAAGTTGGATTAATTTAGCTGGCGTACATGTGAACTAACTCAAATATTTGTTTTGGCATGCTGGAATTTAAATATATTTGTGATAGCAGTGATTATCTTTGAGGATTCTGAAAATAACATGGATACCCTATTTAATTGGTATTTATGCCAACCAGCTTTATTTTTTTAACCAGATTTATTTAATTAATATTATGTCAGTATGAAGAAATAGATAAATTTTATAGCAAATAATCCAAATTATCTTTTCCTAGATTTATTTAGAGCATAACATATGTGAATTCACATTTTAAATATCTTATTATGATTATAATATAATTAAGATCTAACTAATTGGTAATTACATAACACATTTTAGTAATTTTACTAACCCCCTATTCTTTCTGCATCTTTTTCTCTTATATTGAGGACCAAAGAGTAAGAGCTTAAGACTAACTTTTTTTTTTAAGATTTTATTTATTTATTTGACAGAGACAGAGGTTACAAATAGGCAGAGAGGCAGGCGGAGAGAGAGGAGGAAGCAGGCCCCCTGCTGAGCAGAGAGCCCGATGCGGGGCTCGATCCCAGGACCCTGAGATCATGACCTGAGCCGAAGGCAGAGGCTTTAACCCACTGAGCCACCCACGTGCCCTAAGACTAACTTTTAATGATCCTTATTTGTTGAAGTCGGCCTAGAAACTATTCTAAGCGGGGGGGGGGGGAAGGACTGTATGGTCAGAAGATTCTCATTATGACTGAATAGGTCTTCATGGTTCCAAACAAAACGTGAAATAATAAAGTTAAAGAGAAAGAAGGAATATTAACATGTTCTTTTAACATGTTCTAATTCCCTATGGGGAAAATTCCCATCTAAACCCCCCACGAAAAGCCACAAGTCACAACTAGTCCAGCCCGTAAAACAGCAGGCAGTGTAAGCCGCGTGCTTCCGAGAGCCTTTACGCCTGTTTCCGGAGTCCATGAAATCCTGTGAAACTAAATACACTTTTAGCCACGCTGTAGAAGCTGACTGGCTAGAAAACTGAATGAGAATTTGATAATTTGATCTTTACAACTAATTCTCTAATTTCCCGCGCTACATTACAGCTATTTTTCCAAAATTAACAATCAAAGAGAATGTTGTTTAGGCTATAGGAAAAAAACAACTCACCCGAAAGATAATCATTTTAAAAGCCATGTAATTGAAGCCATTTTACAAACCTAACTTTTCTTTTAAAAAAATTATTAACCTTAATCCATGTCTCTATTATTAGATAGGTAAATACACCAAATATTATCCCTATTTGTAAAAAATTAATAAAACAACTTTATGTGCAAAAGGAGAGCTGTGCTCACACAGCAAACGAAACACAGCCGTAGCTCCTATTCTCTGAGATCCGCGGCTTGCTTTTATGCTTTTATTCTCAAGCATGGCAGTTGACGAGATCGAGTTCTCACTGGTCTTCCCAAATGATACAAAACTTCAGCTTTCAAGCCTTAATATAAGATATAAATCATATTTCGATTTTATGTTTCCTATCCTTATCCCGTCTTCCTTTTACCTGGGAAAAACATTTAAAGTGGTATATGAATTGTGGGGGAGCCTGGGTGGCTCAATCAGTTAAACATCCAACTCTTGATTTTGGCTAAGGCTGTGATCCCAGGCTCCTGAGACAGAGCCCCTTGTCGGGCTCCTGGTGGGCACAGAGCCTGCTTGGGGTTGTCTCTCCCTCTCCCTCTGCCCTTCCGCTCCCGCTCGGTCACACATACTCTCTCTCTCTCTCTTAAAAAAACTGTGATATGTATTTCTAGAATGAAACACTTAATAACATTCTGCCAACAGAATGTTAACTAATTAAAAGTAATTAACACCTATTAAATAAAAAACAACCAAAAATTTCTCAAAATAATCACATTGATCTTGGTTCACTGTAAAACAATCAGGTTCTCAGCATAAAGAGAGCCACTTTTGAGAGATTTCACTGGCTGCTTCCATAATTTTTATATCTTATCACAGTAACTAAGCAGTGTGTTTTACATGTGCACAAAAATTTAAATTACTGTGAGCATAATGAAAAAATATATAATTCAGCAGATAGAGACACTAACAGGCATGGCAGGATAAAAGGACAACATGTTGATGTCATTATTTTCTAATGTTTTTAAGTGCTTTCAAGCCTGTAGTCACATTATTTGCTTGAAAGGATCTTTCCCATGAGCAAGTGATATAAATATTAGTATACAGAGCATTAATGATTTTGGTCTATGTGATCATCACATCCTCAATGTGCACGGGAAGAAACTGAGCTTCAGAGAGTAACAACATTCAGGATTGAAACAAAACGAGCATTTATCCCATTTATCACTTTTTATTAAACTGTTATTCTATGCATAACATAATGTGTCCATCCTCACTGAAAGTCAGTTAACTCTGGTGGTGGTGTCTCTTTCTGGATTATTCTAGTCCATTGATTTCTGTCTGTCCTTCTGTCCGTCATTCTGCTCAATTTTGGCAGCTGAGCTATAACTCTTGAAATCAGATAAAGTCTGGGGCCCCTGAGTGGCTCAGACTGTTAGCATCCGACTCTCGGCTTGGGCTCAGGTCACTGTCTCTGGGCTGTGAGACCGAGGCCCACACTGGCTCTGAGCTCAGCGCAGAGCCTGCTCAAAGTTCTTTCTCTCCTCCCTCTCCTTCCCTTTCTAAGATAAACAAAATCTTTTTAAAAAAATCGAAATCAGATAAAGTCCTGCAAATTTGCTCTTTTATTCAGAATTATTTTAGCCATCCTAGGTCCTTTGTATTGTGTATCAATTTCAGAGTTGACTAATTAATATGGAAACAAAAATGTGCTGGAATTTGATCGGCATAGGATAAAATTTCCAGATCCATTTGCAGAGAATTTACATCTCAACTAAAGTGAGTCTTTCGATCTACTGTTTTATATCTGTGTTCACTAAAGTCTTCTTTATTTCCAATGGCTTTTTAACAATGTTCTATAGATTTCATTGTAAATGTTATGCACTTTTTTATTTAAATCCATCATTAAGAATTTTATGTTCCTGGGCGCCTGGGAGGCTCAGTGGGTGAAGCCTCTGCCTTCGGCTCAGGTCATGGTCTCAGGGTCCTGGGATCGAGCCCCGCATGGGGCTCTCTGCTCAGCGGGAACCTGCTTCCCTCTCTCTCTGCCTGCCTCTCTGCCTGCTTGTGATCTCTGTCAAATAAATAAATGAAATCTTAAAAAAAAAAAAAAGGAATTTTATGTTCCATTATTTTAAATTGAATTGTTTTTTTTTAAATTTTGTCTAATTTTCTATTTGTTCATTGCCAGTATGTGTGTGTGTATAAATACTTACACTGTCCTTTTATCCAATGAGATTTCTAAAATCATCTGCCAGTTCCTAAAATTTGTCATGTATATAATCGGGTTTTCTCTCAGTCATGTGGGTGCTCTGGGGCGTTCCATTTACAAATCCCTGTAATTATTTCCTCAAACTTAGGGAATTTCGCCAAATGTGTGCAGTTTTGTTGTTCAGCGACAAACTCAAAGGGACTCTTGTCCTGACTTTTTAGCTTTTTCTCAACATATGTCCATTCTCTCCCACTTATTATGCCCCCAAACCCAGTGACCTCAGTCTCCGAATGTCCCACCTCCACATTCTCTACCAGGGAGACCACCGTCCTGGGCTTGGGCTCCCCTCCCGTGGCTGTGGTTCGGACGTGCCTTCATGCAGAAAGCTGGGGGGGCCGGACTCACCTGACGTGGTTCCCTTCTCTGGGAGGTCACAGCCCCGCGCTCCCTTTTGATCCATGCCTGCCAACAGTGGCTTCATATATTTTGTCCAATTTTTCGAGTCATTCATATTATGAGAGAAAGTTCGGTTTCAGCTACTCCATCAGAGCTGAAGACAGAATTTTCTCTTTAGGTGGTTTTCTAAAGCCTGGCAGTCCCTTCTCTCTACGCACGGTACGTCCTCACAGCAGTTTCCTCCCCAAAACACTCCTGCCTTCAAGCAGTGAGCGGCCTCGGGAGGTGTGATAAGGAGATGGAGGCCGGAGCCTCGTCTCTCTGTGGTGGGCAGGAGTGACGCTGCAGAAGATACTAGAGGCGAGGTGCTCACTGAAAGGCCAAGCGGTTGCATTTGGTCCACTTCTAGAGAAAAGGGTAACTTTCATACGATGGTGAAGTGGAAGAAACAGGCACGCATTTCGGAAAGAGGCCAGTTGATGAGAGCGTTCAGGCCGCTAAAGGGAAAGCTGAGAATCCCAGAGAAGGCGGCGAACGGGCCTCCCGCCCAGGTGCTGAGCCGAGCGCCGGTCGCCTCCACACGGACGGACGCCCGGCCCGGCACGGACGGGAACGAGGCCCCCTGAATGGAAGACGGCCAGGCCATCACCAAGGCCAGAGGCCCCACAGAAGAGCCCCAGTGCTCGGTCTGCGTTAGTGACATTTCCGCACTTGTACGGAGGAGAAGGAAGGAGTAAGTGCTCAAGGGAAAGAATCAATCGCATCAACCCCTCTCTGTCGCCTCCGGGACATACAGAAAAGCACCTCACAGAGCCGCACACGGGAGACGTTCTCTCTTTCCACCACGGTGAGATTTTCCCACACGCCGGGAGCATCGTGAAGCCAAGGCTATTTTGTAAAAGCCACTTGGGAAAGCATTTCAAAGTGAGAATGTGGAACTGTCTGTTTTGCAAAAAGCAAGACACGTCGTGTCACTGAAGACGCCCTCTCTGTAGTGCTGCCATTTGATTGAACAAGCTCTGAGAACGTGCTGTGGGGAAGTCTGGGCGAGACACTGGGGAGACAGAGACAATTCAGATTCTCCTATCCTGTAAGTAGCTCACAATTCAGAAGAATTAAGCAGACATAAAAGCATCCCAAAGTTTGACCAGCAATTGTCTGGAATTTATCTCAGTGAGATGAGATAAAACCATATTATAGTTTGTAAAATTCAGGGGGAAATGTTTTAGTAGGATCAAAGCAAAATAAAAGTGTTTCATAAAGCTTACCAGCGATATAATATGCTATACTTTGAAAAAAGTATAATATATATGATTTGAAAAATAATAGGTATGACTTGAAAAATAATATAATACGTTATACTTTGAAGAATAAAAATATGAAAAGTTGGGCTTCGTAAAGTCTACAGGGGTCAGTAAGGTTCCTATTTTCTTTTCCACACTCTTCCATTCTCTTTAGGTAGAGAATGACTTAATTTTCATATATATTTTTTTATATATATATTTTTTTTTCACATTTTTGGCTTTCATGTTCAACTACTGCTTTTCGTTTTCCATATCCATTATTACAAATTATATTAAGCCCCATTTGTTATCCTATATTTTTCTCCATAATAAAGAAAGAAGAAAAACTACATCAGAGAGCATATATATGAAATATATATATGAAATATATATATATGAAATATGTATATATACATATATGAAATATCTGTATATTTCATATATACGCTCTCTGATGTAGTTTAGAATTTTCTAGTGAGTAGCTACTCACTGTGCTGATGAAGGGAAGACTAAGTCAATGTGACGAACAATTTCCTTCCTGACAACTCACAGCTGCCCAGGAGGCAGTATTATACCCAATTCACTGCAGATATAAAATCAGTGAACTTGAACGTTTTTTTCCTTTCTTTATTATGGAGAAAAATATAGGATAACAAATGGGGCTTAATATAATTTGTAATAATGGATATGGAAAATGAAAAGCGGTAGTTGAACATGAATGCCAAAAATGTGAAAACAATATTCCTTGGAATGTTCAAATAGTTCTAATTTCTTTTCCTAAAATTATCAAATCTATAATTAGATCTGATAACCCTAAACTTCTTTTAAAAGTTAAAGGAGCTCCAAGGCTCCTGGGTGATAAGTGTCTCCAGAAACCTACCTTTTATACATTTTTCTTCGCAGTCTTCCAGAGTTGCAAATCGATTCTGATTTCCTTCACATCCCCCATACATAAATTCCTCACACTGCTGAGTGTGGATGTTGAAAAAAAATTGCGTAATCATGGCTCTGCATGGGCCGTTATCCGGTTTCAAAGCACAAAACGAATGTAGGAGTTTCAGTGGCGGCAACTCGACATCTACAAGGTAAAAATAAAAGATACGGAACCTTTCATCCACACAGTGATAATGTATTTTATTTCCTTTTCCATCTGTCCTGATTTTTCTTAAAAAGCACAACAGAAATAACACAGGCTGAAGAAACCAGGACAAGTTATTTAAAATTATCAAAAAGGTAAATAACATTTATAAACATACCAAATGAAAAATATTTTATCAACAATTAAACTTTAAGAGTAGAATAATTTTCTAGACTAGTGTCAGGGATTTGGCTTAAACGTATACAGTCAACCAGCATGGAAATGCGTAGTCGTCGTAAGGTCACCACTGTGTTGACACTGCAAGTAAGTAGAGACATCTTTTTAAGTTCAGCAGTTTTTAGGGGTAGACATTAATGGGCAGCTCTTTGATTTGCTCTCCCTAATCCACAATTGCGTCATTTTTTACATACAAACAACTTTTTAAAAGCAGCAGTATACACATGTTCGTGTATATATATACACACACATATACAGTATTATCACACTGTATTAAGCCGTTCCCAAATTATGAAAACGTTGGTGTTTAGTATTACAAATACATATATATCATGGTCCATTCTTTTACTTACCATGGTTGGTTTTTAGCAATGTAGAAAAAATTGATGCTGTCTATATTTTAAAATAGAATGATGCAATTTTTTTGATCTTGAGTTAGAGTTTTTTCCCCTCAATATCCAACCATTATTTTAGTCACAGAGGAATTTCGTATCTTGGGAAGGGACTTGTGTATACAGAAAACTCGATTTAAATTTTTAAGTTTTACAGAGTCTAATAATATAGGACCAATTTTAAGTAAGTTGCATTTGCTTATAGAATCTATCAGTGAGATAGATACTGAAAATTGTGGTTGGTACTATCAGAATAATAAAGACCAAATAATATTATTTATACTTTTTGAGTATTGCCTATATTTTCTAAGACTTTCAGTATTCACGACGATCACTTCTGAGGGACCGTGAAGCCTTAAAATGACCTAAGCCAATTTGCCCTTTAGAGGGCAGCAGTATACTGCTAAAATAAAACTGATGAAGTTTGGGTATCTTGCAAAAGGAGTTTAATGCACTATAAATTTACTTTGAAAAAATATGAATGGATGTCATAATTTTAAAATATATGAGACATTTTAAAGGAATTAAATAAAAGAACAAGTTTGTGAATATATAACCACCTAGAAGGAAATCAATTTTGAATGTCCTATAGTTTTAAAACTTCTGTGAATTTTTTGAAAGAGAAGATACAGATATCATAAAAGTTGGATTAGATAATTTTATTAAATTTCTTCTACCCTCCAGCTTTTGTTACCTTAATGATCTACATCGAGTTAATGTCAAGTGTGAGCCACATTTCAGTAGTGTTAGAACTCTTTATGATAAAATAATTGGAATTATTTGTTAATTTCTATATGGGTCATAAAATGATAAGTAAGCCCTGAAATCTTAGAAGGGTTAAAAATATAGCTTTCTATATGTAAGTTATTATTATTCATTATTATTCATTTCACAGTAATTATTTATGAACATGTGAATTTTATCTCAACCACTCATCCAACTTTTAAACTTAAAAAAAAATCAAAGTTCAATTTATAAAATGCCAAATCATCATTTTGATTTCTTGGATAACCGAATGGACAATTTTTTCAATTGAAATAAATTGAGCTGACAGAAATGATAGAACAGTAAATTTTCAGGTCCCAAATTTGATAAGGTAGAATAACATAAAACAGAGATTTATTATGACACACAGATCTTCATCTACTAAAGACACGGATATTTTCAGCACCAAACACAGTTTTCATGAACTGGCTAATTAGCAGGTTAGCTAATTATTACTAGTCAAACCTTTAACTAATGTTGAATTTTATGCACCTGCGCACTTGTGCGTTTTCAGCTTCCTATAATTTGAGTCTTATCTCTATGATATTTTAAAATAATTTTATACCAATTACATAGCGTCCCTAACGCCAATCAATCTCTATAACACATATGTAAATAGCTTACCAAAATGAGTCAATAACCATTTATTGACATATACAATTTTTTCTCATTTCTTTTCAATTATGTACCTGATATTTTATGCTGATTAACTTATTTGAATATGATTGGCTTTAAAATATCTCTCAAGGCATATCAAAAGTTTCTGGCACCTAATAATATGGGTACTCCAGAATTATAATTTTCCTTAAATGTTCTTGGATGTCCCTGAAATTCTTATTTTTTGAATTATATACACAACTACTTTTCTCTATAGAAATTCATCATATATATATATATTATAGCACTTATATACACATTATATATAAAGTAGCATTTTAGAGAGTTGGTAAAAATATTTTCCATAGATAAATATGTGAATATAAATAAAAAAGTGATTAATGAAAAAATATGTGCTTTCCATTCATCACTGAAATTACAATTGTCAGTTTGAAATAAAAAATAACGAAAAGCCTTTTCAGAGTAGTAGTACACTTGCGAATAATTGTAAGTCCTGCTTACATTCTCTTTCTTGAAGATTTAGAATACGGTCACTGACACTGTGACTTGCTAAGAGCTGTGAGAAGCTAGAAGACTTGGCATCTAAGACCCTACAGTGCATTTTACTGCGAGCAGACCCACGGCAAGTATCCGTGCACGGGCACGACGTGTTTTACACTCTACACGCATTTTTATGCGACCGATAAAAATCTGACCCACCGTCAGTTCTATAAATATCTGATCTTAGAATCAGATGACAGAGTCTCAGAAGTCACCTATTTAATTTTGAGAAATGAGCCAGGAATAATAATAATCTGGTATTCTCAATGATGTGGCTCTACACAATTACTTCAGAAATCCCTAGAGCGCTCCTTAGACAATATGACGGTCCCCGATTCCCACATCAACGTGACTTCAGACGTTTACAGACACGGTACCTCAGGTAGGTGCCCGCAGTGTAATTCTCTACCTGTAGCGCCCGGGCGGGGCTTTACCTGCTACCTGAGCTGCTGTAGATGTTTAGGCGAACTACTTTTTATAAACAGTAACTTATATAAGATTCTTTCTCATGGCTAATCCCTCTGGTTTTGACTTTTGATATTCCTGCTAGTACTTTTCATCCTGCCGGACTTGTATTGTACATTTTCTCTATTAAGCCTGGACCACCGAGTTCAACTCACTCTTGAGGATTGTGCCACCAAGTGGTGGTCGTCCGCCACGGAAGTCAAAGTTGGTGCCCGTTTCTGTCCTTGTCGTAGTCACACTAGCTAATGTTTACGCAGTACTGTGCCCCAGACATTTGGTGATTATATTATTTAGTAATCACACCAATCTTCGAAAGGTATTCTCTCCATTTACAAATTACAAAACAGCACCGTGGAAACTAACTGCTCAGTTCGCACCACAAGCACTGGCTGTAGAACTGACCCCCACCTAGTCTTAGGCCAGACAGCTCCCACACTCGTAGTCAAGTGATATTGCCAGAGATCTGCACGACCGAGATTCCTCAACGGGCACTTTAGGTCTAGCACATAAGATTTAATTCTAGAATTTACACTCAATACATTTTTTCTCAAATTGACCTTAGTAAAACTGAAAATGTTTCAGCTATGAAAGGTAGGTAATTCTATAGCAACTTCCCAAGCGAAACACTAAGAACTATAGTTCATTAATTTATTATCTAATTATTCATCTTTACCATTTGCATTTTAATGTATTTCTTAGATGAATCACATGCTAGAATACTCTTTTAAGCAGTCAGCCTATGACCCACGCTTGGCAGAGCATCCCTGAAATGGGGGAGTGATGAGGTGTGGTCTCTCGGGTGTGGTGCCACACCGCTCCACCCAAAGGGATGGGAGTCTGTCTTGGTTTTCGTTTCTTACCTTGGATAAATCTCCTTGAAAGTTAACAATCCTGTGTTGATCATGGGCCAGGCGCTGTGCGGTCATGGCAGATAAGATAGTACATTGGGGGGCAGTGGCGCCCCCCATCACGTAGCCTGTGGACACTGAAGACTTACAAACATTCAAGAAGTTCAAGGTGCTCGGAGAGCTCAGCCGGTCTGCAGGGTCAGGGACAGCTCTCCCGAGGCTCGAAATGGAGACTTAAGCGAAGTGTTACTGACAAGGATCCGCCTAACCCCACGTAACTAGAAGACATGTACAGGGCCGTGTGATGGGAATTTGACCCGATGCCGCCACAGGAACAGAATTGTGGTGTTTAGTGTATCATTTTTATAATTGACTTTTTGCATTTTAGGTCTCACTGTCCCCTCCCCCGTCCCGGGACGTGGGATAGCAGGCTCATGATAATATTCGGGGACGTGTCATGTCACTCTCCTGGAACTTGTGTGGAAACCAAGAGCTTTAAGGTAACTTACTATTTAAGAGTCTACATGCTGTTTGATCCTCTCACGAAAAGATTTGGTTTGTCTGGCAGCGAAGAACACAGCCATACGCTCTCTGCCTTCTCTGCGCCAGAAATCGTGCCAGGCGCTTCTGCGCAGCTTATATAACGACCATATGAGCAGTTTTTGCATCACGTGCATATCAGCTAAGACACTGGGAGTCAGAGCATTTACATAACTCATCTAATTCTGCAACGCGACCGTGTGGCAAACCCCACGCGCAAACTCAGGCCTGCCTGATCGTGAATCGTACGAAAGACACCTGTCTTCCTCCCAGTGCTCCCTGCGAAGCTTCTCTCTCGCTCTAAGGGAATTTTTTAAAAAAGAGCTTATCACTAATGTCTTTTATTATCAAAACGTTTATTGTACTTCATCCTCCCTGCTGGTTGGGCTGATTAAGAAAAAGCCTACTATCGCCTTGGGAGAGAAGTGATAAATCTTGCCTGTTTCTCTCTAAGACGAGAGTGCACCATGCCAGGAAGTGGCCCACCGCTATAGGAGGACGGCATGACCTTGGCACCGTGTGATAGGTGGTATCTTCAAAATCGCATTGATTCTGATGCGGGATCATGCTACTTCAAGATTAAAAGCAAAACAAAAGCAAAGAAACCCCAAAACTGGTTCAGACTGTGCAGCCAGTTTCGTGATCTTCACGTCTAGCTTTCAGATAAAAAAATATATATTTTCTTAGCCAGAAAGCTTTGGTTTGTTCTGAATTTATCGAGAGATTTTAAACTCCAGCGGAATCACGGATGGGTTAATTCCAGTTTCTTGGCGGACCGTTTCAGCCTCACAGTGTCGGGAGGCTTCGGGTTACCCGGCGCGCGTCTTCTCAGCCTAACTGAGAGACGTCAGATGAGGCGAATACTGGGGATCCTTTCTCCTCCCATTTTCCAAGACTGCTTGCCTGCTTTTTCCCCTTTCAGGACTTTATTCTCTACATTCCTTCTCTTCTCAGCTTCCGGAACATTAGAAACTTTCTCTTTTGATAAGTGAGATAAATGAAGAATTAGAGCCCAGATCCTCATTTTATAAGACACATTATAGTGTTCACTTTGTTAAATAGTGTCTCATCTTTAGGAAGTTCTTATAACAATATTTTATTTCCAGTGGCAATTTAAGTCTCCTGTGTGGAAGTGTGAGATTCTTGAGAACTTGGTCTGAGTCATCACTGCTTCCCCAGTACCTACCAACCTCAGGCACATAAGATGTATTTATTCCATCTTTACCAAAGGGAAGTACATTGAACAAAATCCCCCTCGAGAGTGGTTGGATGTATGAAGTAAGAATGTGTGCGGAGGTCTTCGGTACGTCGTCGACATACCAACAGAAGCTGTCACTTTTGCTTGTCTTGTCTCACCACTACCAATGACTCGAGATCTCTACCAATAATTTACTAATTTGCCACAGAATGCTAAGAAAGAAATATATAATAATGATCACTATACACTTTTCTTCTTGTCCTGTTGCTGTTAATATTTTATGTTTAGATACAGAGCTTTACAAGATTAGAACTAACTTGTATTAAGCCAGATCTCCTAATGTTCTGTTTGACTAGATTCTCACGCTGGACTCATCTCGGAAGTTGTTATCTTGAGAATAAGGCAAAAAGAGAATGTCTGTACTTTCCTCCCCTTTCTCACGCTTTTCCCAGCTACAGAATGGCACCAAGGTTCACAGCTGTTTCTACAGAACTTTGCTCCTTGCAACTGTCCAGAGATACTTCTGAAAAAAAAAAGAAGTCTTCCTTGCTCATGTGACTTTTTTTGGTCTAAGCTTTTTTTTTTTTTTTTTTTTTTTGACAGATTACATGTAAGACATTTCCCAAGAAGGATGTCACTTCCATAAGAGCTAATTTTCCCACACAATGGAGAAAAACATATTACATTTTGGGATCAAAATTGAGAGCTTTAACTAGCCAAAAAATATGAATGCTTCTAATATTTTACCTGTAATATCTGTATAATCTTCAGTTTCAAGGACAGCACTAAGAGGGGCAGAGGCACAATCAAGCAGTAGATACACAGACACCCAAAAAATCTGTTCTTTCTTCATTGTATAAATCATCTCTGAAATACAGAACCCAGATATACTTTATTGAGTTAATGTCAAATTATCTGTAGACTAGTAGGGATCTATGCGGACCTCCAAATGTAAATTTCCATGACACTTAATGTGCACTGTCCACAGATTCCGTGAGTCATATTTACAACACGTGTATATAGCATTCGACACGGTAGATGCACAAATGCGCAGCGCGTATCTCTAATAATATTCAGGGACGCAGCTCATAGTTCAACCTCGGAAATGCAAATGAAAATAACAACGATCAACATGCCTAAGTATCACTAAGACCCATTCTCATGTACAGCTCTATTTGCCACGTCTCTCTCGCACCTATTCTTTGTGAGTCAGAATTAACCACATTTTAATATTCCTGGCATTTTTCCATTATTCCATTAGTGCAACTTTCAGTTCCTGACTTCTCTTTCCCGTGGCTTCAGATCTTTTCTTCAAAAAGAAAGACATTTTCCAAAGTGTTGTCTTTGTTTCCTTTAAAATACATTTGTTTGTATAACTAATTTTCGACCCAGATTTTCTATGAGACAGCAGACAGAACTGCTGCGAAAAAAGGAATCTGTAGCGTTCCAGCAAGTCCTCTACCCCCGTCTTTCACCCTCAATTTAGGGAGTTATCTGATTCCAAAGAGGTTCACAGAAAAGTGCCTGGAAGCGATAAGCCGACACATTGACACTCTGAAGGGGACAGACTTCAGCAGGAGAGTGAGACTTCCTCTTTCAAAATGACTTGGAGACCCACAATAAAAAACGATGGGAAGCCACCCTGAAATGTGTTTAGGGTCTTTGTACTTTGGACTCCGAGGCAGAAGGGAGTGTGTTCATACGGCGCAGGGAGAGAAAGAGCAGCCGCTTAGGAACATGTCCAGCCGCGGACGTCATCGGGGTCAGGAGGGAAAGAGAGATCTCGTCAGTAACTACTCACAAGTGCAGGAACAGACACTCCACCTGAAACGATCTGGAGAATTCTCTGTCGACTCCTAGAGTGAACCGTAGTGGCCATCTACACCATCACGGCGTATGCAGCTTTATAATCAATAGTAAAGTAATGCCATTGGGGTTTAAGCTTCCTTAAAATCACTAGTGAAATGTACAGCCTATTTTTTCACAACACTTTGTGTTAACATGTATTTGATTTTCTGTCAGTAGCCACGTTAGATACCTTCTATGTCTTACCTAAACTATTTGAATCCACAAATATATATGTGTCTATGTATGTAGGTGTATATATATACATAAATAATTTTGAAGAATCAATCAGCTAAACTTCTAGTCTTTATCTTATTTTTGAAAATGTAGCTTTCAGAAGGCCTGGGTGACTCAGTCAGTTAAGCATCTGCCTTTGGCTCAAGCCCTGATCCCAGGGTCCTGGGATCGAGCCCCGAGTCTGGTCAGCAGGGAGTCTGCTTCTCCCTGTCCTTCTGCCCCTCTTTCTACTCATGTTCTCTTTTTCAAATAAACAAATGAAATCTTAAAAAAAAGAAAAGAAAAGAAAAGAAAATATATTTTTCAAGGATTCTTCTGTCTCCATTAGTTTCTTTCAGGTATACAACGCTGTTGTATTTTGAGTGCAAAATACAGCCTAATTTTCTATCCCATCACTTAGGGAACAGGTTAAAGTTGGGTGCCTACGACCTTGATGAGAAATTGGGGTCTCAACCCACCAAGATACTTTCTTTAAAACTAGTGACCTATAGTGTCGTTTAATTTCAGTCGTTTCAGACTTTCCTTGGTTGCAAGGATCAGAAGCAGATCAAACAGTTCAGACAGTTTGGGTCAAGAGGCCATCAGTTTACTCAATCCCGAGAAGGTGGAAAATCTCAGATCAGAAGGGAAGGTTTGGGTTGGATCTGAGAGTCGGGGCGCTGAATGCCGCTGGAAGTCTCCCAAGGCTACTGTGCCGCGTGGACAACTTTTAGTCTCCTTCAGAGCAGCCCAGGTTCTCTACGTAGGAGGACGCATAGAACTGTTATTTCCAGGGTTTTAACCTTAAAAGATTCTTTCTTCAAAACAGTGTGACTGGGACACCTGGGTGGCTCAGTGGGTGAAGCCTCTGCCTTCGGCTCAGGTCATGATTTCAGGGTCCTGGGATCGAGCCCCACATCGGGCTCTCTGCTCAGCGGGGAGCCTGCTTCCTCCCCTCTCTCTCTGCCTGCCTCTCTGCCTACTTGTGATCTCTGTCTGGCAAATAAATAAATAAAATCTTCAAAACAGTGTGGCTGCTTCTTTTTATGGACGAGAGTCAAACAGCTTGCGAACAGCACTGATGCTTTCAGTGTGGAGGAAGTGCCCCCTTCTCTTCTGGGCCAGCGCATCCGAGGTGGAAAGCTGCCGGGGGGAACTAGCCCAGATGTGGAGGCGGTGGAACGGACTTTCTCAGGGTCGGGAAAGGGAAGTCGTGCTGACACTGCTCATCTCAGCACGAGGGTGAGGTGCTCGGGCGGAGCGGACCACGGTGGGTTTGCTTCCACAAGACCAAGAAGAGTGTCAGACAGAGAAAACCCTAAACCCTGAGAGTGCGCTGCAGCCACGGTGGCTGATGCAGAGCCTGAAGTCAAGGGAGCAGAACCTCCCCGAGCAGAAGGCGGACCGCGGCAGACCCCGGGAGAAGCGTGCGGCCTCTCAGGACGCTGAGGAACTGCAGCCTGCAGAGGTCAGCGGGGGAGCCGCTTCAGGACAGATCCTCGTCATTAATTCCCTCTAACATCTCCAAACGCATCTCTAAGTTACTCGGCGAAATCGCAGACAAGACAGCAGGGCTGAGCCGAAGCGACGCGTCGGTTCCTTCACTCGGCCTCTCCGCACGCGTCCCCTTGAACAGCTGACCCCACCAGGAACACCTGCCACCCTTCCTGGGATCATGTAGAAAAAAAGATTCAAGGAATTCAAAGATCTGAGTGTGAAAGATAAAACAATCATCTCAAAAAGGAAACATCGGAGAACATGTTCAGGATGAGGCTGGCAAAGGTCCTGGGGCAGGAGACAGCACCCAACGGAAAGTAAAATTCTGTTCCCTGGGCCTCGTTGAGATCGACTCCTGCTCATCCAGACGAGCACCCTTAAGACAGTGGAAAGGCGAGTCATGAGAAAGTATTTGAAATTCATGTATCTGAAGATTATACATTGCAAATGTATGTGGAATTACAAGTAAATATCCAACTAAAAGGGGTTAAAGGCTGATCAGGCACTTCTCGGAAGATTATAGGTAAATGGCAAATAAGCATATTAAAAGATACTTAACATAATTAGTCATGATGAAATGAAAAATTGACACCATTGTGAGAAAATGTGACAAAAATTAATAAAAGCTGACAATGTAAAATATAATATAAATACTGACAATATATAAACAAAGTGACTTGAAGCTTCAGCATTGTTGGAGGGATTATGCTATCATCTGAATTATCTGTGTTCCCCAAATTCTTATATAGAATCCTAACTCCCAGATGTGATGGTATTAGGAGGTAGGGTCTTTCAGAGATAATTAGGTCTTAACAAGATTCGTGTTCTTATAAAAGCAACCCCACAAAGATCCCCCACCCCTTCCTCTACGTGAGGACACAGCAAGCAGGTGCGAGCTACGAACCAGGAGGAGAGCCCTGATCCTGCTAATCCCCTTGAATTTCTAATTCAATATTAGACGTTATTTAAGCAAGAATACATTATATAAATGTGTTGTGTTAGTGACTAATTGTGCGTAATAATACGTTAGAGACAAAGAGACATTAAGAAACCTAGAGGAAGCCTTGACCCTTAGGAATTTACATGTAACCAACTGAGCTAAATAAAAATGCAATGTTAAATGCGTAGATAAATGGTCAAGGAATCTTTGTACATGCCAGGTGCGTAGTAGTGGAAAACAAACACGAGTTAGATTATTTAACTTGAATAAAAATAGTATTTATTTTGGGGGCAACAAACTAAAAATCCTAAACTTACCTCTGCCAGCATCCTGTTAAATAACCTTTGAAAATAAATTTATACATATTTTTTAAAGATTTTATTTATGTATTTGACAGAGAGAGAGAGTGAGAGCATAGCAGGGGGAGCAGGGGAGGGAGAGGGAGAAGCAGGCTCCCCACTGAGCAGAGAGCCCGACGCGGGGCTCGATCCCAGGACCCTGAGATCATGACCTGAGCCGAAGACAGAGGTTTCACCCAGTGAACCACCCAGGCACACCACATTTTTAAACCTGATTTATAAAACACATGACTTTGGCTACATTGTATTAAATTCTATTCAAGTTCTAAAAATTTATGCATTTTAATTAACATATTTTACACACCCCACAGAATAATTTGTAGTTATGTTGTAGAACTTACATTTTCCATTCACTTTAATGCTAATCTGCAGCGTCAATTTTATCCTTTTAGGTCAAGATGTGTTCTCAGAATATCAGTTCGGCAAGATGTTATTAGCTGTTACATAAAAAAAAAAGTGTTCACGGGTTAATACATATTTAAGTCTGAATTAAAAACCTTACATAGGTTTCTCAACTGTAGGATGTTTATAGGATTCTTACTATAGTAGTGTGCAATTGTATCTTCTATGGGAGAGTATAGTCAATGTATTTCCAAACTTATATGACAAGGGGCTATTTTCCCATAAAATATTTTTGGAAAATTCCTTGACAAGTAATGTTACATTTAAGGAGAAGTCAGTAGATTATCTGATCTAGAAAAATATTAAAAAGCATGGTGTGATCTGTGCTTTAATAAAATCCAGCGTGGATAGCAGGACGTCAAGAGGGGGAAATTTAAGTGGAACTGGGCCCTGGAACGTCGCAGAGGATCAGACTGAAACTATGAACAGAACCGTCCGTGGAGCTACAGAGCCAAGGGCAGGTCTGAGAGACGTTCTGAGTTGGGTATTGCGGAAACTGAGTAACCGAGTAAATACAGGATATGAAGGACAGAGAATTCAAGTATATCCTGAGTGATTTATTGTGCTGGGCCCACAAATAGGGAAATTAATATAAGTGTTGATTGGCGTGCGTATTAGGGATGAATTCAGTCTGGACAGGTTGTGTTTGAAGTTACGTTTTCTAAGTGGACCCGTATAAAGGCAGTTAAAGACGTAGGACAGGAGCTGGGAAGCGTTTTGCTGAATCATCATCATCATCGCGAGGCAGGGTCATTTCACCCAGGGAAACGGTGGCAGTAAGTCATTCCCAGCTCCCCCTTCAGCTCTTTCCTGTGATTGCTTGGCTTTATGGACACTGCCTACTAATCCCCTGGCTTCAAAGAAACTGCTTCTTTTTAAACAAACCATACTCATTCTAGGTGAACTACACTCAAACTCCTGTTTCTCGTGACAGGATCGCTCTTCTACAAGATCCTGGAACAGCAGACTCCTCCTTTAGGAGCCTTTCCAGAGATCGTCTCCCCCAGAAGATTTTCTTGGAGCACCAGATTTAAAAAGTAACCACCACTGGTTCCTTATCATTTTCTACCCCAGTAACCTGGTTTTTCTTTTTTAAGTTTCTTTGCCTTTTCAGTACTGAACTATAGAAGTTCTTAATCTATTATAGATATAAATTCCATGCCAAATGTAAACGTTATATATATTTTATCTTGGTTTATGTCTTATCTCTTCTTTTTCATATACGGGTCTTGATGAGCACAAGTTTTTATTTTTAGTAAATTCGATTTTTAAAAATAAATAGCTCAGTAGCTATTAGTTTATCTACAAATTGAACAAACATTGCCCCAGTCACTTTAGAGTACTTCATTATCCTCTAAGAAAATTCCCCACCCATTAGCCATCAACTCCTTGCTTCCCAGTTTCTGTCTCCACATATCACCTAATTCTGGACGGTTCATATTAATGGAATAATTCACTCTATGGCCTTTTGTGTCGAGCTTCTTTCATTCAGTGTCTTCAAGCTTCGTCCATGTATAGCATATACCAGTATGTCACTTCTTTTTATTGCTGAAAATATCCCATTGCACAGAGATACCATAATTTATCCATTTATTAGTTAGTGAGCATTTGTGCTTTTTCTACTTTGGGGGGACTATGAATAATGTTAGGAACATTTGTACTCAAGTTTTTGTGCAGACATATGTTTCCCTTTCTTTTGGGTATATAACTAAGAGGGAAGTTACTGTATCATGTAGTAACTCTGCTTAATATTTTAAGGAACTTCCAGATTATTTTTCAAAGCAGCTGTACCATTTCACATTCCTACTGGGAATGTTCTGCTTTGTTTTCTGAATAGCACTTATCACCACTTATACGTTTATTTTTGTACATGTTCACTGTCTCCATCACTAAGTATTTTCCATTCAGGCATAGACACTTCATGTAACATTCACAGTTCCATGTTTAGTACCCGAAATAATGACTGAGTAACAGTTGGTGAATAAACGAATTAACTGGGATATACTTTGTGACTAAAATTAGGTTACAATATGGATCTTTGGATATATCCGTGCAGTTTTATTTATTTCTCTCAGTCCCACCAAAAAATAAAGAGATTAGAAGCAAATGTGACGGAGTGGTCGTCCATCCATATTTCTCTTTGTAACAGTGGTTTTCATATTGCTTATTCTCCTTTTCGGGAAGTACGAAATGTTTCAATTGATAAATTTGCTTAAATTTTTTTAAAAGAAAAGGTAAATACAGTAGATTTTGTGTTTATAAAATTTTGCTTAAGTGGTAGGTATTTTCCAAATCAAAAGAGGAATAAGAATGATGGCTAAAATCCAATCAAAATAAATGGCAGCAAGTAGGAGAAAGTGTGTGAAAGAAAGGGAAGTGGTTTGTATGACTCTAGGAAGTGAGGAGGAGGAGCCAGAAACGGAAAGGAAAAGGGAAGAACCTTGAGAGTTTCACTTATTGAGGATATAAGCTTATCTATGAACTTCAACTCCAATCCTCTCAAAAAATCTTACCTGTATGAAATATTATACCCATCCTAAGAAAACTGAGGCTCAGAAAAAGGGCATAACTTTTCCGAATAGAATGAGACGGAGCTAAGGTTGCACCCCCTGTAACTCCAGAGCTCACGGTCCTATCACCAGACCGAGACGCCTTCCCAACAACCCGTCAGTCTTCGACAGCGTCTACAAAGCTCTCTGCCTGTAAGGTGACTCTGGTTTGCTTGGCAAGTGTCTCACTGGGTAGAGGTGGCTACCTTCCTTAGGGAAGCCAAGAACCACCAAATGGATCCAAGTAATGTCCCATGCTATAATCCCCAATAATATCTTTTCTTCTTCCCTTCCTCCGTTTTTTCTCTTTCTCTTCCGTTTTTCCTTCCTTGTTCCCTCCACCCTCCAATGCCGCCCCCTTCCTTCTTTTCTCTTTTTAAAGATTTGTTCAGCGGTTAACAGAAGGAGTGTGGAATGAGACTCTGTCGTGGGCTCAGTTGTGTCCCCCTACAAATTTGTATGTTGAAGTCTTAACCCCCAGTACTTCAGACTGTGTCCTATTTGGAGATAAGGCCTTTATTTTTTATTTTTTTTAAAGATTTTATTTATTTATTTGACAGACAGAGATCACAAGTAGGCAGAGAGGCAGGCAGAGAGAGAGGAAGGGAAGCAGGCTCCCCGATGAGCAGAGAGCCCGATGCAAGGCTCGATCCCAGGACTCTGAGACCATGACCTGAGCCGAAGGCAGAGGCTTTAACCCACTGAGCCACCCAGGTGCCCCAAGATAAGGCCTTTAAAGAGGTAACTGGGGACAGATGAGGTTGAGGTGGGTCCTAATGCAATGTGACTGGTGTCCTCATTAAAAAAAAAAAAAAAAGGAAAAATTATGATTCAGATACACACAGAGTAAGGACTTACTACCTATTAGCCCAGAAGGGAGACCTCAAAAGGAATTAGTCTTCGTTGACACCTTGATCTCCAACCTGCGGGTCTCCGAGCTGCGAGGACGAGTCTCTGCTGTTTAAGCCGCCCGGTCCGCAGCACATGTTTACGGCCCGGCACAAGGTACAGACCGTGAAACTTCAGATTCCAGGTCAGTCACTGACCAGTTATCTGAGTTGGAGGGGACATCGGTCCCCTCTTTGCCTCTGTTTACGCGTTTCTAAAAGGGTATTTTGCTAGAACCGCTCTCGTGGGTGTGAGGATTAAAAGGAATCAGAGGAGAGTCGAGTTGAGGGACCCGGAGTGGCGACCGGCTCCGTAAGGGCCGCGGTCGCAGTCCCGGACCTGACTCCGGACGACGCCTGGGCGCAGTGCACAACCGTGGCTCCTGTCCGTGGCGCGTTCCCTCCGCGAGGATGTTCCCTCAGACTCTGGGAAGGTCTAGAACATACCTGGACCTGGAGCCCCGACCGGGAGAGGTCAGGGCCCGACGGAGACGCACTTCGGGGCTCACCGGGCGCGCGGAAGCCGGAGGGCGGCGGGTGGACGCGCGGGTCTGCGGGCGAAGCGCGCCTCGTGGGGCGCGGCCGGGCGGGCGGGACGGGGCCAGGGAAGGACCGCGGGTGTGCGCGAGGCTGGGAACCCGGGACTCGAAGAGCCGGAGCGCCCAGAGGCTGGAGCGGACCAGAGCCGGACGCGGCGCCGGGGCTAGAGCAGCGCATGGGCCGGCGAGGAACGACGTGCGGGCGCTCGGCCAGGCCGGCATCCCCGCTCCCCGCGCGCTCCCGCCTCGGGTGAAGGTTTGTTTCTTCCTTTGAGGGAGGGAGAGAGACAGAGAGCACGGGGTGGGGGGGGGGGGGAGCAGAGGGAGAGCAGACTCCCCAGGGGCGCGGAGCCCCAGACGGCTCCATCCAGGACCCCAGGGGTCACGGCCCAAGCCAAAGGCGGTCGCTCAACCGACTGAGCCAGCTAGGAGCCCCTTATTTTATCATCTTTAAATTGATCTGGAAAAATTATATACTGTGTTTATTTGTGTGTCATCAGCAGGGTGCTTATGCAATTTAAACTTCCTAGTTCAAATGTTCTTTTTCACGTATTGTTGAACTTTCTTGAAGTGTTACTATTCATCTCGCGATCAGTGCCTACTTTGCCAAGTCCACAAGAAGAAATTCCACTTCGGCTGCGTCTTCGTAGTGCACAGGACAGACAAAATGTGACAACCAGAAAAGAGAAAAGAAATAGCTTGAAGGATAATTCCAATTTTCTGCTCAGCAGTGGCTAATACAGTTATCCCCTGCTGTTTCTGACTGCCGTCCACTCAATTTGACTGTTCCCTGGGGGAGCTACCCTCTGCCCACGAGCATCTGAAGCCTGTTTTTATCTTTAACCTGTGTGCTTCCTTGTTTTCTTTTTATTTTGTGTCAATTTGCAGTACCCAAACACCAAGGATAATGACTGAAGAAAGAAAAAATTAGGATAAAACTTGTGGTGGGAAAGCAGAAAGATTAAAACCCCTATAAGGATTATAATAATTTTCTCTTTTCTCTTTATGTTTTGAAGTTCATTTTTTACAAGCAGTATTTTCAATGGAAAATTTCCAAATATTCATAATGACTAGAGTTCAAAATGGATTTTTGTTAAAAACTATTTTTACTAGGCTTCCCACTCTCGTTCACGAATGCAGTTTCTGAACTTGCACCATCTCAGGGACAGGCTTGAGAGCCAGACTTTTCTCAGGAAAAGAGTATTTTTTGAATAAATACGTTGTGGGAATGCAAATGTTCCAGCAGTTTCCCAAGAGAGGTATAAGGCTGTGTGACTGCACATCGCCACACACCAAACTCTGACAAGTCAGGTCAGGGCCTTCTCTATCGCTGTGTTAACTTTCCCCCAGGCCCCACATTCTTGGGGCACTGAGTCATCATTATAAACACTGTTTTGGCATCGGGATTATTTACCTATGAAATAAGATTAAAATAAAGATACAATGTCATGAGGTTCTGACTATATGGAAATATACACTACATTTATTTTAAGAAATACTGAAAGTAGAAAGATATCATTATAAGACATCATTTTTTGTAGTATTTTATCATTTTTTTTGAGTGGTTGTTTATCGTTTGGCTTCTGCATCTTGACAATAATGCTGTACAGCCAATGGGACAGACACACTGGATTCCTGTTGGACGTACATGATTTGTACGTCATATGCCCAGCTGGCTGGTAAGCGACAGAGGCAGGACTCCATCCCAGACTTTCCCAGAAATTTCCTTAAAATAAGCAAGACTTATGTGACAGAGATGAAGTCCAACTCAGGAAAATATAATTCACTATATTAACTACTTATATCTGTCTGTATTTGTCTTTGAAATATTAATCTTCCTTGTGAATCAGAGACTATGAGTAGGCAATATCACCAAAGGAACTGCACGATAAAATCAGTTTCTCTGGTTTGCTAATCCTATAAACGTCCAATTCATTAACCAAAACAAATTTTTACCATGGTTATTATTATAATTTTTGATTTAGTGAGTTGCCTAAATGTTTCTATTCCTGGTTTAAAATATATACTTCATTAGTGATTATATTTAATACTGTGTAAATATTTCTACATCATTCTACCCATATATATGGGAAGTTGGTTTTTGACTCAACCCTTACCTGAGCACATTCACTAAGGGCACAGGTCGAGGCCTTAAAAAACCTGGGGGGTTTGTCCCTTACACTTGAGAAGAGGACACAGACGTTCACCCAGCAGTCAAAGACCCAGTGAACAGAACAAGTCTACACAAAGGAACATCTAAAAAAGGTGCCTGAAAGTCTATAAAGTATCATATTTTCTTTTTTTCTCCAAACTTTAAAGGAAATAGAAGCTGCATCTACAAACATTAAAAAAAAAAAAACAATCTTGACTAAAGACCAAATTTGAAGGAGCACGTGGATGGCTCTCTCAGTCAAGCATCTGACTCTTGGTTTTGGCTCAGGTCGTAAACTCAGGGTCCTGGGATTAAGCCCCGTGTCAGGCTCTACCACTCAGCAAGGAGGCTACTTGTCTCTCTCCCTCTGTCCTCCCGCCCCTCCTCTCTCTCTCTCAAATAAATAAATAAAATCTAAAGAAAAAGAGAGAGACGGCGAGAGAGGTTCATATGATATATAATATTATTGCAAGTGGAAATGGTGAGAAGTGGGCTGATTTGTCAGTAAAATACAAGGTGAATTCAAGACAATCTGATGGTTAAAATTACATGGAAGATGAGGAACAGAAAAGAATCCGGGACAGCTGCAGTTCCTGATTTAACGAAGGTGTCAGTGAGTCGTTCCAGGCAGTGAGTTGAGAAGCGCAAGACAAGGAACGTGTTGCTTTTGGAAAGGGACGAACTCCGTGTGAGGCAGTTTGAGTTTGAAATGTTTGTGAGACATTCATAGCGTAAGGACCTGTGTGGCCAGAGCGACTCCATCTCAGTTAAATGGCCATTTTGTTGTTTGTGGAGCAAAACTTAAACGGACCCTGCCCGCCCCCCACCCCCCACCGCGAGAAACTTACTTAGAGGCAAGTCTGGGAAACCAGTAAAATATGGTCGGCCGGTCCCTGATAACAGCCCAGAATACAAGGACGAGTCGGGCCGGGCGGAGACATCCAATCAGCAAAGCGCACATACTGTCTCCCTAACCACCAAAGAAGGTAAACCCCGCCTTTGGGGCGCCAAATTTGAGCGCCAATTCTGACCAGAGTAATAGGTTAGGTCAAACAGCTACTCTAGGGTCAACTGTAATTCAACTGGCCCCCGTGTGTGACCTAGCATGACTGTGCAATGCTACAATCTCACTGGCCGCCTACGTGTGGCCAGGCTTTTGCTCTATAAAAGTTAGTCTGCGAGGCTGGGCGGGGTCGCCCTCTTCGGAGGCGGCCCTGACCGGTCAGTCGATTCTTGAGCCTGTAAGCGGGGGGTGGTCACTCTCTTCGAACACGGCCCTGGCCGGTCAGTCTGACTGCTAATGCTTGGCACAGAATAAAGCTTTAAATAACGTTCACCTTGTCTCAGTCTCGTTCCTTTGGTAACGGACCCTAACAATAGAAGCCATGAAACAAGAAGCCCAGTATGAGACGCGGCGCTCAGGGCAGGTGTCTCTGCTGGAGACAGAAATGTGACAATCAAAGTGTAAAAGATCATGACTTCGTGGAGTGGATGAAACTGACTTCACACGTACTTGCACAGCATTTGCTCTGGAACAGGCATCTTCTTCTTCCAAGTGGGTTTACAAACTTTAGTTTGTGTAATTTGTGACTCTACGAGGTCAGTGTGAAGACTGGAAAGGGATACCCTCGAGCTAAAGCCCCCAGAATGAGAAAGAGGAAAAGAGATCTGAGAAGACAGCTAAGAAGTCGCCAGGGAAGTGGGAGGAGACCTGGCGAGCTACAGCGGCAGGAACGTCAAGGGAAATGGGCGCTTCGAGTCGACAATGTCTAAAGCACAAAGGGTTCAAAGTAAGGCAAGAGCTAAACAAGCATGCATGGGGTTTTGTGGTGGTGACATTGTCATCGCCCTTGCAAACTTACAGAGGATTTGGTTTAGTTTTGTGGGCAGCAGCAGGTGAGCTATCGAAGGGACTGGAACAGAGGCCGTGAAAACAGCAAGTTAGGATACCGTTTTATGAGTGTATCCTGAAAAACAAGGGAGAGCGTTGTAAGGGAGACTTTTGTGAAGGGTATAGTTTTACGTTTCTGCCAGTAGAGAGGGAGACAAAAGCTAAAACAAAAATAAAATGAATAGAGGGGCCCTGGGGGGCCCAGCTGGTGACGCTCCCAACTCTCGATTCCAGCTCAGGTCATGATCTCAGGGTCCTGGGACTGAGCCCGTCAGGCTCCACCCTCAGCAGGGAGTCTGCTTGGGAGTCTCTCTCTCCCTCTCCTTCTGCCCCTCTCCCCGCTCCCACACATGTTCTCTTTCTAAAATAAACAAATCAACCTTGGAAAAAATAAAATGAATAGAGGGCCCTGGGCAGCAGGTGAAGAGGGGCTGACTTTGGCCCGAAGAGAAGAGCACATTCCATTAAAACGACATGTTCTCTTTTTGTCTGGGGGTAGGGAGGTACAGGGATATGGTACATCCCAAGTGTGTGCACGTACGTGTGTGTGTGCTGCGAGACAGCTGTTAAAGGACAAGTAGAAAGTAGATTTTCCTGCTGTGATTCAGTTTTCTAGGTGAATGAGAGGTTGAGATTGTTCAAAATATCAAGAAGTCGTGGGCTTTTAAAAACATGAGGGTTTGATATTTTCTCTAGATGAAATAAAAGACGTATTAAAAATTTCTTATTAAAGGATTTATGGGTTTCTGGAATCCAGAAATTATCAACACATACTAATTTATGCCTCAAAAATCAGTGCTCCTTCTTTCTCTCCAGATAAAAAATTAAACTTTTGAAGGATTCACAGTTGGATTTTATGAATTGGACAGACGTAAAAGACAAAAAGGGCAAGACTTTGCGGAGTGTTGGCCTGAGGAAATATACAGGTAAAAATTGTTGTTCGTGCAGAAAAATATACTCTAGTAAGGGAATATGGATTAGGCCAGTGAGATTATGGACATATTTTGAGCTTTTTAAAATGATTTATTTATTTATTTTAGAGAGAGGGACAGAGTGCATGTACAGGAGCAGGGGAGGGTCGACGGGAGAGGGAGAGAGGCAGACTCCCTGCTGAGCCAGTGCCCACTTGCTCGGGGCTGGACCTCACAACCCCGAGATCAGGACGTGAGTCAAAATCAAGAGGGGGACGCTCGACCCGCCAAGCCCCCGTTGACCCTTATCTATGACGCCTAGAACTGCGGTTTCCGTTATCTTACTTGCTGCATATTTAACGACTATGCTTTTTTTTTTTCCTCAAAGATTTTATTTATTTATTTGACAGACAGATGTCACAAGCAGGCAGAGAGGCAGGCGGAGAGAGAGAGAGGGGAAGCAGGCTCCCGGCTGAGCAGAGAGCCCGACGCGGGGCTCGATCCCAGGACCCTGAGATCATGACTGGAGCCGAAGGCAGAGGCTCAGCCCACCGAGCCCCCCCGGCGCCCTTTAACAACCATTCTTTACCACTTTTCATTGGTATCACCAGTCTGTTCAGAATCTAGTTCTCAGGGAAAGACAGCCGAGAACCGCCCCGGGAATAAATTTATTAATAATAAACTCTTCATTAATCCACATTAATGGGTGATTCCATTCCCCTCACAGGAATTGGTTTAATTGTCTCTACATGATAAATCGCGAGCCAACGACATGAGAAAGAAAATATGCCACTTTCCAGGGATGGGCACTTTTGAACATATCCTTTCTCTAAATGGAGCCTCAGGGCAAGGGCCACATGATGTCCCTGTTCACTGGTCTCCATGTGGTGCCTTTGGCTGCAGCAACCATCATGTAATACTGAGAATTACCTGAAATAAAACTGCATGTCAGGGGCGCCTGGGGGGCTGAGTCGGTGAAGCCTTCAGCTCAGGTCATGGTCCCAGGGTCCTGGGGTCGCGCCCCTCTTGGCCTCTCTGCTCAGCGGGGAGCCCGCTTCTCCCCCTCCCCCGCCTGCTGCTCCCTCTGCTTGTGCTCTCTCTGTGTCAAATAAATAAATAAAATCTTAAGAAAAAAACTAGCTGCTCGACGTGATAGAGAGAAAAGGACGGAAGAACCTGGTTTGCTAACCAGTCTTGAAGCCGGTTACCCCTCTGCTTTGTGTGATAAGACCATGTAACCAGGAACAGAGCCTCATTGTTCAAGCTACTGCTGCTGCGGCTTTGTCCTGCCACCAGCCGGATGTGACCTAACTGGCAGTTATTTTGCCATTTTTGCTTCCACAAACTGGTTACGAATCAATTTGTTTCAACTGCTTTTACTTGGAGGATGTTTAGGGAATAATACCAGCCCGACAAAGCCCAGGTCAGAATCCTCTTTCCTTATCATTAAAATTATTTGACATTAAAATAATGCCTGAAGGGGGTGCCTGGGTGGCTCAGTTGGTTGGACAACTGTCTTCGGCTCAGGTGGTGATCCTCGAGTCCTGGAATCGAGTCCCGTGTCCGGCTCCCTGCTCAGCAGGGAGTCCGCTTCTCCCTCTGACCCGCTCATGCTCTCTCTCTCACTCTCTCTCTCTCAAGTAAATAAATAAAATCTTAAAAAATTTTTAAAAAAAAATAAAAAAAGTAAAATAATGCCTGACGTTTTGTTATAAAAGAGTCAAATTTTTAAAGTTTTTTTAAAACAGTTTTAGTGTCCTTTATTTTTTTTAAATAATTTCCCCCCCCAACATGGACTCTAACTCACCACCCTGAGATCAAGAACCGCATGGTCCCTCAGTCTACCGACTGAGCCACCCGGGAACCCCTACAAGAGTGAAATTTTTAGATTATGTTTCAGAAGTATATGCAGAGGAAAGGTGAAATATGGGAAACAGTGAAGCAAAACACAATGCTTTGGTAAATAAATAATATTAGAAACACAGAGTGGTTCAAAAAGAAAACAAAATCAAAACCACCACCAAAAAAACCTCCTGAAATAATTGCAGACTATTGACTCCACTCATGTTTACCTAAAGATTGGCCAATTTTCTAGGAAAACATCTCTTAGGTCTGGTTCTTATTACAGGAAGTGACATTTCCAGAGAATTGTGTAATGTAAAATTCCCTAATGTTAGTTCATAGGTCAAATCCTAACACTGATCTGTAGTTTAGATTGTGACAATCTCATTAATAAAAAGCTCTGTTATTCCTTCTTTTACATTCAGAAGCAGCTCTCATATATGATTTTATAAAGTTTCTTCTAAGAATAATACATTAAAAGCTATTCCCCATGTAGGCTTAACAACTTCTTGTCATGTAGAATGTAAGAAATAAAAGTAACGAAAATCCCATAGAAAGGAAATGGTGACCCCAGGGAGAAAGAGTGAGTATCTTCATGTTACAAACAAATAGCCTACATGTATAAACTATTTACTTAAAAAAATAAACAAGGGACGCCTGGGTGGCTCCGTGGGTTAAAGCCTCTGCCTTCGGCTCAGGTCATGATCTCAGGGTCCTGGGATCGAGTCACACATCGGGCTCTCTGCTCAGCGGGGAACCTGCTTCCCCCTCTCTCTCTGCCTGCCTCTCTGCCTGCTTGTGATCTGTCTCTCTCTGTCAGATAAATAAATAAAATCTTAAAAAAAATAAAAAAATAAAAAATAAAAAGATAAACAGGAACTTAAGTGGAGAGTCTGTGTACAACTAGAGATAAAAGAAACCATAAGGATAAGTAGTTTTTAATGAGAACACTGAATCCCAGAAACAGATTTTTTTCCCCAAAGTCTTACATTTGCAAATTGTAATTTGCAAATATACAATTTCAATTCAAATATAGGAGTTGTGACCATTCAAGGAAAAGGCAACGGCACTTTCTCTTCTCACAAGAAAGACCCACTATTCTTGCAAATATCTTCCTCTTTTTTTCCCCTAAAGTGAATTTCAGATTATCTACATTTTCTAGAAACTAGCATTCATCAAATTGTAACTAGGGGATTTTTATTGTCTGTTTTGGGCCTAAGTCCTATAAGTAAACTAAATCAAGAAGAAACTTATCAGTTAAAAAAATTTAAAAAAAATTTTAGGGGGACCTGGGTGGCTCAGTCAGTTAAGTGTCTGCCTTTGGTACAGGTCGTGATCCCAGGGTCCTACAACCAAGTCCCAGCAACTGGGTCCTTGCTCAGCAGGGTGTCTGCTGCCCCCCCCCACTTGTGTGCTCTCTCTCTCTCTCCACCAAAAAACAAGTAAAATCTTTAAATTTTAAAAAAAATTTTGTGTGTATAATTTTAAAAAGGAAAAACAACCTCCCTCCTAACAATAATAAGAAATAGTAATTCCTACTGCTAGTTAAGAGAGAGTAGAGACCTGAGAAGTAGAGAAGGAAAATTGAGACGCGATGGGCGGAAAGACAGAGAATAAAGCGATAATTAAAAGTTGTGATAGGGAAAATGTAAATATGTAAAAATATTTCTAAAAATCTTCAAAGCCGGAAGAGAATATGAAATGGATCTTTTAATACTAAAACTACAGTGGGCGAAGGGAAGCCAAGTAGAAACACATGATAAAGGAAATAATGCCAAATACCAAGGATTCTTCATGATATATTTACCCATAATAATCAAAAGTCTTTTAGAAAAATATGCATGGAATTATTTTCTCTACATTTTACAGTTAAATTCATAAGACTTTTCTTCAAAAGAAGGTGGCATTAATTTATTTGAGTTCATCTTTCCTCATCACGGTGATTCTGATTCCCATACTAACCCAATTGAGTTAAAAGAAAGCTTGTCAGAGATACTGTTTTCATTTCTTTTTTTAAAGATTTTGTTTATTTATTTGACAGACAGAGATCACAAGTAGGCAGAGAGAGAGGAGGAAGGAGGCCCCCCACTGAGCAGAGAGCCCGATGCGGGGCTCGATCCCAGGACCCCGAGACCATGACCCGAGCCGAAGGCAGAGGCTTCACCCACTGAGCCACCCGGGTGCCCACTGCCTCCAGTGGGAAGAAGCAGATAAAGTTAGTATTCTATACCTAAACTGAACCTGAGTTTTCTGAGAATTCAATTCTCTTCAACTACTAATGCTAATAGCTCCAAACAGAAGTAAATGGAAAAAACACAAATGAGTACAGTAAATTTAGGTGTGAGGAGAAAGAAAAGAGCTGGATATATTCAGTGTGGCTTTCTCTGTCGTTGGCAGTTCCGTATTAAACAGAACAATATAGAACAATCTAGGGACGCCCCGGGGGGGCTCCGTGGGTGAAGCCTCTGCCTTCGGCTCAGGTCATGATCCCAGGGTCCTGGGTTCAAGCCCCGCATCGGGCTCTCTGCTCAGCGGGGAGCCTGCTTCCCCCTCTCTCCGCCTGCCTCTCTGCCTACTTGTGACCTCTGTCAAATAAATAAATAAAATCTTAAAAAAAAAGAAAAAGAAAAAGAAAGATCTATGGTTGCTCCTATTTTCCCTAATTTTTGTATTTGCTTTTCCAGCTGCTCCTATGGAGCAGGATAAGAAAACGGCTCGTGGACCCCGCGCGCCTCTCTAACTCTGCAATCTGCCCTCTGTCTCTCATCGCTCTCTAACTCTGCTATCTGCCAGCCCTCTGTCTCTCATCGCTCTCTTTTCTTTTGGTTACATAACTCACTCATTGATTCTAATGACTCTATCATCTTTTGGTTATACAAATGTATTAAGTCTTTTTAAAAAAGATTTTGTTTATATATTTAGAGAGAGACAGAGAGAGCATGAGTGGGGAGGGACAGAGGGAGAGAGAGAGAATTTCAAGCAGACTCTGTGCTGAGCACAGAGCCCGACATGGGGCTCCACCTCACAACCCTGAGATCATGACCTGAGACTAAAATCAAGAATCAGACCCTTAACCAACTGAGCCAACCAGGCGCCCCAACAATTTATTAATTCTAATGATTCTATTAACTCACATTGACTGTGACATCTATGGGCAGGAGGTATACGAACTTTGGAAAGACGTAGGAAGACAGGTGAGACGGTTCAGATCAGAACTATGATTCATAGCTAATGGGGTTCAAGTCAATATGACCTTTTCCTGTTTCAAGAATCAGTAACTGAAGTCAGGTCAAATTTCTTATTTCCCCTCAAAGCCTGTTGCAGTCCCAGATTTTGTGTCTGTTTAGACAAATATATTAGAGTCTTCTCAATTTTCTGTTTCTGATTACCTCAATTTATATGAGAAAAGCAGAGCAAAATGTTAGCCCATGTATGAGGGAGAGGCCCAGAGCAGACTGCCCCAAGATGAGCCACTTTGGCATGATCCTGAGCTGACGGCATCAACACCCTAAGAGCGCAAGAAAATCTTTTTTTTTTTAAAGATTTTATTCATTTATTTGAGAGAGAGAGATCACAAGTAGGCAGAGAGAGAGAGGACGAAGCAGGCTCCCCACTGAGCAGAGAGCCCGATGTGGGGCTGGATCCCAGGACCCCGAGATCATGACCTGAGCTGAAGGCAGAGGCTTTAACCCACTGAGCCACCCAGGCGCCTCTCAAGAAAACTTTTGCCCCTCCCTTAATTACATAGAAGAACCTAACTGGGGGGGGGGAGGCGGGTCTTTCCCAGAATAAAGGTTATTAACGGAGATAAATTTTATCTTGAGTGATCGATCTGTATGATGGTGCGAATATCTAATCACCTGACATCTGTTCGCCTGACGGCTCTGTGAATTCCAGCCTTTCCTCTGAGGTCTGAGACCTCCACCCTCCTCTTCTTAGCTCAGGCTGACATATACACCTCGTTCCGCCGGGCTGTCTTTGGAATTTGCGTGCCTGTGTGGATTCCCATATGTGTGATAATAAATTTGATTTCTCCTGTTAATCTGCCTCATGTCAGTTTGAGTCTACGTCCCCCCAGAAGGGCTTCTGAAGAGGACGTGAAGCAGGTAACTTTTGGTCTGGCCGTTAAAGGGTTATACTTCCAAATATTATCTAAAGTTCTCATCCTCAGGCACAATAAACTGCGACTGTTGGCGACATACTCAACCCGAGTTCAGCTTCCCGGCGTCATCGTTATCAAGGGATAGGCAGCCCCGGGGAGCTGAGTCAAGGACTTCTAGGAGCCTTGAGTGTGTTCACCTTTAGCTACTTCCGTTCAAGATGCAAAATGTCAGACCCATGACAGAATGAGAGCTACGGGCCCAGAGGACGAAAGGCAATGGTGCCACTTCCTTTCTGATTCACAGCATCCTACAAATAGTTCTCTTTACTTCCTTATAACTAATGCTCATTATTTACATCTTTATAAAGATGAGTTAGTTTGTCCAAATTATCATTTCTTTCTTTCTTGTCCAAATTCAACCTAATACATACTCATATAATCAGGAATTGGATAACATCTTCTTGTAGATGCCCTACTTAATTCCTTTGATTGTAATTTTCTGAGAATAGAGAACAGAGTGTTGATTTTTTGGTAAGCTACTTTAAATCTTAATGATTAAATTAATTTATACATTATTAAAATGTATGACATTGCATACTTTTTGTATCATGCAAAGAATCTAATATATAAAAAGCATATAGTGGGGCGCCTGGGTGGCTCAGTTGGTTACGCATCTGCCCTTGGCTCAGATCATGATCCCAGGGTCCTGGGAAGGAGCCCTACATCGGGCTCCTTGATCAGCAGGGAGCCTGCTTCTCCTTCTGCCTGCTGCTCCCCTTCTTGTGCAGGTGCTCTATCTCTGTCTTTCTCTCTCTGACAAATAAACAAATAAAATATAAAAATAAAATAAAATAAAAAATAAAAAGCATAGAGTTAATGCTCAACTTTGAAGATACTAAAAATTGAATCTGTTTATTCAAAGATAATGATAGAACTGGAAGTGATCTTGAAATGGTTTAATCTCCTCTTTGGCTTCTCAAAAAGATCTTTTCTCAAAGATTTCTTTTTCATGGGATAACTTTATGGCTTATCTCATACCAAAAACCTTATAAAGAGGGGCACCTGGCTATCTCAGTCGTTAGTGCATGCCACTTTTGATATCAGGGTTGTGAGTTTGAGCCTCATGTTGGGTATAGAGACTGCCTAAAAACAAAAATCTAAAAAAACAAAACAAAACAACTTTATAAAGATAACTTCTTTATTTTGCCATCTCCAGGACATATTACTACCTGTTTCTCCTTTTAACCCTAAGTATATATACTGTTTTCTTTAGATGTTTAATCACATCCCAGCTATATCCTTCATGGTGACATGTAAGCCCCTGAGGGAAACTACAGACTCCTTCCTAAAATGCAGATACGCATACGCACAGCCACTTTTTCACACACATTTCTGAGGACCTTGAGTGGATGCCCACTCATTCCTGTCTTTTTAAGTGAGGCGTCCAGTACCTATTACAAGGACAGATGGTCCCTTGTATCTCTCTGGCTCCTCAGTATGGAGATGACGGTATGGAATGCGGCAAGCGATAGTGGGAAGAGTCATGTTGATGTAACAGTGAAATGGCAAACCATCATTTCAGGGACCTTTAACTTTTTTAGGGGCTTTAATTAATGAATGCAATCCTAGAATGGCTTTGAAGGAGATGACCACTATAGAAAAAAATCTCTCCTGCCATGTGAAGTGAAGCTAATCTAAATTCTCCTGATTAAACATTTTTCCTCAGGATTTCCTTAAGAGAAAACATACAAAACGAGGTTAATCCTGGGAGTCTGGAGCCGGATGTAATCAAATTATTGGCACCAAAAGAAGGGCCTAGGCATTTCTAGGAAAAACTGCTTATTTCACAATTGTTTGATAAACCACATTAACATCAGGATGTGGATGTATAATGATTTCTCATTGTGTAACTGTTTCCTTTCCTCGTAGACTGAACAACTACGCTAAATGAGATGAAAACCACGGAACTCAAACAGGATGTATAGAGACTCGAATAATGTACATGCTCTCATCCATGACTATGAAGTCAAATTCTAATGCTTGATATAAATTTTGTCTACAATATTTATTATTTGGGATCATGTTTGCTTCACCTGGTATAAATGATTGAGTTCTGAGGTAACATTAAACATCCTCATTAATACACATGTCACCGGAGTCACGGAAAGAGAGGAGTGTGCCTGAGAAGGAAAATGGCCTGCGATGGAACGTGATCGACACCAAGGAGTGAAGATGCCAGGGCGTGTGGCTACATGGGCAAACATGAAAGACTTTCTTAACATTTAAATCTGTTTAAAAGATAATCAGCTCCCCAATTTTGACAAATGTATCATAGTAATATGTTAATAAAAGGAGTTTGGAACAAATGGCTAGTCTTTCCAGCTTCATAAATTTTCTGTAAATCTAAATATATTTAATTTAAAAGTTTTTTTTTAAAGATAACTCACTGAAACCCAAATAATGACATTGTAGTGTGTTACTAATAACATATATGGAAACAAAATGTATGACAACAACAGCACAAAGGCCAAGGAGGGAAAAGTAGAAGTATACTGTTTGAAGTTTCTTATGCTATAAGAGCAATGGCTTAAAATCTATTGAAAGTAGACTGGGATATATCAAAGCTGTATATTATAAGCCCCAAACAACTGTTAAAATAAAAATAATGATAGCAAATAAACCAACAAAGGAAATAAAATATTATCATACATAATACTAAATTCAAAAGAAGACCCCAAGTAAGTAAAAAAGAAAACAAAAATAGGACGGATAGAACAATAGCTTAATGAGGGACTAAAATCCAAACATATCAATTATCACATCAAATGTGAATGTTCTAATTTTTTTTTTTTTAAATTTAACAGGCAGAGATCACAAGCAGGCAGAGAGGCGGGCAGAGAGAGAGAGGAGGAAGCAGGCTCCCCACTGAGCAGAGAGCCCGATGCGGGACTCGATCCCAGGACCCTGGGACCATGACCTGAGCCAAGGGCAGAGGCTTTAAACCACTGAGCCACCCAGGCGCCCTGTAAATGTTCTAATTTAAAGGCACCTGGGTGGGTCATCAGTTAAGCGTCCACTCTTGATTTTGGCTAAGGTCGTGATCTCAGGGTCATGGAATCAAGGCTTGTCTTGGGCTCTTTGCTCAGGGAAGTTGGCTTCTCTCTCTTTCTCCCTCTGCCCCTTCCCCCACTAAAGCACGTGCGCTCATGTGTGCACACACACATGCACGCGCACATGCACACTTGTACACACTTTCTCAAATAAATAAAATCTCCAAAATTTAAATAAAGGCAAATTTTGACTGACTGAATAAATCATCAAGACCAAATTGTATGTTGCCTAAAAGCCCATTTTATATAGGAACACAGAAGTTAAAAGTTCAAAGACCTTGATGTAGACTGATCAAAGAATAGAGAAGTACAAATTACTCATGTCAAGAAGTAGAGGTTTCACATCATTATCGATTCTAGTATAAGTTAATATTATAAACAAAATTATGCCTATAAATTTGACAACTTAGATAAAGGGACCAATTTCTCGAAAGACACAAACTACCAAAGCTCACTGAAGAAGAAATAGATAACTTGAATATCCCTATAATTATTTTTAAAAAATCAAATTTTGTAATTACAAACATTTCTACAAAGAAAACTTCAGTCCCAGATGGTTTCACTGGTGAATTGTACCAAACATTTAAAGAAGAAATAATATGAATTTTACATCAACTACTCCAGAAAATTTAACAGAAGGGAGGGGATACTTGCCAACCCAATCTGTGAGGCCCAAATTACCCTGGTACCAAAAAAACAATATGACAAAAAAACACCAGCCTCCAGTACAGCAATATTAGGTAAAAATATGCTCCTGTTCTCATCAGGAAACAAAATAGGAAGAATCTGCTTTGATTTTTAAAAAATTCAGGTATCCAACACCATAATATTTGTACTTTAATTCTATTATTTGAGAAAATGTAAATGGAATGTTATTAGGAATCTAGAATTCCTCAAACTGAATTCTTATTAATAGTTTTCTTTTAGTATTTTCTATTGTAGTAGATACACCATAAAATATGCGGTTGTAACCATTTTAAGTGTACAGTGCAGTAGCATTAATTCCATTCACAATGCTGTACAATCATCACCACTGTCTGTTTCTGAAATCTCTTGTCACCTTAACCAGAACTCTGTACGCATGAAGCAATAACTCCCCATTTATCCCTTCCTCTAGACGCTGGCAACCTCCAGTATACTCTCTGGCTGTGTGAACTTGTCTCTTCTGGAGAGACACATGGAATTATGTTCTTCTGTGTCTGGTTGATTTCACTCAGCAGAACATTTTCAGGGTTCATTCATGTAGCATGAATCAGAAAATCATTCATTTTGTTTTCATGTATATTTGAAAATAGTTGGCACAAAAATAAGCAAGAGTAGGCATATGAAATTTTGATATAATTGTTTTGATTCATTTTCTAAGATACAATAGTTTCTTAAATGAACCTTAAAAATATTATCAAAATTTGCAAGAAACACTATTTTTCTGAAGACTCAACCCATTACTAAGATTTACTCCATTTCTAAGCCTTGTGGAATGAGGAATGAGGGGATGCCTTAAGCTGGGTCATTATGGGGTTCAAGGACAGGTTAGACACGGAGACAGACAGACTGACGGCAGAGTGGCGGTGCTGAGGGTGGCAGAGTGGCGGCAGGTGGCGGTGCTGAGGGTGTGATGCAGCTGAAGGGATCCGTGGCACATTACGTTTGGTGATAAAAACCCTACATTTTATTAGTGCCATAGGATTGATACTTTCACACTTCCGATATTGAAATAGCCTAATCAACAACATAATATCTACTCAGTCTGGAGAGAATGCTACCAGTCCATTTTGATTTGGGAACTCCTTGCAACAAGTCCATGTCACCTCGGGGGGTAGCAATATTGCATCGCTGGGACTTCCACTGCGGACCATGGAGTCCTTTTACTCTTTTGTTTTTAAAATAAAATTAAAATGTGTTTATTCCAACCGAGAGAGAACATAAAATCCCAAGGGAAGGCCTGAAGAGAGATGAATGGAGCAGATTTGACATGGGTCCAGTGCTTTTGGTTATTGGTTCTGGAAAGAAGAAATGTGGAAAAGACTAGGTCACCCTCAACCTTTTGTTAGTTGAATCTTTTTGTTCCCCAAAGATTTTATCTATTTATTTGAGAGGGAGAGAACAGAGGAAGAGGGAGGAGCGGACTCACTGCTGACTGAGCAGAGAGTGGAATGCGGGGCTCAATCCCGGGACCCTGACACCATGACCTGAGCTGCAAGCAGCCACCTAACCGACTGAGCCACCCAGGTGCCCCTTGGTCTCTGAGTCTCAGCTCTTGTTCTACACCTGCCACTGGGAGAAGAAGTGGAAACAAGGAAAGAAGAGTACTAGGAGGACTGGGTTCCTGGAAACGACGTATCACACCAAGAAACCAGTTACTGAGGATCTCAGAGACCCAAGAGACATGGTCTAGCACGAAAGAATTTTCTGGAATAACTTGTACCCTTTCTTCATTTTGGTTAGATTTAATATTCAGAAACGATGACATCATTAGTCACTCAATTTCTTTTTTTTTTTTAAGATTTTATTTATTTATTGGAGAGAGAGAGAGCATGAAAGGGGAGAGTCAGAGGGAGAAGCAAACCCCCTGCCGAGCAGGGAGCAGGATGTGGGATTCAATCCTGTGACTCCAAGATCATGACCTGAGCCAAAGGCAGTTGCTTAACCAACTGAACCATCCAGGCACCCAAGTTACTCAATTACTTCAATTCAGATTTCTCCAAACCACAAAACAATCAGAAGGAATTATAGTAATGATATATTTCTATAAAAACTAAATGCATTTAAGAATATTTGTTTTAAAAAAGGCAGCTCTGTAAATTAATTTCCCAAGTTAAATATTTTAGATGGAAAACTGAAAAGGGAGGGGGTTGGAGAGAGCCTTTATTGAAATAGGTGAATTAAATTATAGTACAGTTCCTCGATCATGTCTACATACCAAAAATAAATTGGTAATACAATTAACTTATTTTAACCAATATTATTATTCAACTTATCTAATGTATACTAACAAATATTTTTGAAAACCCTATTCTAAGTACTTCCCTTCCCTTTTCATATTGTCTTTCCTGCCCTTTACTTTTTTACTTTGCTTTTTTTTTTTTTCCTACTGATTACATGGTGATATGAGGTGCGATCTGTCTTACAAATTCCTGACACTGAATTTAAACCAGCCATTTCTAAAGAATATATAGCACATTTGCTATTTGGTTAGTTGTTATGTATTCTGGCAATAAGTAAAGCCTTTTGAACTTGGCCTTTTCTTCCAGTAGTTAGTCATCTTGTCCAGTTATCTTTTGAATTTGAATAATACAGATAACCAAGATCAGAGAATTCTGAAGAAAAGAATAAATTAATGTTATGAAAGCTATAATTTAACACAAAAATAATTGTCCACTTCACAAATTATCTTTCAATTTAGCAAAAAATGTTTATA
Organism: Martes martes; assembly: GCF_963455335.1. NCBI lineage: Eukaryota > Metazoa > Chordata > Mammalia > Carnivora > Mustelidae > Martes > Martes martes. The sequence goes on along the minus strand of NC_137890.1, from coordinate 195,471,658 downwards.
ATAGAAGCTTCTAGTCAAAATAGTTGTACGACCAACACGTAAGTGAAGCCTTGAGTGACAGACAAGCAATCAGACCAGTAAGTACTGGAGCATAATTCATCTGGACAGGAGCCATGTTTCCCAGAGGGATTTTGATCCAGTCATTGGAGGTGAAACAAATTCTTAAAGATATCAGACTATACCTTTAAAAAAACAAAAACAAAACAAAATTTGTGCCATTTAGCACACCTAATAGAAAGAGGAACCAAATGGTAATGACTATGTCATTAAAGTTCTCCAGCAAGATTCTATGGACGGTCACCTAAAGACAAATTTGGCTTCCCAGTGTAACTATTCAAATTGGTAAAGTATTTTAAAGTTTTGGTTTTAAGTCTATAATGTTAATTATCTGTACTTACATTTTTTTAATCTCCATTGATCTCTGAGTATTTAATATCATTTTATTAACCCGCAGTCTCTGAATCAAATTTCATACTCTAACACATTTTCAAAGACATTATTCACTTTTTAGCTTGAAGATTAGATGAGATACAGATAATATGTCTTGAAATAATCATCACTAGAATGATGAATTACAAAAAATCTAAAAATGTTTTAGGAAAGGATTGTGTTAGGTTTAAAAACTTTGCAATATCTCAAAATTGACATGTTTCTCTTCTGACATAAATATTAGGCCTTTACACATAAAATATGGCTCTCTGGGCTGTATGTTTCCTGCTTGGGTTCTGCCCTTTGTGTTTATCACACGATTCCCAGAGTCACTTGTGACTAATTTCCAGAGCACTGTGACTCAGGGTGGCTGTTGCTCGTCTTTTCTTTTTTGCCTACATGGCTCTGCTCCTGGCCTTCATTTTTTGGTCATACTTCCATAAATGAGCTTTCTCCATCATTAAATAACTTGGTCTCATTGCAGTGCTGTGGTGGTGTGCTTCTATATTATGTGCTTTTATTTACTAATGTCTTTTCATAACCATCACGAACATGATAGTACATCATGGAGGTCTACTGTAGATCTATTGCTTTAATTAACATAATTACACTATCTGTAGTGCAATTCTTATCCTTATATATTCTTATTGAAGTATCTTAGAATACGAGCTTTGGTCTTTAAAGACTTATAAAGGATTTCCTCGGAGAGGCTTAGTTACTCTAGGCATAAAATATTTAATTTAGATTACAAGAATTCTAATGTTTATACTTCATTTTAACTATCAACAACTAAAAGGAATGAAAAAAATTTCTTTAAACATGCCAGAGAGTCTCATTATCTATTTCTTTGTATGTTAATAAATAATATTTAAAAGTAAACCAAATATTCAGAAAATTCTAATTAAACACACAATTAGTAAGAATTGCCACTACAAGTGGAAAGTTATAAGAAAGGCTACATCTCACCAACTTCTGAAAGAAAAAACACAGAGATATGCTGCACATACATTTCCTTAAGAAGGCAAAGTGCAGAGAGCTGAATTTTGTGAGTTTACTTTGTTTAGGGAAGGGTCAATTTCCCTTGCAGTTAACCGACAACGGTCCTCCCCTGCCAGGCTTTGCCTCTCAGTAGGACCCTGCCCTTCTCTCCAAGAAAAAGAAAGATTCTCTCTCAAGGGCTAGAAAGTATATTGCCAAATACTCACAAGTAAAATCTCTGAAGAAAGTTCTTGGAAAGATTTTTTTCAACGCGGAGTTGAGGGTGTTTTGTTTTCCCTTCCAGGCAGTGAAGACAGGACTTATCTTTTCTACGTCTTCCTTTAAACAGATGGAGAAACTGGGGAGTGGGGAAGACTGCGAGATGTAATCTGACCCTGCCGGCAGCAGAGGGCCGGGAAGGGAGTTGAGGATCCCACAGCCCAAAGCCGCTCCTGTCTATTGGAGCAGAGAGGGAGCCTGGGGCTGGTTTCAGAGATCCCGGGCGGTTGGGACGACCCAGGCTTCCTGTTTAGGTCACTCCGACAGTATTTAGGCTAATTTTGCCAAACTCTTTGAAAGGCTTTTCTTTTAGGGACGAAACAGAGGAAACAGCTTCCACTAAGAATTCACGGTTACTGTTCTTAAATAACCCTTTCTTCTACTTTCTAGGATTCCTTCTGTATCAGTTGAAAAAACAAAGCACTTTCCCCCCCAGAGTTATATATTTTTAAAGCAATCTATATGTAGCATTACACTGTTACTTAATAAAATGAACTTTTTTCCAGTTTGTTTTTTCTTCAAATTATTTTATCCATAATATCGGTATACTTGCGCAAAAATCTGGGGGCTACTCAAGTTTCCTATGATTAGAGAGGGAATATGCTGCCTTTTCTGTTGCAGCACGTCGGGCTGTGAGCCCCACAGCTCAGCTAGTTGCTGGTGTTGCAACTTGGGTCAAGTATTTAAACTCTCTTGTGCCTCTGTTTCTTTTTCCCTAAAATAATGATAATAAAAGTTCCTAGGTTTGATATAAGAGTAAATGTATTAATACATATAAATGTATGTGTACATATAGCACATAAAGTACTTGAGATAGGCTCCACACATAGCAAACCTTCAATATATGTTAACTATTGTGTTTGGTACTGTTTATTGTATGATGATGATATTAACATTTTACATGATTTATAAGTACGTAACTCTGTCCCTTTGCTCTGCTGTAGGCTGCTGTCATTGAGGTTAACCTTTAGGATTTTCCTAATGGAATTATGGTCGGACTAAGATCGGACTAAGATCACTAGAGCTTTCCTAAGACCTCAGAATCCACGACGCCCTGAAGGCTTAGGTCACTTGATCGGAAAATCCACCAGTGTCTTGTTTTCTCCGTTTCAGATTGTCTTTACACTTCGGCTTTTTGTGATTCATTCCTTTGATCTCTAGTTAAGGGGTAACTTTTCTTCTGTGTTTTTAATATTTAGTGAATAACTATAAGGTGTCCAGCTCATAAATCACGACGTTTAAGTCTCACAACTGGCTTAGGAAGGTCTTCTCTTTATGATGTAGGTGCCCAGGGCAGGCCACCCCAAGATGGCCCACTTTGGCATGAAGTTTACTTTTTCATTAAAAGCAATCAAAACAGGATGCCTGGGTGGCTCAGTGGGTTAAGCCTCTGCCTTCAGCTCAGGTCATGATCTCAGGGTCCTGGGATGAGTCCCGCATTGGGCTCTCTGTGGGGAACCTGCTTCCCCACCTCTCTCTCCACCTGCCTCTCTGCCTACTTGTGATCTCTCTCTCTCTGTCAAATAAATAAATAAAATCTTTAAAAAAAAAAAAGGCAATCAAAACCCATCAGATTCAGAAAAGTCTATTTACTTCCCCCACAATCGCCTAAAATAATTTATGTATTTATTTTTAAAGATTTTATTTATTTATTTGACAGGCAGAGATGACAAGTAGGCAGAGCAGGCAAAGCAGGACTCTGGGATCATGACTTAAGCTGAAGGCAGAGGCTTTAACCCAGTGAGCTACCCAGGTGCCCCTTGCCTAAAAGAATTTAGATAGAATACTTGCTCCAGGAATAGAGCTGTTGCTAGAGACAACTACAATACAACTTGAACTAGGCGTGGTAGACACATTTGCTGTTTTTTATATTCCAGTGAATTGCATTCTTTTCTTTCAAAGTCCTAGACACCTACGCCCTTCTCCTTAGTTCAGAATGACACATATACCCCATTTTGCCTGACTGTCTTTGGAATTTCCACGCCTGTGGATTACCCATACGTACAAAGTTAGTATTACTTTCTCCTATTAATCCATCGCATGTCAATTTAGTTCTTATTCCAGCTAGAAGGACCTTGAAGGACCAATAAAATGTTTCCTCCCCTGCAATAGTGTAGGAGAGAAAAAAATAATTTTCCCTCTACTCTTCTAGGTTCTTGGCTGACCACTCTGTGATAAAAAGATCAACAGGAAAAAACAAACACAAGTGTAATCACATGTATGCCTACTGTGTACAAGGGAGACACCTAGGAAAACTGAGTAACTCCTCGAAGTGGCCCAAGCCACTGTCTTAAACATCTGTAAAGACAAAAGACAGTGTTGGGGTGTGGATGAGCAGTTATGGGAGGCTATTGGGAAAAGACAATAAACAAGGATGCAGTTGGTCTGCGAATTTAAGACTTTGCCTTCTCCACTGATAAATTCCAGCTAAAGGAAGGGAGAGGGAGACCCTGTATAGATGGAGACTTCTCTTATAAACGTAAATGTCCCTTTAAAAAGGGCAACTTCTCCATTTTCAAAGCTTTTCCTGTATGTGGCATTTTTCAAGAAATATTCACCCTAAGTAGGAGATACAGACTTCCAGTTATGGAATGAATAAGTCACAGAGATAAAAGGTACAGCACAAGGAAGACAGTTAATGGTGTTGTATGGTGACCCATGGTAGGTGGCTACACTTGTGGTGAGCTTCATGACCAAGCACTGTCTTGGATACCTGAAACCAAGGTAACATCATAAGCGATACATCAATTAAAGAAATTTAAATAAATAAATAAATAAATGAAAGTTATGAATCAAGTCAATGAAATAGTAAATACGTTCTATTTTTCTAACTTGGAAACACAAACAAACAAAAAAACAGCCTTATACCAAAGAAGAATATTTTGGGGGTGATAAATTCCACTCCCTTTCTTTTTTTAAAAAATATTTTATTTATTTATTTGGCAGAGAGACAGTGAGAGGAGGAACGCAAGCAGGGGGAGGGGCAGAGGGAGAACCAGGCTCCCTGCTGAGCTAGGAGCCCCATTGGGGGGGGGAGGGTTGACCTCAGGACGCTGGGATCATGACCTGAGCCAAACAGACCTCAAGCGCTGCGCCACCCAGGCGCCCCTCCGCTCCCCTTCAGTGGCCACTTCACGGGTTGAGGAGGGATGACCCGTGGGTTCCCACCCGTGGTCTGACCTGGAAGCTCGGGTGTTTCGACGCTCTGGGCTCCTCCTCCCGCGTTCCGGGACTCGCACCCGAGCAAAGCGTCGCCGTGTGTTAAAAGGTCACGTTCACCAATGAAACGTCGCCGCACAGCTGCCCCCGTTGCCCCCCATCCTGCCGCTCGAGGAAGCGGGTGGGAGAGACCCGCGGGCAGAAGAAACGCGGGCCCTGGGCGGCCGCGTGCTGCAGCCTCTGCCGTCGGCTCGGGTCGCGGCCGCAGGGTCCGCGGTTCGAGCCCCGCGTCGGGCTCCGGCTCGGCGGGAAGCCCGCGCCTCCGTCCCCCACTGCCCCTGCGCCGGCCCCTCTCCCGCGGCGTCTCTCCTCAAATAACAGAAACGAAAACCAAAGAATAAACGGACGAGAGCGCGCAGCCCCCGGAGCGGGGAAGGAGGAGCGGGGCTGGGGCGGGACGGGTGAGGGAGGCCGCCCCGACGCCCCGGCCCCGGCCCTCCCCAGGTCCAGGTCAAGCTCTTCTAAGCCCTCGGAAACATACGTCCTTGTCCGGTCCCCGCTTCCCTCGTTAAAAAGAAAAACACGGGCCCCGCAGGGCGTCCGCGGGGCCAAGTCCCTAAACTGGGGCTTAACGAATCGCAGTTTCAACCGCCCCAACCCCCCAGGTCAGCCCTAACGAGCGACTCGGGAACCTCCCGACGAGCGCAGCTGCGGTGACCCGCGGCCGGGCCTGCCCGTCCCGCGGCGGATGCTCAGCCCGAGACCCCCGCGCGCAGCCCTCACCAGGGCCCCCCCGGCCCATCGTGTCTCGGCTTCCGACCTCCCTGCTCCGCCCGCGCTTGGACAAACCCGACTCGTCCGGTCCCGGGCGCTTCCTCTAGTGTCCAGGCGGGACGAGGCCAAACCCATGACTTGCCTCCTAAAGCCCATTCGATCCTCGCACCGACCCGGTTGGATTTTTGTTCTCTAACACCCTAAAGTCGTGGAAGAAATCTGCCTGCTGAGAGGTAAAGGCCCCTGTTCGGAAGAGCGACCGCTGCGCCGAGGCGAGTTCCCCAGAGACCCCCGTTTCCCATTTACGTGGCGCTCGGCACCCGTGAGAACTTGTCACCGTTCTGTGTCCATAGAGCGGACACCAGCTGGCATATTCTTTTTTTTTTTTTTTTTAAGATTTTATTTATTTATTTGACAGACAGAGACCACAGGAGGCAGAGAGGCAGGCGGGGGGGGGGGGGGAAGCAGGCTCCCCGCTGCGCAGAGCCCTTTGCGGGCCCGACCCCAGGACCCTCCTGGGACCATGACCTGAGCCGAAGGCAGAGGCTCAACCCACGGAGCCACCCAGGCGCCCCGGCACATTCTTGTCCCGAGGAGAGGCCGGGGACACGGCGGAAAGCGATTGTTGCGGTGAGACGGTCACTGTCACTACGTCTGTGGACTCGGCTTCTCCCTTCCTTGACCTCTGCCTGCGCCCGTTCTCGCGGGTTTACCCCCGGTTTACAGTCCCCTCTGCACAAGTCTGAGTCTAAAGTAGTTGGATTGAAAAAAATGTTCTCACCAACAATTCGACTATTTGCCATTGATCTTAAAGCTCTTTTTATCTATCAGGATCTGGGTGTTTCAATACCCCCTAATCCTGGGTTTTCCTTTTCATTCCTTACCATTCTCTGCGACCTTTTTCCTTCCAGCTCTCACACAACTCAAATACACTCCAGACTCTCTACTATGAGTTCGTTCATATCTTATCCAAGCTATAAAACAGTCTTTTTTTTTTCTTTATTAGTCCAATGTATCAGGAAACATTTCATGATTTTATTCATTAAGAATCTTGTCCATGGGGCACCTGGGTGGCTCAGTGGTTAAAGCCTCTGCCTTCGGCTCAGGTCATGATCTCAGGGTCCTGGGATTGAGCCCCGCATTGGGCTCTCTGCTCGGCAGGGAACCTGCTTCCCCCTCTCTCTGCCACTCTGCCTACTTGTGATCTCTGTCTGTCAAATAAATGAAATCTTTAAAAAAAAAAAAAAGAATCTTGTCCATTAAAATAAATTGCATGTTTCAACAAGTTCAGGTAAGTCTATAGGAGTGAGACAAATCTGGAAGGAAGTTAGTTCCTTAAAGGAATTATGAGAAGAGCACACAATGTTGCAACATAGAGAACCACAAAATTCGATGAGATGTTCCAAACCAACATCTACAGAAGATTTTATAAACATCTTTTTTTTTAAGTTTTTTAAAAATATTTATTTATTTGACAGACGGAGATCACAAGTAGGCAGAGAGGCACACAGAGAGAGAGAGGAAGGGAAGCAGGCTCCCTGCTGAGCAGAGAGCCCAATGCGGGACTCGATCCCAGGACCCTGGGACCATGACCTGAGCCGAGGGCAGAGGCTTAACCCACTGAGCCACCCAGGTGCCCCAGATTTTATAAACATCTTAAGCAAAATTAAATTTTATCATATCCAACGATCATTTCATGCATTTCTGTCTTAAGTATGTGTAAGATTAGATATTTTATTGCTTTATATTTCAGTCAATTACTTATCACACAAAGTGTGACTGCACAGATCTTGAATTGGATTAGGTGAGAGATGAGTACTTGGGTTTCATGTGTCATCTCAGCCTTCATCCTTTACCCAGAGTGTAAACCATGCACTGCTTACACCTCACTCTCCTGAAAGTGGCTTTCTGAAAACTGATCAACAAATGGAAACCATCTATGTTTTCAGAGTTCACATGTAAAAAATTATGATATCTAAATTTAATCAAATTGTAATCATAGAAACTCTGTGTAATAGGTATGACACATACCAACATGAGTGCAAAATTGCCTCTATTTATTTCATTATGAACAAAACAATTTAGCTATGCAGCCCCCATTTTTTTTTAAGATTTTATTTATTCATTTGATAGACAGAGACACAGTGAGAGAGGGAACACAAACAGGGGGAGTGGGAGAGGGAGGAGCAGGCTCCCCGCTGAGCAGGGAGCCTGATGCGGGGCTCCATCCCAGGACCCTGAGATAATGACTGAGCCACAAGGCACCCCTAAAGTCCTTATTTTTTACTAATGTGAAAAATTCGTTCTGTTTTAACCATTAAGTATCTCAATTTTCTTAATTTCCAAAAAGAGATTTCCAAAAAAGCAATTCCAAAAGCAATTCTTCTCATAGGGAAGAAGGGAATTAGATATATGTCGGGGAAAAGGGAATACTTAGCTTCTTTTTTTTATTTTTCTCTGTGATAGATAATGTTATTTGTTTATATATTCTCTGCTCCTCCCTTGGGGTCCCTGTTTGATAACCAGGGACAAGAGTATATTTTCCCTCAACATTGACATTAAGTTTTGCTCTCTTGCTAGCTTCGGCTAAAAGAATGAGCAGACAGGGGTGCCTGGGTGGCTCAGTGGGTGAAGCCTCTGCCTTCAGCTCAGGTCATGATCCCAGGGTCCTAGGATCGAGTCCCGCATCGGGCTCTCTGCTCAGAAGAGAGCCGGCTTCCCTCTCACTCTCTCTGCCTGCCTCTATGCCTGCTTGTGATCTCTCTGTGTCAAATAAATAAATAAAATCTTAAAAAAAAAAAAAAAAGAATGAGCAGATAAAAAACAAATGAGCAACATCTAAACAGATTTTTATGAACTTTATGGGAAGTTTATGAATTTTATAGTTCTATACTTATTTCCTTCATTTTCTCTGACAGATGACTCTCATGTACCCCACATGAGGGTTATTCTTTTGAACAATTTATTGTGGTTTCACAATAAAGAAGAAATGGGCACCAACTCAGATGACCCACCAAGGTCACTGAAAATAAACCCTTTCTTGGTAAAAGCCCTACGGATTTTGGGGGAGCTTTTCTCTCCAGCATAACTTAGGCAGAAATGAATACTACACTCTCTACTTATAGGTCTTCTTCCCTCGAAGATCTATTATCCTCACTGCATCCATATTACTATATTGTATAACCCCGGGGACTGAGCTAAATGGGACCCTTGAACTGAATTCCTTCTGTCTCTCTGGAGCCATATTCTTTTTTTGTTTTTTCCTTCTTTCTTTCTTTTTTTTCCCCCCCTATGCACTTCATTGCAGGATATGAATTAATCTGAGGGGAATGCTCTCTGGAGATTTACTGATGGTGAGCAGCCGTATAAACAGAATCAAACACCAATCAATTTGAAATATGTTGCAGCCTGAAGTAAATTCTAATTTAGTAATATCATAACAAAAGGGTGTTTAGGAATTTTACAGTCACAAACTGACTACAGTTATAGAAAACTAGTACTTCTCTAATTTGGTTGAATTTTCACATGGAAATCAAAATGAGTGCTTACATACAAACTTGAACTAGAATCATTATGTTACTTTTGTTTTCTGTAGTTCATATTTTTATTAATAGGACAATTATTTCTTTTTTGTGAGAATGGTTATTGGGAAGTAGTGGTAACAGTGGGACCTTGAAGGTCCAGTCATGGCTGAGGGTGATGTGGCATTCTCAGGAGATCTTCCCAGGACCCTTGGTGGTAACTCACATTACTAACAGGCAGACATCTTGAGCAAATGATTTTCCTTATCAGACAAAACATATTAACTAAGAAAACAGGGAAAGCTACATGTTTGTATCATCTGTGCTTAGGCATTACATTTCATAATTACAGCTACTTATTGATTTTTTAAAATGTAATGTCTCAGAGGAAAAATAAAACAAGTTGAATTCCTAACTTTTTCTTTCTACATATCTAGAATCAGATACTCTATTAGCTAGCATGGTGAGATTACTTAGAACCTTTGCTTTCATTAATGTGCTTTTTTCCCCCAAATCTTATTTAGTTTGTCTAACTCCTCTGTGAGAATCTGGAATTATATCTGTATCTCTAAAACATTAATAAAAAGGTAAATGCTTTTGCTTTTCACTGATGAGTATGGGATTTGTCATACATCTACCTCTGAGAAGTAAGTCCCATGGAAGTGACACATCTGTTAAAAAAGTACAGGCAATCTTAGGTCACAGTAATTGATCTGTATCATCTAGCAAAAAGAAAGTAACATGCCCACTTCACTTTGTGGTATTTTGCTCTCCTATCTGGACAAAATTGTAGAGAACAATTGTCAAAGCAGACTGTGTTCACAGTAGCAAGATAAGACCTAGTTTTTTAAGGCAAACACATTTATATATCTTATAAATACATATGTCTAAAAATATTGATGCAACCTGGGATATTTGATTTTAAGAGGAGAACTCAAACTGTGGGGAGTCATAGTATATATTATCTTGAAGTATTTAGGAGGTGATTGTGTAGAAACAACAGTACCTTTGTTTTGTATCACTCCAGAGAGAGTAATTAGGTGGAAGAAGCTACGGGGACCACGTAGCCACTGTAGTTTAAGAAGAGAGGATGAGCCGCTCTGTGGTAAGGAGTGTGTCCGCTCCTTGCAGGGGTGAGGAGGCCCAGGGATATGTGGACATTGTTCTAAAGACGTCTTGACACTGCATGAGGGAACTGGACTAACAGACCCGGAGAGCTGCCTCCAGTATTCAAAACCCTTGAGTCCTTTACTCCTTGATTAATGGTAAGGATAATACAGCTACACATATAAAAATAATATAAATGACAGACATAAAAACAATAATTAGTGCTTACTTAAGGCTTATTTGTTGCCAGACATTATTCTCCATGTGTTCTACTTAAGGAACCATCATGAAATGGGTAATTCTATTTTTCTATTTGGAGATTAAGATAAATGGTTCATTCACTTGTGCAAACTCAAAGAGCTAATAAATGACAGTGGGATTTGAATCCAAATAGTTTGAATTCTGAGAATACAAATTAAATATTAGGTCACACTACCTCCCTGTTTAAGGCCTTATGTCACCTTTCTTACATGTTTCCATAGCCATAATAACTATTTAATGTCCTTCGTAAACTAAAAAAAATTTTTCTTGAAGCCACATCTAGTAATTTCTAAATTAAATATAGTCAGAAATAGAGAAGTTCAATCTCTATTATACAAAAATAATTACACACTGCTTTGTGCATCAGTAGATATTTACAGTGATATCAAGTGCAGTATTTTTATAAAAATGTAAAATTAAAAGCAAAAAATCAATCAACATGGAATAGATAAACACATTGTGGTGATCATTTGGTAGAATATTATTGCAGGTGTTCATGAATATCTGTGAACAGGTCCAGAACTCAAAAATAAATCAGAGAGGAGTCAAGATGGCGGAGAAGTAGCAGGCTGAGACAACATCGGGTAGCAGGACATCAGCTAGATAGCTTATCAAACCAATGTGAACACCTACAAATCCAACAGGAAATCGAAGAGAAGAAGAGCAACAATTCTAGAAACAGAAAACCGATCACGTTCTGAAAGGTAGGACCTGCGGAGAAGTGAATCCAAAGCGACGGGAAGACAGACTGCGGGGGGAGGGGCCAGCTCCTGGCAAGCAGCAGAGCGACGAAGCACAAAATCGGGACTTTTAAAAGTCGGCTCCACTGGGAGACATCGCTCCAGAGGCTAAACCAGGGGGAAGCCCAGGCGGGGTCAGCGTGGCCCCAGGTCCCGTGGGGTCACAGAAGGACTGGGGGTGTCTGAGTGCCACAGAGCTCTCAGGTATTAGAGCGGGGAAGCTGGCTACAGCAACAAAGCCGAGGAGTGAGCTCTCAGCCCGGGGTTACCTTGTGCCAGTCGCAGGCAGGGTGGGCTCGGAGTGTGGATGGAGGCCACGGAGACAGAAGCGACTGGGTGCTTTTCTCCAAGTGCCAGCAATTGACTGCTTTCCTCAAGGCGTGACCGGAGGTAAGGGAGGCAGAGGCGGTTGGGAGCTTTTCACTGAGGGCGCACTGAGGAGCGGAAACCCAAGCTCTCGGCTCCTCCAGGCCGGAGATTGGGAGGCCGCCATCTTCATTCCCGTCCTCCAGAACTCTATGGAAAGCGCTCAGGGAACAAAAGCTCCTGAAAGCGAACCCGAGCGGATTACATAGCCCGGCCCCTGGCAAGGGCGTGCAATTCCGCCTGCGGCAAAGACACTTGAGAATCACTACAACAGGCCCCTCCTCCAGAAGATCAACAAGAAACCCAGCCAAGACCAACTTCACTCACCAAGAACAGTGGAATTCTAGAGGAGGAGAAAGCAAATCTTATCTGGACAAAATGACAAGGTGGAAAAACTCACCACAAAAAGAAGAGCAAGAGGCCGTACCGAAGGCTAGAAACCTAATCAATACGGACATTGGTAATACGACAGATCTAGAGTTCAAAATGACGATTCTCAAGGTTCTAGCCAGGCTCAAAAAAGGCATAGAAGATATTAGAGAAACCCTCTCTGGAGAGATAAAAGCCCTTTCTGGAGAAATAGAAGAACTAAAATCTAACCAAGTTGAAATTAAAAAAGCTATTAATGAGGTGCAATCAAAAATGGAAGCTCTCACTGCTAGGATAAATGAGGCAGAAGAAAGAATTAGTGACATAGAAGACCAAATGACAGAGAATAAAGAAGATGAGCAAAAGAGAGACAAACAAATACTGGACCATGAGGAGAGAATTCGAGAGATAAGCGACAACATAAGACGACACAACATTAGAATAATTGGGATTCCAGAAGAAGAAAGAGAGACGAGAGCAGAAGGCATATTGGAGAGAATTATTGGAGAGAATTTCCCTAATATGGCAAAGGGAACAAACATCAAAATCCAGGAGATGCTAAGAACGCTCCTCAAAATCAATAAAAATAGGTCCACACCTCGTCACCTGATAGTAAAATTTACAAGTCTTAGCGACAAAGAGAAAATCCTGAAAGCAGCCCGGGAAAAGAAGTCTGTAACATACAAGGGTAAAAACATTAGATTGGCAGCGGACCTACCCACAGAGACCTGGCAGACCAGAAAGAACTGGCATGATATATTCAGAGCACTAAACGAGAAAAACATGCAGCCAAGAATACTATATCCGGCTAGGCTATCATTGAAAATAGAAGGAGAGATAAAGAACTTCTAGAACAAACAAAAGCTGAAAGAATTTGCAAACACCAAACCAGCGATACAGGAAATATTGAAAGGGGTCCTCTAAGCAAAGAGAGACCCTAAAAGTAGTAGATCAGAAAGAAACAGAGACAATATACAGTAACAGTCACCTTACAGACAATACAATGGCACTAAATTCATATCTCTCAATAGTTACCCTGAATGTTAATGGGCTAAATGCCCCAATCAAAACACACAGGGTATCAGAACGGATAAAAAAAAACCAAAACCCATCAATAGGCTGCCTACAAGAAACTTATTTTAGACCCGAAGACACCTCCAGATTTAAAGTGAGGGGGTGGAAAACAATGTACCATGCTAATGGACATCAGAAGAAAGCTGGGGTGGCAATCCTTATATCAGATCAATTAGATTTTAAGCCAAAGACTATAATAAGAGATGAGGAAGGACACTATATCATACTCAAAGGGTCTGTCCAACAAGAAGACCTAACAATCTTAAATATCTATGCCCCTAACATGGGAGCAGCCAACTATATAAACCAATTAATAACAAAATCAAAGAAATACATTGACAGTAATACAATAATAGCAGGGGACTTTAACACTCCCCTCACTGAAATGGACAGATCATCTAAGCAAAAGATCAACAAGGAAATAAAGGCCTTAAATGACACACTGGACCAGATGGACCTCACAGATATATTCAGAACATTCCATCCCAAAGCAGCAGAATATACATTTTTCTCTAGTGCACATGGAACATTATCCAGAATAGACCACATCCTGCATCATAAATCAGGTCTCAACCGGTATCAAAAGATTGGGATCATTCCCTGCATATTTACAGACCACAATGCTCTGAATCTAGAACTCAATCACAAGAGGAAATTTGGAAAGAACGCAAGTACATGGAAACTAAACAGCATCCTTCTAAAAAATTAATGGGTCAACCAGGAAATTAAAGAAGAATGGAAAAAATTAATGGAAACAAATGATAATGAAAACACAACGGTTCAAAATCTGTGGGACACAACAAAAGCAATCCTGAGAGGAAAAGATATAGTGGTACAAGCCTTTGTCAAGAAACAAGAAAGGTCTCAGATACACAACCTAACCCTACACCTACAGGAGCTGGAGAGAGAACAACAAAGAAAGCCTAAACCCAGCAGGAGAAGAGAAATCATAAAGATCAGAGCAGAAATCAATGAAATAGAAATTAAAAAAACAATAGAACAAATCAATGAAACTAGGAGTTGGTTCTTTGAAAGACTTAATAAGATTGACAATTCCCTGGCCAGACTTATCCAAAAGAAAAGAGAAAGGACCCAAATAAATAAAATCATGAATGAAAGAGGAGAGATCACAACCAACACCAAAGAAATACAAACAATGATAAGAACATACTATGAGCAACTCAACAAATTTGTCAACAAATTCGACAATCTGGAAGAAATGGATACATTTCTAGAGACATATAAACTACCACAACTGAACCAGGAAGAAATAGAAAACCTGAACAGACCCATAACCAGTAAGGAGATTGAAACAGTCATCAAAGATCTCCAAACAAACAAAAGTCCAGGTCCAGATGGTTTCCCAGGGGAATTCTACCAAACATTTAAAGAATTAATTCCTATTCTCCTGAAACTGTTCCAAAAAATAGAAATGGAAGGAAAACTTCCAAACTCATTTTATGAGGCCAGCATCACCTTGATCCCAAAACCAGACAAGGATCCCATCAAAAAAGAGAATTACAGAGCAATATCCTTGATGAACACAGATGCAAAAATTCTCACCAAAATACTGGCCAATAGGATCCAACAGTACATTAAAAGGATTATTCACCACGACCAAGTGGGATTTATTCCAGGGCTACAAGGTTGTTTCAACATCTGCAAATCCATCAATGTGATACAATACATTAATAAAAGAAAGAATAAGAACCATATGATACTCTCAATAGATGCTGAAAAAGCATTTGACAAAGTGCAGCATCCCTTCCTGATTAAAACTCTTCAAAGTGTAGGGATAGAGGGCACATACCTCAATATTATCAAAGCCACCTATGAAAAACCCACCGCAAATATCATTCTCAATGGAGAAAAACTGAAAGCTTTTCCGCTAAGGTCAGGATCACGGCAAGGATGTCTGTTATCACCACTGCTGTTCAGCGTAGTACTAGAAGTCCTAGCCTCAGAAATCAGACAAAAACAAGAAATTAAAGGCATCCAAATTGGCAAAGAAGAAGTCAAACTATCACTCTTTGCAGATGATATGATACTATATGTGGAAAACCCAAAAGGCTCCACTCCAAAACTGCTAGAACTTGTACAGGAATTCAGGAAAGTGTCAGGATATAAAGTCAATGCACAGAAATCAGTCGCATTTCTTTACACTAACAATAAGACAGAAGAAAGAGAAATTGAGGAGTCAGTCCCGTTTACAATTGCACCCAAAACCATAAGATACCTAGGAATAAATCTAACCAAAGAGGCAAAGAATCTATGCTCAGAAAACTATAAAGTACTCATGAAAGAAATTGAGGAAGACACAAAGAAATGGAAAAATGTTCCATGCTCCTGGAGTGGAAGAACAAATATTGTGAAAATGTCTATTCTACCTAAAGCAATCTACACGTTTAATGCAATCCCTATCAAAATCCCACCCATTTTTTTTAAAGAAATAGAACAAATAATCCTAAAATTTATATGGAGCCAGAAAAGACCTCAAATAGCAAAAGGAATATTGAAAAAGAAAGCCAAAGTTGGTGGTATCACAATTCCAGACTTCAAGCTCTATTACAAAGCTGTCATCATCAAGACAGTATGCTACTGTCACAAAAATAGACATATAGATAAATGGAACAGAATAGAGAGCCCAGAAATAGACCCTCAACTCTATGGTCAACTAATCTTCGACAAAGCAGGAAGGAATGTCCAGTGGAAAAAAGACAGTCTTTTCAACAAATGGTGCTGGGAAAATTGGACAGCCACATGCAGAAAAATGAAATTGGACTATTTCCTTACACCACACACGAAAATAGACTCAAAATGGATGAAGGACCTCAATGTGAGAAAGGAATCCATCAAAATCCTTGAGGAGAATGCAGGCAGCAACCTCTTTGACCTCAACCGCAGCAACTTCTTCCTAGGAACATTGCCAAAGGCAACAGAAACAAGGGCAAAAATGAACTCTTGGGATTTCATCAAGATCAAAAGCTTTTGCACAGCAAAGGAAACAGTTAACAAAACCAAAAGACAACTGACAGAATGGGAGAAGATATTTGCAAACGACATATCAGATAAAGGGCTAGTATCCAAAATCTATAAAGAACTTAGCAAACTCAACACCCAAAGAACAAATAATCCAGTCAAGAAATGGGCAGAGGACATGAACAGACATTTCTGCAAAGAAGACATCCAGATGGCCAACAGACACATGAAAAAGTGCTCCACATCACTCAGCATCAGGGAAGTACAAATCAAAACCACAATGAGATACCACCTCACACCAATCAGAATGGCTAAAATTAACAAGTCAAAAAATGACAGATGCTGGCGAGGATGCCGAGAGAGGGGAACCCTCCTACACTGTTGGTTGGAATGCAAGCTGGTGCAACCACTCTGGAAAACAGTGTGGAGGTTCCTTAAAAAACTGAAAATAGAGCTACCCTATGACCCAGCGATTGCACTACTGGGTATATATCCTAAAGATACAAACGTGGTGCTCCGAAGGGGCACGTGCACCCGAATGTTTATAGCAGCAATGTCCACAATAGCCAAACTGTGGAAAGAACCTAGATGTCCATCAACAGATGAATGGATAAAGAAGAAGTGGTATATATACACAATGGAA
The DNA here is from genome assembly GCF_963455335.1 of Martes martes. NCBI lineage: Eukaryota > Metazoa > Chordata > Mammalia > Carnivora > Mustelidae > Martes > Martes martes. Next base: position 195,454,979 of record NC_137890.1, on the reverse strand, counting down.
TACTATGCAGCCATCAAAAGACATGAAACCTTGCCATTTGCGACGACGTGGATGGAACTAGAGGGTATCATGCTTAGCGAAATAAGTCAATCGGAGAAAGACAACTATCATATGATCTCTTTGGTATGAGGAAGTGGAAATGTAATGTGGGGGGGTTAGGGGGAGGTAGGAAGAAGAAAAAAATGAAAAGATGGGATTGGGAGGGAGACAAACCATAAAAGACTCAATCTCAAAAAACAGACTGAGGGTTGCTGGGGGGAGGGGGGACGGGAGAGTGTGGTGAGGATATGGACATTGGGGAGGGTATTTGCTATGGTGAGTGCTGTGAAATGTGTAAACCTGGCGATTCACAGACCTGTACCCCTGGTGATAAAAATACATTATATGTTTATTAAAATAAATAAATTAATTAAAAATGCAAAATCAAAAAAAAAATAAATTAAAAAAAATAAATCAGTAATTTAAAAACATGGGTGTAAGGCTGGCTTAATCCGTAGAGCATGTAAATCTTGGTTTTGATGTTCTAAGTTTGAGTTTGATATTGGGTGTAAAGGTCACTCTAAAAATCTTTTTAAAACATTCAAAAATCAAGAACATCTTTTACTGGATTCCTGGGTGGCTCAGTTGGTTAAGCATCTGCCTTTGGCTCAGGTCATGATCCCAGGCTTCTGGGGTCGAGTCCCACATCAGGCTCCTCGCTCAGTAGGGAACCTGCTCTCCCTCTACCTGCCGCTCACCCTGCTTGTGCTCTCTCCCTCTTCGACAAATGAATAAATATAGTATTTTTTTAAAAATCACATCACTTTGGAAACACACAAATTAACACTGTATATTAAGTAAAGATGTGTACGCAGTGAAAGATGCCTCTGTGTTAGCTGGTTGTTCTGGAAAAAAGGAGAAGGAAAGGACAGAAGAGGAACACAACCGGGAAAGGCTATAAATAGTGAAGCTTTGAGTTGTATTTGTAATATTTTATACTTTTATATAGAAGTGCTGCATAATACTATATTTTATATAAAACACTATGCAGTAAAATGTAAATAAGTTGATATAAAATACATAGAAAATAGGAAAATGTTAGCATTTATTAACTGTAAAGGATCATTACTTGGTTTCTTGATGTTTTATTTCTTGCGCTTTTCCTTGATGATGAATATTCGAGTTAAAAATCGGTTAGAGCGTCTAACAACACACACTGCCGAGATGACATCTCCACTGTTCCTTGTCTCCGGAATGCTTAATTTTTGAAATTCTAACATCTTCCTAAATAAAAGCGAAAGGGGCGGCATCAAGGCAACGTTAGAAGAGTAACGTCTGGACGCCTTGTTCTGCTGCGCCCCGTTTCCCACGACGTGACTCGGTCGGGAGCTTTTCCTTCCGTAGGACGCGGCTGTCCTCGGACCGGAGAGCGACGCGCCTCGCGGCTCTTCTGCGGCTTCCCGGGGGCGGCGGCCGGGGCAGGACGCGCGGCCCGAGCGCGAGGCGCGGCAGGTGCGGCCAGAGCTTTGTCCCCAGGCGGATTTCGTCTTCGCCTCCCTCCGGCCTCCGCTGCGCGGAAAACGAGTAAACGAGGGCGGTCGGGGCGCGGCCCCTCCGTGGGCGGGAGCGGCGCAGGCCGGGCGCGATCTGGGACGACGGGCTCGAGGCGCGAAAGTCCTTCTCGGTGCCACATCCCGACGCCACTTTCCGTCCTGCCGCGTCCCTGTGACCCTCGGGACAGACGTGGGACGGACACGAGGCGCGCGAGCAGCGGCGCAGACGCTCCCCGCCGGCCCTGCGCGGCCGCCCAGCTGCTGTGCCCGCCCCGGCCCCAGGGGAGCGCAGCGTGTCGCACACCCGCCGCCGCGCTCCCGCAAGACCCCGCGGGGACCCGGGCCCGGAGTTTCCCTCGTTCCTTCAGGAGCAGCGGAAGGTCCCCCGGAGGAGGCCGCGCTCCCGCAGGGCAGGCGGCCGCGCGGCGACGTGACTGGCCACTAGGGCTCCCGGCTCCTGTCCTGCCCGGCGGGTACACCGCGGTGCATCCGGCTGCCGCGGCCCTTGGGCAGGCGCGCGGGGACGGTCGTCGCAGGGGCTCTCCGTGCGCCGCGGGGACATCACCGGCGCCAGTAGCCAGTAGCCAGTGCCCACCCCACGGCGACGACCAAAAACGTCTCCGGACACTTTTACTGGAGACCGGGAGAGAGGGGGAGGGGCGGGGAGAGGGACACGCTCAAGCGGGTCCGTGCGCCCCGTCCAGCCCGCGGCGGCGCTCGCTCTCCTGACCTGAGCGGAAATCGAGAATCGGATGCTGACCCCCCGAGCCACCCAGCGCCCCTCCAGACGTATCCGGCACCCTCCCCTGGACGGCAAAACCGACTTCGAGTTAGAACCCCGGTGCCACCGCGAGCCCAGTCCCGCCAGACCTGACGGCGTCTGCGCGTTCCGCCGGCTCCGGGTCCTACCCTGACCGGCGCCTTGTCCCGCACTCTTCCTCCGAAATCCTTCTCTGCAAGCGTCCGGCCTGTCAGTTAGACGGCTTCTGTGCAGAGTCCATCTGGATATAGAAAGTGGGCATTCTTTCAATTGCTTTGCATTCCAAACAAAGTAAAATATCAGTAAAATAAAATAACTGATTAAATAAAAGTGTCTGTTAATTATAAAAAGCAGGAAAAGTATAGAAAAGACCAAACTCGAATAAAACATTTCTCATATATATTGCCCAACTGTAGTCATTACAAAAATTATTCTATATATTCTCATAGATGGTCCTATACAGGTGCGTGTACATTATGTGTTTCTGTTTTCAAAATGAGATTACAACGTGTCTGTCCATAGCTAGTCTGTTTTTAATCATTTAACATCTCTTTTCACAGCATATGCTCTTCTCATACATTATTTTAATAGTTTAATGCTATTTAATTACAAATGTTTCATTATTTAGTTAACCAATGTCCTGTTGTTAGAAAGCTTCAACTTTTAAACGAATGTAAAAGATCTAAATTCCACAGGAAATATATTCTAGAAAGCCTGTAGTCCCTGACACCGTATTGATGTCAATTATGTATTTTATGTCAAAGGAATTAGACCTGTTTTCTTTATGAAGTCAGCCAGGTTGCTGCTGTAGATCCAATGATCTCTGTATTTTCTTAGGCAAATGGCTGTATCTTCCAATAGTGCTATGAGACCAGTAGAAGATACATCTCCCAGGCACTAACATTCTCCTCTTGGAACGTGACAGGATGGAATTTAAAATTATGGAGATACTTATCTGATAATATTTCTTCTAGTTATTATAGTATCAGAAAAAGTTACAAAGGCAGCATAAGGTTGTCGAGCTTTAGGTAGAGGAGAAAATGTACACAAGTTTGGTAAGTCTATTTAAAAATACGATTTAGACCAGAGTTCAGGTTCATCTAAGTAAAAGTTTGTCTAACTGCTATATGTACTGTGTACATAGGTGCATTAGAATGTCTAAAAGTTGTTTATGACAATATATCTCAAAAACGTTTTAAGTGGTACCAGGTAATGGGTTAAAAAGAAATTAAGGATACTTTGTTATTTTTATTTTATCCTGATCACTTAAATTACCAAGAATCCTATATGCAATAACTACATGGGTAATAATTTTTCATTCAAAATATGTATCTTATTTAAAGCAAAATTTTTTTTACCTCTTTGTTGTTAAGTATATATTTGTGTTTTCACTGATCTTTTCTAAAAGAAACCAAAAAAAAAAAAAAAAAAAGAAAACCATACTGCTCAGTGTCATTTGGAATTCTGAAGAAAAATGGCTCACTGGTGTGGATTTGTGATTATCTCCCTTTGTCTAATGATATAAGACACAGCTACAAAAGCAAGAATGGTTGGCAGACAGAATTTGATGAGATTTTCTGAAAGAATCATAAAAATATTGCTAACAGACAAACCTTATTTTAGAAAGTTAAATAGTTATTTTTCGTGTTTATTATTTTTATTAAAATATATTCACTTACAAATTTCTTAGGAAAAATTTCTAACTGTAAAATAAAACAACATGTAAATAAACAACATGGACATATTTCCTGAGTATTAACCGTATGACAAACCCTGTTCTAGGATCTAAGGAAACACTAAAGAATGAGACAGTAAAACCCTTGTCTTCTTGAAATCTTTGTTCTAGAACAATAAACTGAATGTCACTAATGATGTAATGATGATTACAGCAAACAAAAGAATGTCTCACCTTATAAAATATCTCCTTTTAAAGCAGCTTAGAAAAGAGTTATTCCAAGAGCTTCATGTAAAATTCTATTTCTTTAATTTGTATAAAACTGTGTTAGTTTATCTTGTAGAGGTTTTCACTAATTTCAACATCTGAAATGTAAAAACAAAATTTTATTCATTTCACATCTTGATTAATTTCTTAAAACTTTTAGAATGGAATTTTATGGTTAAAAGATTTAATTCAGTATTTAACCAGCTGAACTTCACCGCTTATGATAGAACCCATATCCCAACTCCCTCAAAGATACTTTCCAAGGGTTTTTTTCTCGGTTTTATAGGCAAAACATAAAAATTTTAATTTGCAATCCATTGACTAACACATTGAATGTTCATTTTCTTATTAAACATTTTCACCTTTTCTTTTGTGAAGAGTTATTTATATTCTTTGTTCATTTTACCTTTTTGGTGCTCATATTTGTTGTTGATTTATGAGAGTTCAAACTTAGTATCCCAGGTTTTCCCTTTTAAAAAGCTTAAAATTGAGGTAAAAGGTAAACTGATGTTTATTTTTATTAAACCGTCATCATTATCATTACTGTTATTATCATATCATATCATCATATAGGTTTCTTTTAGTACAACTTAGTCTAATAATTACATTTTATCCTTAAACATGTACATTTGCATAAATGTATATTATTAAAAATTATGAGCACCCAATATATGTATACCTAGTATTCTGCTATACCTTTTACAAATAATTATCTTAATCCTTAAACAGTCCTCTAAAGTAGCCATTGTTACTATTTTGAATTTGAAGGAATGTGAACATTGGAAAGCTGAAGTCAATTGACGAGAGTTTAGCGCTTAAGGCAACAAGTAGCCAAGCATAGTCACAAACCAGATCTGTAGTGATGCCTCACCTGTGGCCCTTCCGTGGGAAGTGGTGTGGACAAGGCAGATTCTCGCCAACAAGGCTTTGTCTTGTCGTCACAAAACTCACTTTATATTCTTCCCTCTTTTCTGCCTCATTTCCTTATGCAAAGACCGATGTTTGGGAAAAAGCAGTGTTTGGTTGGAGCGTTTATTCGAATGGGAGAAAATTGGATTAGAATCAAAATTTTCAAAAATAGTGAGAAAACTGTGTTACTCTGAATACTCTCATCCTTCAAATTCTATGAAAATGATTTATTTCTGGCTCATGGAGAACGTGGGGCTATTTGTGGTTAATTAGTGCCCTCTGCTGACAACATGTTAAATGTCTTCATCTAGTCTTAAGTGTTTCAGGTTATTAGAAATACAAGAAATTTCACCTATAAATCTCATCTCCAAAGATGTGTAATTAAATCTAAAGGGATTGAAGTGCCTTGCCTAATCGCCAGAGCTAGCTAATGATTAAGGGCAGAAAGACCCCTCGGATATCATGATCAGTATTGAGATCAGTCTTGTGTTGACTAAATTTAAAACAATATTTTTCCCTGACAATATTTTCATTTTCTGAGACTCCAAAACAAAATTTACCATAGTCAAAGAAATTTTTGAAGTTATTACAAATATTTTAAAAATAAAATGTCTGTTCAGGTGAAAAACAAGTCATATAGTACAGAAAAATGGGAAGAGGAAAATAAACATCTTTCTCTCCCTGTCCACCTGATTCTGGAAGTTATTCACATGTGTATCTGTTTTTTTTTCCAAAATCGAAGTACTGTTTTCCAACTTTTTAAAAAAATGTAAAACACAGATCTTGGAGCTACTTTCATATTGTCACATGGAGATAGAAGCTCTTTTTAGCACCACGGACTTTTATTGACACCTGGAGAACTGTAGGCGAGTTTAGAACGCCCTTGGTCAGGTTTGCTGACACTTCCTCGTGGTTAATTCAGGTCGCGCATTTCTTCTCCGACGGTGACATAAGTGAGGCTGTCCTGTCCGGATTTCGTTCCATCAGGAGGCAGGCGACTCTGGTCTGTCTCGTTACTGACGACGGACAGTCACTTCCATCACTTCATCGAGGCATCGCCGGCAGATCTCTCCGTCCTAAACCACCTCCCATTTCTGCTTCTGTGCAGAGGGGATTTGCGTGGCAGAAGTGCTCAGCCAAGATACAAAATCAAAATAATTACTTCGTCAAGTCCTTTCTCTCACATGGAGGGAACAGAATAGATCTCCGGATGTGAGTGGACTGTCACAGTCGTACTGAGTGTGGGTTTCCTGGCCTCTCACTTGACTCCAGCTCCCATTTCTGGAGGGACACACAGATCAGTGGGTATTTGCACAGGCACAGAGGGACGATGAGGAGTGGTTGGGTGTATTAAATAATTCAGATAGGTCTGAAATTTGTTAGTAAGTAGGTCCAAAGGTAACACGTGAAGCATAATAATAATATTTTCACTGGCAACTAGACGATCCAGAACTGCTGACACTTTTTCTTAAAACATTTAGTAAGACTGTCGTATTTTTAAAAATCATATTAAAATTTTAGTCTTGTAAATCGTTATTTTAAATTTTGCTATTCTGCAAAATTTTTCACTTTGCACATATATTTTAAGAAATACTTTTCAGTGCTTCTCGGAAAAAAGCTTTTTGAAAACATGAATTTTTTTAATGTTCAGATTTAATTTTCATTTGACAAAATGTTTCCAATTGTATACACTTGAAGTAGAACAAAATCATGCCGATGTCTTGATGATACCCTAATCATTAATGGTGCTGAAATGAAGACAAGAAAGACCAGCGGTGCGGGCCGGACACGTAAATGCTTATGAACTACGTGTGTATTCAGTTTGTTGTTCCTCCAAAGCATCACCGGCCAATTAACGAAACTCCTCGATATGCAGAATAAAATCCACTTGAGAGGTCTTATATGTCTTTCAGCCATACAAAAACTGTAGCTTCACAACATATTTTACAACTTCATCTTTATGAGTTGTATTAGTCTAAGACAGAAAATATTTTATGCAATAATGTGCTAACTTGATTAACAACTTTCGATATTTAGCAAATGGTCCTCATTAACGCTTTGCTGCTTCCCCCTTCGCCGTAATACAGAGGTGTTTCCGGAATAACCCATTTACCAAGCATGTATTGACCACTTACTGCATGCCGCGCCTGGGACTGTAGCAGTGAGCAGACCGGACAACCATCCCTGCTTTCCCGGAACTTCACGTTTTAGTGCATTTTCCATCAAAGGGTTCGGGGGGCATATTCAGGCATATGACACGGCTTTCGGCCACGTGACAGCACACACGGAGTCTCTCCGTCTTCCTCGACACGACAGGTTTGGGTGAATTCTGTGGTTCGGTAGGACGAGGTCGTCATTGCAGAGAGATGCATCAGAAGAGGAAAGGGTCTGGCCTCGGGGGAGACGTTTAGGGGCAAAGGGAAGCAGAGAATGACAGGAAACGTCAACGCGGCCGACAGCGTCCCCGCGATTTGACGGGTCGCGTTGAAAGAAGAAACAAGGAAAATGCAGATCCGAACCGAGTTCTGCTCCGGCCTGGACATTCGGGAACGTCGGCGGAGGGAGGGGGACGAGTGGGCCCGTCCGCGCGCAGAGAGCAACCGCGAGACCTCGTCGTCCGGGTCCCCGTGGCGAGACGGCGACAAGCGCGGGTCAGCGCGGCTGGTGAGACGGGGGCGCCTGCGGGTCCCGCCGCGCGAGGGACGGGGCGGGCAGGTGCGGGGCCTCCCGCGTCCGTGAGGGCCGCGCCGGGGCCTGGCGCAGCGACTCGCCGGCGGGCGCGGAGCGCGGGCGCCGCCGAGGGCGCCCCCGGCCCGGGAGGGCGATGTCCCCCGTGTCCACGGCAGTCCTGGTCCTCGGTTCCGGTGCGTTCTCCTCCGTTTTGGTGACGGGTCGTTCGGCGCCCGGACGTTCCTGAAAGCCGGACCCGGCGGTGCCCGCGCCGAGACTCAGGCAGTGAACGGGGGACAAGGGCGGGTTTCCCGTTCACCGGCCGGCGGCGACCCGGGGCGACCCGACGGCGACCCGACGGCGACCCTCCGCGCGCGCCGGCCACAACCCGCGGGCGCCCCCGCCGCGCCCCGAGTCGGGACCCCGGGGAGCTCGTCGTTGCCCTCGGCCGCGCGGGGAGGGGCTGTTTTCCGTCCGGAAGGTCGTCCCCGGCCCTGGTCTCCGGCTCGCCCGGGCCGACGCGCGACTCGCGCTCGCGGGACCGACCCGGCCTCCCGCGGCGCCCGGCGCGACCCGACCCCAGCCCAGGGGTCGCGGCGGCCGGGCCGGGCGGACGCCTCCGATTCGTGTCTTCCTTCATTTACGATTTTGCTCATTTACTCGAGGGCGCGCGAGGGCGAGGGCGCCAGCGGGGGAGGGGCAGGCCCCCCGCCGAGCGCGCGACCCGGGGCCTGACCTGAGCCCGGCGCCCCGCGGTCACGGGGACCTGCGGCCACGCGTGCGACTCTCGCGTCACTTTCCAGTTGCTCCGCGCGGTTTTCCAGATTTTACTCTTTCGGGAACGTCCGCGGCCCCGCGGGGTGCCCGCTCGCAGCCCCGCGGCCGCCGCCGTCGCCGACCCGTGAGCAGGTCCGCGCTCCGCCCCCCGCCGCGCGCCACGACGCCCGGCGTTTCCCGAGGAGGCGCCGCAGAGCCCGCGGCGCTCGGACCCGGGGCGGCCGGAGGGCGGGTGCGCGCGGCCGCGCGTCGGGGCAGGTTCTGGCGCGCGCTCGGGGCCGGCCCAGCCGCCCTCGGGCGCCCCCGGGTCCTGCCGAACCGACCTCGAGCGCGAGCTGGTCGCGGCGCCACGCAAGGCCGCCGACCGCTCCGCGTATTCGCAAAAAGTGTTGTCAGAACTTCACATTTCCGATATACTGATACTCAAGAAATGGTATCTTCTTGTTGATTTTACCTTTCTTAGATTTTCCTGTAAGGAAATGCTGCTGTTGACTGGTTGACTTGTCTGAAAAATGCCTGTTCGTGCCCTTTGACGCTTCAAAATACTTGGTTTTCTGTCCTGCCTTGTTCTTATTTAAATAAGATAGATACATAAACATATAAGTACTTATAGTGCAAATAAATATTATGTTATTTCTATTAATTAATATATAAATAGTATTTATATTAACAAAATAAATATAAATATAAATATTTACTATACAAGTACAAATATATAAACATACAGAGATGCTTCTTATGTATTTTGGGGAAATTTTCTATTGGTTATATGAGTCAGAGAAACTTCTCCAAATAGGTATCTTTGTTTTTTGAGTTTGTTTAGAGTCGGTTGTTTTTTATTTTTGTTTTTTCTTTCTCTCATATAAGGATTAAGATAGAGGCAGGTAAATAGATCAATTTTTTTCCTTAATGGCTTATGCTTTTAAAACCTTAATTAAAAAAAAATTCTACCTACCACAATATGATAGATATATTATTCTACATTTTCTTCTAAAAATCTACTTTAAAACCTTTAGCTTTGAGATCATTTACACCTTCTATTTCAAACATTTCAAAGTTCTTTGACTCTATTTTTACCCTTTCCATCTTCTGTCTGAGGACAGAACTTCTTCAGAAACGACGAATAGTGACTGGTCGGGCGTTGAATTCATCAGTCAATTGGGGGACAATAAGCTTGAATAAGCAAGAGGAGTTGGCATCGGGTCACCTGTTGAGGTACTGACCTTAGCTCAGAGACCAGCAGCTTATCCATAAACGAGAAGCGCGGGCGGAGTCGGAGTCTGGCCTCCGGGCGCAACCGTGCAGGGCGCCGCACTAAGAAGGGCCCTGCGCTTCGTTTGATGCGCTCAAGGGTTGATCAAGTGGTCCCCATTTTCCTTTGGCACGAGGGCCCCCAAATTATAGGGCTGGTGCTGGAGAGTATATGGGTACAGGGGCCAAACATGGGCAGACAGGGTGGCGGGTATATTTGGAAGTTCTCTTCCATGGGCTGTTATTTTCTCAGTGAAACAGAAAGCAAGTTCACTTCCCTGCCTGTGCGGCACTTCTGGGTGTATCTCCAGGTCTCGTGTTCAATCATTGATTCCTTCTGTGCCTGATACGTTGTTTGGCTAATCCAATAAATTTTTAATGGCGGTGCTTACATTTTGATCTCAGGAGTTCCGTTTGATTTTCTTTCAACTCTGCCTTTTCTCGTGATTTGTTGTTTTTTTGTTTTATGCTTTCAGTTTGTTTTTTATTTCATGATTTTACACACACTGTTTTCTGGCCTTTTTATTTCTTTTTGTATTTTTTTCTATTTTTTGAAGTTTAGGGGACTCTGATCATCCCGTTGGCTACATCCACTAGCGGTTCCTTAGGATGCTAGTAATTTTGAAAATATTTCCAGCTATACAGCGAGATTATTTGTGAGAATTCTGTCTTGGGTTACATATCTTTTCAGAGTGTGTACGTTTGCATTTGCCTGGTATTCCAAATGGCAGTTACTGTCCTACCTGCAAACTTTCTGTCACTTTTTATTTTATAAAGGCATTTTATTTCATAAAATTGTCATAATGCATTGGCTTTAGTAGGACAACATGACTTACCAGTATTGCTGGCAAGTTGTTAGAGAAACATCTCTGCAATATCCAAGCGGGTATATCTAGTAGATAATTGTATAAATAACATTTGTGTTTAGAATAGAAGTATCAGAAACAGAAAAATATTGGGGATTCATACGTGTATGGTGTATCTGGCAGCAAGGATGGGAGAGTGGTGCCTCACGTGCGGTCTTTAGATTAGAAGAAAGAAATGTGTAGAAACTAGGGGAGAATCAGCAACAGTGGATGACCAGAGAAAGAGGACCATGTATAAAGCTGGCCTTCATCGCTGATTCTCTAAATCTAGCCTTCTGGATACCCTAGAAGCTTCTTAACTCCCCCTTCTCCCTTACATCCTGCAGATGGCACCTCCTGGACGGCACCTCCTGGGCGGCACCTCCTGGACGGCATCCTGGTCTTTTCCATCTCTTGCATCCCCGGAGCTACCACCTTGGTTCTCCCTTTCTTACTCCACAGTTGCCATCGTGGTCTCCCTGACGACAGGGTCAGCTTCCAGGAATTTAGTTTCCAGGTTGGTGTCAACGTGATCCTTTACAAACGAAGCTCTGATCTCGTCACTCCTTACGTAGACACTTGGTGCAGTGACTTTACAAATGTCTGTGACACACTATGCTCTAAGCGCAGTGCAAGATTTCATAATCTCACACGTCATAATCAAAAACAAGCGTTCCGGGGGTCTACCTAGTATGTGACACCCGGAGTAGATTATTTTTTAACATCTCCCTCTCTGTATGACAAATGTTTTTGTTAATCATTTTTCTAGAGCAGTTTAGGTTCACAGAAAAATATGACAAAATTATTTTTTAGGTGACCATGAAGCTGAATTATCCATAAGAAACAGATTCAGACATTGTTGCAATTGCTTCCCAGTGTGGGCTTTCTGTTTTTGCCTTAAATGTTTCCTTGTTGAGCTCTACTGGATTGCTTAGAGAAGTCTGGTGGCGAAGTGACAGAATTAATTGTATATAATATATGTAAATATATTTTTATTTAGAGTGGACTCAACCTTGCCCAGAGATGAGAGGACTGGAAAAGGAGGACTTTGACTCCTAAGACTTAATCTATGGAGAACAAAAAAAAAAAAAAAAAAAAAAAAAGGAAATTTCAGCTCACTGATTTTCTAATGTTTATTTTTACCTACAATAAGAGCTTTCCGGCTTCTCTTAGGTAACACAGTGGTTAGAAATGAAACATTTCCAGTAAAAACCCATTTTAATCATTTCCTATTGGTACAGGTGTCACATTCAATTTTCTTTCTGAAATTCAGAGTAATTATGAACCAGTTGCTGGTCACACAAAAATATTGCAAATGATTACAGGTTTCTCCAGATTTTATCAAAGAAAATAACAGCATTTTTTACAATAGCTTTTATATTCACTGGAGTTTGTTCTGTCATCCTTTGTGACACTGTTACGGTCTTCTCAAGTTATATGTAAACAAGTCCAATAATGAGTGAGTTTTAATACAGCTGGGAGGTCTGCAAAAGAATTTAAGTAACTACTACACTGTAACTCCGGTGTAGTGTTTTATTTTCTTGATCTGTTCTTTAATTTCCAAATAATCAATGAAAAGTCAAAAAGAGGAATATATTTTGGTTTTAAGGATAGTATTTAAATTTATTATTTATTTATTTATTTAAATTTTAAAATTTATTTAAATTTTATTTTTTTAAGATTTGTTTATTTTAGAGAAAGAGAGAGGGAGCATGAGCAGGAGGGGCAGAGAGAGAGGGAGAGAGAGTCTAGAGCAGACGACCCGCTGAGTGCGGAGCCCGACACTGGGCTGGATGCTGGACCCCTGAGATCACACCCTGAGCAAAAACCAAGAGTCAGCATCCAAGTGCCCCATTATTTAAATTTAGTAAAAACTTTCATGCATGGAATAAAATTATTGCTCGCTAAAACATATTTTTCCCAGTTCATACTCTATTTCGGTGTTTTAATTTTTAATTACACATGCAAAAACATCTTGTTGTTTACTGACTGAACTCTGTTTCAACATTAAAGCTTTATGAAAAAAAAACCTCAAAGCTTTATGTGATATGAAATGTTCTAGATTGGAGAAAACTGGAATGTTTCACATGTCATTTTACACATTTATCACAACCTTAATATTATAACACATTAGGAAGCTCTTGGATAATTCACTTAGCACTATTATTTTTCTAAATGCACGATTAGAAATATAATTTCCCATAGTGTGAAAAGAATAACACCAGAAAGAGAAAGGATTTGGGCAGAAATAGAAGTTTTGTTCAGAACTAGGACACCAATCTTAAGCAATTACACATACACATTAAAAAAGACAAACCATATGCCAAAAAATACTTGCTTACATTCTGAATCCAATCTGAATTAAATTTCTAGACATTAGTAAGGACAGAGGAATGTATGGAAACTGTTTAAAAACAGTGATTAATATTCATACACACATACACAGCTAAACCAGCAAACAACACACAAAACAGTAAAATGCTAAGATGATTAAAAATAATAAAAAGACAAGCATGTCCGCTATCATGATATTTTTCACTCTTCTTTCTGGTACTTTAGATCTGCACGGTCCAACACAGTAGGCATTGTTGATATGTGAAACTTTAACTTAAATGACTTACAATCGAATGAAATTTAAAAGTCAATTGCACAGTTGCCCTAGCCATGAGCGCCTACTACCGACCCTTTGGTTAGTGAAGATGTAAAACGTTTTCATTAGCACAGAATGTTCTGCTGGAGACTGCTGTTCTTCTAGATAATGTAACAAGACAATAAAAAAAATTTGTATATGCGTTAAAACAGAGAGAGAAACTTACTCGTAGATGTGGGCGACGGGAGTGCATAGCGGCACACTGACGAACCTGCAAGTACACCAATGAGGAGATCTGCCGATTGTTCAGGCTAATACACAGAAAATTCGGTGTAGCATTTTATCTCTATTAACAATTACCATTGAGAGATGAAAGTAAAAATACCCTATTATAGTAGTAAATAATAAACACATAAATAGCAAATGACAGAGTACCAATAAAGAAATTTAATGGCAAAAATGGAAAATCTGTATAATTTGTTTTCAGTGTATTATTGATGGACGTTAAATAAGACCCGCTCAAAAGGGAGAAACACGTAGCTAAATAGAAGGGATTGCAAAATTAATGAATAATTTCAAGCAGTCCCATGATAATTTGATTTTACCCTGGATGTTAAATAGGATTTTGTAAATTAGAAGAAAATTACGAAGAACTGAAAGAAGAGGTTCTGTCCTTGCCTCACTAGATAGTAAAATGAGTACGAAAACACCGGATGCAAAAAGAAGTGCATTGTCTCGTTCAGGTGCACAATAGCTAGAGGAATATATAGAAAGCCTGTAAAGGAATCCAATACAGTGTTATAAAGGAACTACTTTAATTCAGTGAGAAATTGCTTATTTAACAAATGTGGCCAGGCATTAATTAATCATCTGGCAGAAGAAAAGCCAGATTCTTACTTCATTGTTTAAAAATCAATGTCAATGAAGTAAATACTTAAATGTAAAGAAAATGAATAAATATTCTACAAAAATAATAGAAAAATGAAGTGCTGTATGTCTTACTGAGCACAGGAGGTATTCAGGAAATACGAAAGGGATGATAGTATAAAAGGGATATATTTAGGTAGACATTTTCATTGTATGGCAAGATGTACCACAAAATAGCTGATGAAAAATAATAAGAAGAAAGAGTAAACAAATATATCTTTATAATATAAATTATACAAAATTAATAGCTCCTACAAATATTTCTGACAAATTGATTTAAGAAAAAGCATACATCAAGCTAGAAACACGGCACCCATTGCAAGCATGGTTAATATTATCAAATATTTACCAAATATAGCTCATTTGTATTTCCCAGACTTACTAATAGATTGATACCATAAGACGAGTTAGCGTAAAAAGTCATAGATACTATTTGAAAGCTAAGGCTGGAAGAGCTATGTTTCCTCCACAATTCTTTGAGTTTTTGGAAACTTTCTTGGAACAAATAACTGTCGGTGGTTCAGATACAGACCGAAGAGCCTTTTTCAGTCCCGCCCCCTGAGCGACCGTGGGGCTAGGGTTACTGCTCATCCACTCTGGGCACGCACCATGATTGAGAAATAGAATTCTCTGTGATAAGCCATCAAGGTTTCTGCGTTAATGGATTACCAAGCACAGCCTAGATCACCCTAATACAGTAGGGAAGTCATTGAACGAATAAAACAATAACAAAATCTCTAGGAGTATTTTCAACCTCATAAGAATGCAAGTTAAAGCAATAATTAAATAATTCTTTTGTCTTCGGCTTTACCAAACTTGATAATATCTAGTGTTATGATAATAATAGGAAAAATGAGATTCCCTTTCTTTTTCCCGCATGATTTGCTACAATTACAAAGTAATTTGTAGTATCTGTTAAATAAAAAATAGTCTTTAACCCAGCATTTCCATCATACTGAATGTTTCTGCAGAATATAATGTAAAATTAAAAGCAATAGTAATTAAATGCACATACAAAGTTGTTTGGTGCAGGTAGCATGATTTCAATATAAATCTAAAAAACTGGAACAATGAGGCCACCCAGCGACAGAAGAAAGCTTAAATAAGGCTCATGCTCCGAGGAATGGGCAACATGTTTGTTAAGGGAATTTTGTCAAAGTTAAAGTTTACTATTTGTAATCCATATTTTAGTAAAGGAACATGTACATATATTTAATCTGTTCATGTGGATATAGAGAAAGTATAGAAGAATATACAAAAGACTTTTGAAATTAAGTCGGCATTGTAGGAAAGGGTCTGTATGAGTGGAGGTGGTTAAAGTTTTCTTTACATTTTTGCGTTTTTCACTTGATACAATATGCAATACTGATTTCATGATAAAAGAAGTCATTTTTAAATATTATAAGAGAATTTTATGCACTTCTAGCCTTTTATGTGGAGAGCCATTGACATGATTTGTTTATAATTTCATAATAGGTAATTAACAGCAAAAACTGTGTATTTTTCTCTCAAGATTTCTATCTTTCTATTTTACATATGTTCATAAAAACAGATGAGATCCAATTACGTTGAAAATAAAATACATCAATAGGTCTCTTAATGTTATGTTAATATAGTCAAATTCTGTGTGAACAACTTATGTGATCATAAGTGATGATCATTGAAATAAAATGTATTTCCCTGTAATTTTCACCCATTGCTCATAGTTTCTCTGTAAGGCAAAAAAAATGCTATTTCACAGGTAGACTTCAAGTATTCAAAGGTAACTATTGCTGATTACTTATGCTTTTCTTTCCTGGCTTAAACATTCATTTCTTCAGCTCTCATTTACAAATTCCAACTCCATACCTCTTCTCAAGATGCGTTCACTCGTCAGTGGCTCTTAAAATGCGGCAGCAGGAACTGAACACAGTGCTCCAGACACAGTCTAACCAGTTGGAGTGCACAGTTGGCTTATTTCCTCCCTTTGTTTCAAAAAAAAAAAAAAAATAAAAACAGAAGAAAAATAGAAATTAAACAAATAAGACAGGTTAAATAAAAAAATCCTCATTATGAATAGGCTATATTAGACCTGTGGTCTGCTAAGAATCTCTTAACATTGACTTTTCAGTGTGAACCATTATCAAATTGTATCTCCCTTATAACGTATTTTTGTAATTGATATGGCATTTTGTCTGTACCCCTGTTAGTTTCATAGTAGGTCATTCCATTTTTTTTAATCCATTATGATTGCATTAAATTATGATTTTTTTAATCCATTGTATTAACTTTTCCCAAAATGCTTTTAGAAATGGTAAATTATGATAAAAATATTGAATTCCTCAAGGACATGGACTGAACAAAGTAGCAAGATTGTGAAGTCCTCCACATTCCAAGCATATGCAATACCCAATTTAATTTTTATAATATACAATCAGAATTATGAATAGTGCCATGAAATATCTTGGTGATAAGTGACTCTACTCAGTGAAAGACATTAATTCAGTGAAAGAGATTAATATTATAAATGATTGTTGTTTGACTGTTTTTTAATTAATAGACTTTTTAAGAGAGTTTAGATTTTCATTAAAAATGGGGCACCTCAGTGTCTCAGAGGGTTAGGCCTCTGTCTTCTGCCAAGGTCATGATCCCAGGGTTCTGGGATCGAGCCCCGCATCAGGCTCTCTGCTCAGCAGGGAACCTGCTTCCTCTTCTCTCTCTGCCTATCTGTGATCTCTCTTTCTGTGTCAAATAAATAAAAATCTTTAAAAAAAAAAAATGGAAGATAGTACAGAGTTCCACATTATCCCACACAAACAGCTTCCATCATTATTAACTTCATGCGTTACTGTGGTACATTTGTTACAATTGATGAATCGAAATTGATACATTGTTATTAACTAAAGTTTGTAGTTTACATTGAGGCTGAGAGTTGTATTGTACGGCTCTATGAGGTTTTTTTAATTTTTAAATTTTTGTATTAACATATAATGTATTATTAGCCCAAGGGTACAAGTCTGTGAATCGCCAGGTTTACACACTTCACAGCACTCACCATACCACATACCCTCTCCAGTGTCCATAACGTTCTATGGGTTTTACCAATGCATGACGTCGTGTATCCACCTTTCCCCACCTTTACCGTGTCATGTAGAAGAGTCTCACTGCCCTAAAAACCGTCTCTGCTTCACGTACTCATCCCGCTCTTCGATGACCACTAAATAGTTCAATCTCCCTACACTACTGTCTTTTTCAGAATGCCACACAATGGGAATCATACGGTACATAGTCTTCTTAGACTTGCTTCCTTTCCTTGGAAACAGGCATTTAACTTCCCTCCAGGCCTTCCGGGGCTGCATAGCTCGTTTTCTTTCAGGCCAGATACCGCTCTGGTGCGTCGGGGCACAGTGGCTTATCCGCTCACTTACTGAAAGATATTTTGGTTGCTTCCAGTTGGGAGCGATTAGGAATAGAGCCGCTATCAATCTTTGCGTGCAGGTTTTTGTGTGGACAGAAGTTTTCGGTGTACATCAGTAAACACCAAGGAGCACGACTGCGGGATCGAATGATCAGACTGTTTTTCGCTTCGTAAGAAACTGCCGAGCTTTGCTGGCAGGTGGCTGCGACACTCTGTATTCCCACCAGCAAAGAGCGAGAATTCTCCTTGCACTATCTACTTACTGGCATCTGGTATAATCCGTCTTGTATTTTAGCCATTCTGATAGGTGTGCAGTGATATAGTGTTGTTTTAGTTTGCAATTTCCTTGCGACACAGGACATTGCATTTTAAGAGTTCTTTGCATATCTTGGGTGCAAATTCTCGATCAGCCGTGCTTTGCAAATATTTTCTCCCAATTCATGGCTTATCTTTTTCACTCTCTAAATGGTCAACTGGTTTTTATTTTCACCCAATGATTGATTGATCGATTATTTATTAATAAGTCCTGCATATGGATACATTCTTGGAACATTTAAAACAAATTTTTAAAAGTGTGCAGTTTAATATTTAAAACACTTTTTCTTTTGTTTGTATGCCAAACCTAAACACTATGCCTGGGATAAATCTCAGTTGTCACTGGATGTCACTGTTGCTTTACCAAATGTGACCGTTTTGTTCATAAAGACAATGATTTAGAACATTTTCTAAATAAGCACTTCATTGAAAGAAGAAAACCCACATTGTTAAGTAACTGTCAATTAGGTTTAGATCCAAGCAACATAGGCTATCAATAATTAGGAAAACATTTGTTTATAAGATATAATAAGTTTCTTGCTAAACTTACAGACATATTTCAAATAGTACAAATAATTCATTAGGAAGACTACATAGAACTAAAAACGTTTTTTGAACAATAATTTTTTTCAAGATAGAGGATTTAGTCTATGTATGGTACTTGGCTAATAGGTAGCAATTTAAAAATTTGGAAGTATTTTATTACTTATAAAACATTTTAAATCATATGCATATAAATATATATTTATGTATGCTCAAGTACTAAAAATCTCTGTGCTTAATATGAGCTAAATTCATCCTACAGACACTTTTCCGTTGCAATCCGATATATATACTGAAAATGTTACTTTTAATTTTTTTCCCTTTGGAAAAAAATGTTGGAAAGAAAGCAGTTTATCACAACCTTCACCAGATGCAATAGCCACCAGCTAAAACTGCCCATACAGATCAGTTTCTTTTGCAAAAAGTGCCTCATGCTGAAACGGTCTCTACACTTGTCCTCCCACACTTTGAACCTGTCCCACCCACCACCCCATTGTCAGGCTAAACTATTCTACCTTAAGCATCTTTTCAAGGACTCCTACACTCAGTTAGAACTTCTTATTTTACATTATTTTAGGTCTGCCCTATAGAGCTATAAACTTTTGAAGGCAGCATAGTATCTGCTTTATTGATTGCTAATGTCCAATAGCACATATAAAATTATTCATAAAAATGTGTTTAAGTATGAAACTTTGGTTAGTCAAAGACTAACACTGTAAAATGTTTAATACTAAAGGTCAAAATCATAAGAAATATTATAAAAAATGTATTTGAGAGATAGGGATAGAGCTTTAAATTGAAAATAAATTATAATTGATAAATAATTTACTTACTTAATCCCTGGACTGAAGGACATAACTAATTATTCTGTTAAATATCTATCTCTAAGTCTGAAATGGATGGCACTTCCAGTGTGTTATATCAGTCACATAACATAGTATTTCTGAGTCTTGTTAACTGTTTATGCAAGTTATTTTGCTAGGTACCTGATTAGATTTGCATAACAATGACCCCCCCATTTCCTCCATGCTCGTTTTTTTCAGCTTCATAGGTTTTGTAGGCACAAAAGAAGAAAGAGTTTGCAGGGGAGACTACAAGACTCTCAGAATACAATTAATTCTGGGGTTGTGTGGAACTTTTCAAGGGAAACACAATTGTTTTAGGTGTTTGCATATTCGTTTAGGAATTGGAACACAACTTTAGAACTCTGCATTGAATGGAAATGCAAAAAGACAAAAATATTCTGAGATTTCCAGCTAAGAATTAGGATATAGGGTTTCTGGACACCTAAACGTAACATAAAGAAAAGAACACAGAATCAGATAAACTAGACAGACAAAATAAAACAACCAAGATTCAGTACATTCTCTTAACATACCACAAATGTGGTATATTAAGTATGATCCTTTATCTAACAAGCAATTATCTAGCTATTAACCTGATTTGTTGATTGTTCTGTAGAGGTTACATAGATCAAAGAGACATCGGCCTATCTGTACAAAGTAATATCCATCAGTAGCATTCATTGTTGGTCCTTGGAAGATGATTTTGAATGAAAGTCTTCAAAAATACAGACTGGCAGAAATGATACTCTTAAGTGATAGGTAGAAAAGCGTATATGAAGCAGTGTATTTATGCGCAACGAATCAGAAATCTTATGACCCATGATGTTCTGGTGAGACAGTTGTTTGCTGGCAAACATTTGAAACTCACGGGACATGATCAACTTTATGTGATAGAGGTGTATGAAAAATTGGAGTTCACTTCAAAGAATAAATATTTTGGAAGAAAGAAAAGGAAGATAAAAATCATGTGAATTACAATGTCGGTCACTTAAACAATATATATGCAAAAACAGAAGATTTCTTCTTGTAATAAAACCTACACATAAAAATCTTTTTTACACACTCATAAAATCTGTGGCTTTTTAAAGGGTAGGTTGTGTTTAATATGGATACAGAGTGACTGATGCAACCATCCACCATCGTACTCTGTCGATTTCTAAAGCACCGCGTCCCAGAACCTCATTTGCCGTGATAAAATGGGGATGAATACATTTCAGTGATGTTAATAAGAGAAATGGTAATGAGAGTTTTTGTCCTGCAACAATCCATAATTAGTTTATTATCAACTGGAAGAATATTTCCATCAGCATAAATTAACTGACAGTCATGTGGAACAAACAGCGTCAAATCTGAATTATAATAGTGGACAAAGAGAGGGAGTTGACTTTATGTGTGAGAAACAAGGGATATAGAAATACAAGCGAAGAAGAAAGGCAATTGGCAATTGAACCTGCTCACCATGGTAAGTAGATGTAAGTCTAAGGGGTGTTGATATTGGTGCTAAGGAGAGCATTTTTAAATATAATACTGTCCGTAGGGGGAGATTGCTACTTTTCCTCCAATATTAGGGTAACCATAGAAATTATTTCCCAACACGGAAGTGTTCCGACAGCGAAAGGCCTTAAATCTGAAGGGATTCCAGAACAGGTGCATTTTTACCTAAACTTACAGCGAACTGCGTTCAGTCTACTACAGATCCGTTCTCTCCTTCTCTTATAACAATAACATTTTAAAACTAAACTTATGGCCTCTCAAATAAAGGTCATCTTTTCTAACTTCCCTTGAAGCTACTTTTGAGAATGTCGGTGATGGTGAACCACCTGACAGCAGGAAAAGAGGGCATCAGCTAAGCGTGGCAGAGGTTGGAAGGAACCTCATACCGTGACATGATCTCACAGCTGCCACTCCTAAGTTTTCTGGAACAAAGACATATTAATGTCCAAAGCAGAATTTGTAGAGCAAAGAGTGCATAGTAAAAATGTGCATTTCTTAATATTGGAGATACTTATATAATATGCATTTCTTCAGATGAATGATGATTAAGATCTTTAGGTCACAACTCGGGACGACATAATTAGAAAACTTATGCCTGGTAATCCAAGCAGTTAATAATAACTAGTTAATAACAACTTAAGGAGTATATTAGTTTTATGAAAATGGTGGTAACCAAAAGACAACCAAATTTATCTATCTATCCATCATCATCTTTTTAAAAAGTATGTAAGACTAAAATGCTGTTAATAGAAAAGTTGCATATTCACCCGACATTAGCTAGACTAAATTAAGCAAAATGAATATGATTCAGCATGTATGTCTGTGTAGCTGATATAAGCAATTACTGCTTTAATTACTTCTTGACCACACATTAAAAAGGAAGAAATCAGTGGAGAAATAGTAAAGCATTAAAATGTGTCTTGAAATGAAGATTACGTTTCTCTTGGCAGATTTATTTTCTCATGTTTTGTTTTTGGGTTTTGGGTTTTTTTTTTTTTAGATTATTTATTTATTTAATTGACAAAGAAAGAGAGAGAGAGTATACAGGTGGAGAGAGCCAGGCAGAGGGAGAGGAAGAGGACGGCCCCCGCTGAGCACACAGCCCGGGGCTCGATCCCAAGACCCTGGGATCACGACCCGAGCTGAAGGCAGGCATTAACCGACTGGGCCATGCAGGTGCCCCAATTTTCTCATGTTTTGACAAGGTTAATGCTAAGTTACTTTGAAAACTACCTTTACTGTACAGTCCACTATGATTCAGAAGGTAATCATCGTTTGTCTTCTCTAGTCTCAAAATCAATCATCACACCTTATATTTTATAGTATCTTATAATTTATCAAACGTTTTTATATCTATATATGATCTTGATAGTTTCATTATAAGTGATATATATGAGTATTTATGGATAAAGTTTGAGTGAGAAGGAGTAAAATTCCCTTCGATGTGTGCAGATTTTCTTTTAAATTTAGTTTTACCAAAGGATCACTTTGCTTCCTTTGACAAGCAGGTTTCAAGCCTTGACACGGATTTTATATATTTCTGCATACAAACCTAAACATAGTCTTATAACAGGTGTAAAAGGCGAGATAGTAAATATTTTACACATGCGGACCACATGCGGTTAGTCACTTTTGCATGTTATTATCGTCTCTTAAAAATATCAAAATGAGGGGTGCCTGGGTGGCTCAGTGGGTTAAGCCTCTGCCTTCGGCTCAGGTCATGATCTCAGGGTCCTGGGATCGAGCCCCGCATCGGGCTCTCTGCTCAGCGGGGAGCCTGCTTCCCCCTCTCTCTCTGCCTGCCTCTCTGCCTACTTGTGATCTCTGTCTGTCTGTCAAATAAATAAATAAAATCTTAATAAGGTGTATCAAAATGATTCTTAGGTGGAAGTTCCATACACAAATTAACTCGAAAGCTGGATTTGGCCTGCAGGTCGTGGTTTTCCAAGCCTGGATTAACAACCCCTTTATTTACTCTAATTCTGTGGATCAGAAATTTGGATGGGTTTTGCCAGACGATCTTCTGTTCTCACCGGGACCACGGGTTTGGTCATCTAAGAGTTCAGCTGGAGCTGAACGGCCTAAGACGCCCCGACTCACACGCCTGCGTGCGGGGCTGATCGCAGGCCGTGCTGTCGTCTCTCTCGGCCTTCAGGAGTCTGGCCCCAGCTTCCGGAAGGAAGTACCTGAGGTTTCGACGACCCCACTGGAAGCCCGACGGCCAGCGCTGACTCCGAGGAATGGGAAATAAACATCCCCTGGCGACGAGACAGTGTAAAACCACAGTAAAGGTGTGTCCAGACGTTGACAGAAGTAATTAGAGCAGCTTATCTGTACAAGCACTGTATCCCGTTATTTTAAGATCTGGAAACTCAATGTTTTTATAATGTCTAATGATAAGTTTTTCTGAAAGGAGGTCATATGACAAACTAACATAGAATACCACTTTAGTAGTTTACAGTGGGCTTGGACGCCAGGAAGTTCCGAATGCTTGTGTCGGCCAAGAACATATGCATCTTTCTCTATGAGCAATCAATATGGAAGGCAGAATGTTTTCCTAAAATTTGCTTCAAAACAAGGAAATTGGAGTGTGTTTTGGGTGGGAAACATGAGATAGAGGTAGGAGTAGTTTTTTTAATGCTTACTCTCCTTGGGACAGATGCTCTAAACCGGGACTCTCAGCATATGTATCAGCTTCCCTACCTTACCGTCTATAAGACACACGCAGAATCGCTCCGACTCTCCTAGGCTAGACGTGACCTCGGTTCTACCCTGCGGTTGTTCTACCATCAGATTTAGAAGGAAAAAAATAAGCATGAATCATGTGTGAGGATATTAACTTACCTTCTTTTTAAAAAATATTTTATTTCTTTATTTGACAGACAGAGATCACAAGCAGGCAGAGAGACAGGCAGAGAGAGAGGAGGAAGCAGGCTCCCCGCTGAGCAGAGAGCCCGATGAGGGGCTCGATCCCAGGACCCTGAGATCATGACCCGAGCTGAAGGCAGAGGCTTCACCCACGGAGCCACCCAGGCGCCCCAGTATTAGCTTATCTTCTGAGCACCATGGTGATGGTGTCCTTATACACACCCGATGAAGCTTCTGGCATTCAAACTCATGTATAAATTCAATACAATTAAAATGAACTTTCCAGAGGAATGTTTGTCGAATTTGATTACTTTGACTTAAAATGTTTCATAAAAGAGTTATTGCCCACAGAGAGCAAAGAGAGTTCTAAACACAAAGGATATCTCTTTTATGGATATTAAGGAACCATGTAAAGCTGTGACAATGAAAACGTCACGTGTGTGTCTGTGACAAAAAACAAACAAATGAAACACTGGAACCACGTAACCAAACAGTCCAGAAACCGGTGTTCCTCGAGTACAAGGGAGCTCCGTGTGGCTGTTGTGGTTTAACAGATTTGTGGGGCAAGGCGGGTGGCAGAGGAGGTGGGACTGAGAAACTGGCTTATTATATCTGTGGGAAAATAAAGCTTCCCTGGGAATAAAGCACCGTGA
Source organism: Martes martes (assembly GCF_963455335.1). Lineage (NCBI taxonomy): Eukaryota > Metazoa > Chordata > Mammalia > Carnivora > Mustelidae > Martes > Martes martes. The sequence goes on along the minus strand of NC_137890.1, from coordinate 195,430,661 downwards.
AGGTGTGTGCTAGGCAGATCAAAAACCTAACGTGAAAGGTAAGACATAGGGCTCATACCAAAAATAATAGAGACTTTTTTGACTGTGACATGATGGAGTACTGTTCAAGTCCCCAAAATGGAAATACATTTACTCATACTTCTCTTCAGTGAAGGAAATGATAGAGAAGGCAGGAAGGTGGATTATAGCCTGGGAAAAGACAACTAATACCAAGGGACGAGAACCTCAAATATAGAGTAAACTCTCCCCACTAGTAAGAAAGACAGGACTCTAGGAGAAAGACAGAGGAGACAAGTATTTGTTAGAGAATTAATCTGCTGGCTAATGTGCTTATGGGAAGATGTTCAACTTTACAAATAATTGAATAATTAAATACAAATAATCGAATAATTAAACAAATATTTTAAACATCAGTGTTATAGGGTGAGGGTCCTGGCTTGCTTAGCATAACCCGTTTATGATTTATATCTTTGCAGTTAACTTGGCCGTTACCTTAACTATTTTATAATAGTTACATAGTAACTATAATAGTAACATAATTTTTATCTTCACAGTTAACTATTAAAAATGCTCTGGTTTGGAGAAATACAATTATGTATTTTCTTACTAGCTATCAGGTTACAAGCATTGGGAATGAAATAAGTAACAAGTCGGTTAATACTAAGTTTTGAAATGAATCCAGAAGGTTGAGAGTGGGTCCATCCTGCTGGTGAGTGTGCAAAGGGGAAGAACCGTCTGGAAGGCTGACTGCCAAGTCTCATCGGAGTTGTGACTGTGTGTTTCCTGTGACGCTGCAGTCCCACTACGGAGGGTTTGCCCGGGGCCACTGGCACTATCCATTACTGCATGACTGTGGTAGCAGGAAATTGGGAACACTCACGTATCCGTGAACAGAAAAATTAAAAGTGATTTGATAGGGAATGCTGTGTAGACTCGAGGACTTGGAACTCGGTGAACATAAAGCAAAGATCTTCAACGATACTATTGAGTGAGGAAACTGGAGAAATCATATGGTAGATGATATCATTAGTCCAAATTAAAAACACATACATCCAATAGCATCCTTAGAAAAAGTAAGGGTGTGGACGTATGAAAGACCTGTGGCAGGTGCATTAGAGAGGACGGCAGTGGAAGAGGCAAGGGGGGCAAAAACCAATGGTGAAGAGAAAAGCAGGAAGTGTCAACTGCAGAAGAGGTGCCTGGGTGCCTCCGCCAGTCGAGCGTCCAACTCTTGATTTCAGTTCAGGCCATGATCAGACCCTGGCATCCTCTTTCCCTCTCCCTCTCCTCCTCCCCCTGGTCTCTCTACATAAATAAATAAAATCTCTTTTAAAAATTGAAGGAGAGTCCTTATGTAGCTGATAATATCATTGCATTGGATGGGGATACAATTAACTCAGTTCTGCCCCTTATATGATCACTCATGTCACATAGTACGTACACGTATACGCAGGCGGCATTCATATGTGCGTGTGTGTGTGTGTGTGTATGTTTATACTGTGCATGTTACACTATCTAAAGTAATTTGTTATGCATTCATTTACTTCCTACATAACCTAGCAAGTGGCTTTTATTTTTTGTTTTCTTGAGCCTTTATGTCTAAGAAATAAGACTACATAGACAACCAGGTATTTATTTATTTTCCTTCAATTATTGGAAGTATTTTCATAGTCTATAATTCTTTGTTGGATGCAAGGAAGAGCCGAACAAAATTACTTTAAATATCTGTTCGAAACAATTCCAGATTTTGAAGATAAATATAGTATACATATCACACGGTGATACAGTGAAGTAGCGTGTGGCAACATTGATCCGTTACAAGGTCACTTGTAAGCCACTTTTCAGTTTATCTTTGGCAACCTAAATCCATTACTGACACCTCCAGCAAAGACCCACCTAGACTGATTCTTCAGATTCCCGTTGGCTTCGCCGCGTTTGCATTAGGCTTTTGTGGACACAAAGAGCATAATGAAGAGAAGCAAAATCACACAAGTCAAAAGTAAAAATAAGTCACTGACCCTGGAAAATTAACTCAAAATTCTGGCAAAACATAGAGAGAATCTTTGGTTTTCCTTCCGTAATAGAAGAGATATGGTTATACAAATCAGATATATTCGCTAAGGGACATCTCCACTAATTTCTCTAACATTTACTGACGGCCGAGCCCTGAACTCTGAATTGCTTTCTAGTCATCAGCCACATTTTATCCCCTTGATAGCCCCACGCGTTAATGTTTGGTATGGTTTCAGGCGAGGTTAGTGGCGATGCTCCAGTCTGAGTGAGGCAAAGAGGGATTTAGTACAGGGACGGTACTTACACTATCATGGAAGGAGCTGGACGATCGGTCAATAAGCCGGACTCCCGAGGATCAGTTCCAGCAGAACCACCGCAGGACAAGCCCGCCGAAGTTCTATCTATGACAGACCATCTGAGGAATCTGGTCGCTGATTCTAGAATCGGAATCGCACGGCCTTTGCCGGTCTTGGAGCAAGGCAACAACCAGCAGAATCAAGGACTCTAGGAACCCACGGCCTTGGCTCGGGACTGGGAAACAGAAGGTTGCTGTGCAGTGGCTGGCTCTCCTTGATCCGTTTAAGGAAAAGAGAAACCTTAGGCTTAGCCTCTCTTCTCTGGTGATTTTCTTCTTGACTCTGAGTCTCAAACAAATGCATCTCTTTAGAACAATCTAAATCACAACCGGAGCCATCGTTGCAAGGAATCTGGGCAACGCAACTTCTTAGTTTCCTGCCTAGACAGACGGGACAGTCGATGGGCCGGGCTGTGTGCTGCGTGAGCTGCTGCAGAAATCCCACATGGACGGGTGAAGTCACTTGTCAAGGCTACGCATTTGATTAATGGTTTGCCATTTAAACACAGGTTCTAATTGTAGTCACTGTCACGGGGAACTATTTGCAACGGGAGAAAACTTCGATGCAAACCACCAGTTTTCTAAGAGAGGAGAGAAGTTATAAGATAACACAATTTCTGTTCTTCCTAAGCAGGTGGTTAACTAATATGAAGCTGACAACGGAACCTCCTCCTGCAGTGACGAGGCAACATCTGTAACGGCCCCGGGTTCTTAAAATGCGGCGATGAATCACAGCAGGTACGCATAAGTTACTTAGATTTAAAAATACTGGTAAGATGAGACTTTAGAAAATAATTTTAGGTAGTGGCTACCTCACTGTTTCCTAGTAGTCAAAACCCCCCACGATAAACGCCTCAGCTCCCGCTCAGACTCTGAGAGAGCCGTGTGGCACGGCGCCTCTGACCCGTTGTCCGCTCTCTCGAGTATCCTCTCAGAGTAACTTCCATTCAAATACTAAATCATAATTTCGACTCGGAAACTTGAATTGTGCATTTTACTTAGGAACACTAATTTATCAATGCATCTGTAAAAATTATCGGCTGGGGGCGTCCGGGTGGCACAGCTGGTGAAGCCTCTGCGTCTTGCTTTTCGCTTTTCGCTCAGTCGTGCTCGCGGGGTGGTGGGGTCGAGCCCCAGGTGGGGCTCTGCGCTCGGCATGGCCTGTGCCTAGAGCTCCTCTCTCCCTCTCCCTGTGCCTTTCCTCCACCCCTCCCCCCGCTCTCTCTCTAAAATAAGTAAATAAGTCTTTAAAAACCTTATTGATTAGAAAATGAGATTAACTTGTGGTTAATTTTTTTTATTAACTTGTGGATAAAATTGATATTGTCTATTTTAGTTCGACTTTTGAAGAAGCCAGAATGATTTATTTTTAGAAATTTAGAATAGGAACATAACATAAAGTTGTACTTTTATTTTACATCAAGTAGTGACTGAAATTAAAATTCTCTTTCTATATCTCCATCTCCATAAAATCCGTATCTGTGTCCAAATTCGTATATATTTTTCTATCACCAGTTTCACTAATAACCTCAGTTCACAGCATACTCTGTGTTTTTAATGCCATAATTATGATTATGAATTAGGTCTACCCAGGACACAGCATGAGAGGTGGAGATAGTGTACAGCTTAACCATTTTTTAGAGTTTGTTCAATATTTTAAAAATAAATCTGTCACATAATATAACTGACTTCAAAACTTCTTGCTTTAAGAGAAGTAAGTCTGTGGCTGTTTCAGAGGTCTGATAGAAGACATCTGGTTCAAGATAAAAAATTCACCAGCACTAGTTTCATGGGGGTATATTAAAGGGAAAGTAAATATGCTTTGTCTAAAAACTACAAAACCTCACACTAATAAGTAAAATTATATTATATAACTTGTTTAATCTTGTTCCATATGTACAGAAAGATAAAAACTGAAGTACAATGGGAAATGAATATGATCAGGAACTCTTGGAGAAATATGCATTTTCAATATTAGAGGCAAATTCTTGTCATTTAATGGAGCAAAAGTAGCTTGTTTGTCTTTTCCATAAATAATATTTTTCATTTATGAATAACTTGCAGCATATCTATGTATTTGTAAAAATTCTTAAGAAAATATATTCTTCATAATGGTGGTATCGTTTCCCTCTGCAACTTAACTCTAGAACACAGTATCTTAAAACACAATATGGTCAGGAACACACCGTTCAGTTGGTAAACCTGTTAACTGTGCACTAGTTACACTATTTGCATCTACTTACTCTACCTGTCACAATATCTGGGCTTTTTCTAAGTTTGTTTTTTTAAAATTTAGAACCTTGTGAACACAAACTTAAACAGGTTTGTTAATCACCACACAGTGTATTGTGTATACTGTGATTTACATTGAAGTCAGGTGTAAATCACAATACAGTCAATAATGTTTAATAGGAAATTCATGTCAGACAAAAGAATATAACATTATGTATTGACACTTTTGTCCACGTTAAGAGACCGAAATCCCTTAGACAGGTATAAACATGCGTAGTCTTGTACTGTCCTGGTGGGATGCCCTTTGCTTTGACGTTAATCGAATATTGCTGCTTCCCTTCTCGTCACATGTTCTCGACACAGGCTGATCTGAGTTGCATCGTCTCTTTTACATGAACCGTTATTTTCAGCAGAAAGTTCTTACCGTAAGTTTATGTAGTATCTCTCTATTTAAAAAAAAAAAAAAAAAGTTTGTTAGTCTATTGTTCCAATATATTGTATGAAGTGCCTGGTGCAAATTATATGTTCTACAACATATATGTACGACAAGTTGTGTTTCTACTGGCAAAGTAACACCCTTAGTGGGTCTGTCTCTCTGCCTGGTTTCCCTGTTTCTTTGTGCACACTGTGCTTGCTGATTGCTTTGTGACCTGAACCTCCTCTATCTTGAGTGTGTTTAGCTCTTAGGGTGAAATGAAAATAGATGGTCAGGGTTCCTACAGGAAACAGATGGCTCACAGACATTTAGATAATTCAAAAAGAGTTTATTCCCAGAAGTACTAATTACAAATTTGGGGGGGAAACACAAGAATAATGTGGGATCTAGGCCTAACAGCTGCTTGCTATCAGAACCCCTCGGCCTAACGTGGCAAAAGGAGGGAGGAAACTAGAATCCAGAAGAAAAAAGAAAGTCGTGATAGAGCAGACCACCTCGAGAGGAGTCACCTTGATGACGTCACCTTCACAGGAAGGACATTGACAGTTAAAGAGAATTTCACAAAGTGAGAGCCATGGGGATACCTCCTCTCGTATTTCTCTCCTCTCCTCTCTCTCCGTGTCTCCTAGTCTCTCTCTGAATTTCTGTCTCTGTCTCTGTTTCTCTTTCTCACTTCCTGCCAGGACTCCCAAAAGACTGAATTTCACCCCACACCAGTATGAATGGCGATCTTATTGATAGAGTCCACAGGGATCAGCCACTTGAAGAGGTAGGACAGATGGAGAAAGGGGGAGAGTCGAATCCGAAGGAGCGCGGAGACCCAGGACAGTCTACTCTTCTTGCCTTTCGGTGTCCACTCGTGTTTTTTCCAAGGCTGGTCTCTACATAAGAAAGCATGAAGTCTGATCAGCTACCTTATCATAAAAGGGTACCATTAATGAGTTCTTATTCCTACCTAAAATCTACAAATTTAAATACTCTTGTGTTTTCATATAAAGTGGTAGCGGGGGAAAAAAAAAGGATGTTGTAGAAAATAACCCATTAAGTAATATAAAAATACAGCTACTATAGTCCTTTTCTCGGTCATCATCAATGAGGCCGAAGTCGACCACTATCACTACTTTCTGCCATTATTCAATGATACTCTTAATGATTCTCTCAGCCCTTGCCTCTACCAAATGAGACCATTTACCAGCGGATAAGCCAAACCTTCATTTCTGCTTGAACTGAGTCCTAACTGGTCTTACGAATACTGTGTTATTAGAGTTTCCTAAGAAGGAACACTACTGCGTGGGGAAACACTAAAAGGCACCCACGCCAAGGGAATCCCATGAACATAGTTCTCACTGACCTCACTGGGTAGCAGCAACCCAGTTTTCCCCAGGCGTCAGCACGAAGCACCTTGCACAATACTGCGACCTTTTCTCTGCTTATGGGGTCGGTGGCATAGGAAATCGAAATGGCCCGGAATAGTCCCAATTCCTAGTTCTTCGGAAACATGACCAAGTGCAGGGAAATATTCTTTCATTGGGAAGTGGTGCCTCTAAATCTGTGGAGCCAGAGGTCCTGTTGCCGGAAGACACGTGCATTTTAGTAGTGTCTCAAAGAGAAGGGCGTTGCCTTGGGACCAGAGACCTGTGCATACTGCCCGTGGAGAATTTGGCACAATAGGTTGGCCACTTGTTTATGGCATATTTAGCAATCGGTAGGATAGATCCTGGCGGCACAGGGTTTAATCACTCAGGAATCATTGTAATTGCGTCTTCAGCTCACCATTCCCTATTAAGCATGTTGCTCCCAGGATACGTGACACATGGCTAGCCCAGTCAACTTCATGGGCATGAGCTCACTGCTACATCTCCTTTGTCAAAAAATATGCCCCGGGCCTAAGAAGATTTTGTGCAGCAAAACATAACCGTAAACAAAGGATTCTATAAATCTACCGATGGGTGGTGCTTGCGGAAGCATTGCAGTCCGAGAAGGCAAATCCATGTCCATGTGGGTGTGAATCCATACGAAGATTAAAAAAAGAGAAAGAGAGAGAGAGAGAAAACAGGAGATATCTGGCATTAGTTATTTTAATTGAGAGGGGTTTAAGATACATACATATTATTTAAAAAAAGATACATACATATTCCTTTAAGCAAAAATACCTGTCGTACTAATTACTTTGTAATGCCGGTTCCTGTATTTTTAGATTTTTGTAGTCAAGCAACATTTTATTCAGAAAATAGGTGCTTTACAGAGAATACTAATTTTTAATTTTTTTAAGGCAACTGAAAAGTAACCCTTCCGTTTACTTTAGCCATATGAAAGAAAGAACATTTTAACAACTAAAAAGAAGGAAAAACATAATATCAGAATAAAAAGGTGATTATTTGAAAGAAATAATGCAAAACTTCCTATAGCGTCATTACTTTTCTTATTTTTCTGTGAATATTTTTAAAATCACAGACCAATACCTGACTGAAATATTAGAACAACTGACCTGTAACATTATTTGAGACCGTCATATCGTCCTAACATCCCATCACAACTCCAGCATGGCATCAGGTAGAACCTGTGAATTCCATGGGCAGGAGCTCATTGCTACACTTCGTTTATCATAAAAGTGCCTTCTTGGGAACTAACAGTGCCAGAATGTTACCGATTAACATTACACCTGTAATACACCACACATTTGTATTGAGTGATGTGAGAGAAAAACAATTGTTTAAAGGGTTACTAAGACCTATTAAAGAATCTCAAGTGTTAGGGCTACTGTTTCGTATCAATCCAATTGTTGGATAATTGATAAATTCTAAAACCTCCTGTTTACTTGATGTATAAGAATATAAAGGAACACCAGACCACTATCTTGCCTTCCTCTAGCCTGTCAAGTTACATAAAATTTTAAATGCCTATACACACCGTGAGAAATAAGTCTAATGGAAATATCCGTATTTCCCACCAACTTTATTCTGGTCTCAACATTATATCAAGATACATCGGGCGTGAATTCACTCTTTCATTTATGTCCTTAAAGGGAGACCATCAATTTACTTAATTTACATACACGGAACATGCAACGGAAAGACGGTTCTATGGAGAGTTACAGTAATGAAACAATTGCTTAAATTCTAAAGTTAGAACAAAGCTTTCTATATCCCCAAAGAATAGAATATTTATGTTATGGTGGGTTTTTTATTTAAAACTTGGAAACCCTTAGGATAAAAATATAGAATTTTTTTGTTTAGAAATTTCAAATACTGTGTGACATCATAGATGACTGGCGTATGTGAAACGGTGTTGCAAATTAGAAATGTCGTGATACCTAACATAGAACATATTAAAGTAACCTCTGCTTCCGTGCCTTCAGAAGATCACCATCCATCTTTGAAATTAGCCTTATTTCCTTCAGGGTCTAGGCTAACTCTTATTCTTTTGACTGTTTGATCAAAAGCAATGAAAATATGAAAAAAAGTATTCAATAACCTGTGCTGGAATCCTTCATGAGTTGGCATCAAAAGCTTAGTGTAGAGAGTATGAACTTTAGAATTTGACAGATCTGGGTTTTAATCTTGCCTCTCCCACCCAGTAATTCTGGGGCCTCTGGCACATTACATAAACTCATTGAGATTGAGATTTCTCGTCTGTAAAATGAAAGCACCGTACCAGCTTTGATGTCATCGCTGACACTCACGGGCTGTGTGACTTCAGTCGTGCTATGTCAAGCTCTATGGCTCACGCTCTTTATTTGTAAAATTACGATGACGATAGTACCTCCTTCCCGAGGCAGACTAACCAAACGGCTAATAAAGAATCCTTCCCAGATCCTGTACCTAATTATATATTCAAAAATTTTATTGTCTTTAACCTCTCATATTAAAATCTTCAGGCTCCAGAAAATCTGTATCCTCTTCTGCCTGCTTCCTTGGAAAGTTTTGATACTATTATTTTTCATAATTACTATTATCTTTCAGGGTTAGAAGGCATTATGGTTTGTGTCTGGATCAAAATAGGTGTTCATGTAAACATAGTTTTAATAATAATATCAGCAGTATTATTGTTATTCTAAAAAGGCAAAGTAACCTCATTCACCCAGATAGTACAATTTTTTTAAAGATTTTTTTCTTAATTTCTTTATTTAACAGAGAGAGATCACAAGTAAGCAGAGAGGCAGGCAGAGAGAGGGGGAGAAAGCAGGTTCCCCGCCGAGCAGAGAGCCCGATGCGGGACTCGATCCCAGGACCCTGAGATCATGACCTGAGCCGAAGGCAGAGGCTTAACCCACTGAGCCAGCCAGGCATCCCGATAGTACAATTTTTGCATGTGTAATTTATAATGCTTAAATTGTTATTGAACTGAAGAAAGTTCCCATACCAGTTAATTCTCATTTGCAAAAGTATCCATTTGTACATATTTTGTTGCTTAATTAAATAATCATGGTTATGTTTACTGTCATTAAATGAAGCTAGCACTGCTGAGTGGTTGCTCGGCGTCAAATACTCTGTAAATGTAACCTATTAAGAATGGTAGATAATACTAGTAATAGTAATTAGTCCTAACGAATTAGCTGACTGCATTGGGAATTAGTCTTTTAATCTTCATGATGACATCTACGAAATTTGCGGCAGAGTGCAGGAAGGCACAAGTAAATTATGAAATGTGTCAACAGTTTGCAACCTGCAATGGTAGATACGCTTCATATTTATGGAGAACCTAAAAGTGTAACCGTGTCAGGCAGAAACATTGATTTTCTTTAATTATGAAATGTCCTTTTTTGCTGATTTGGCCGTTCAGCAGTCATTCCCCCCCTCTTTGGTGGCCCTGATTTCCTTTCCAGCTGTTACTTCATTCTCACTTTGGATGGTCTTAGTAGAATGTCGGCCCGTGTGTCCTGCCGTGCTCTAGGGTCCATGTTAGAACCTACTGAGGCAGAAGGAAATTTCTCATGGGGAGGACTCTATCCAATGGAGTCTAAACCCTAGCCTTAAACTTCTAGTGAGCAGCTTGGCCATATTTTCAGACCCAGGACTGACTGGATATTTGACAATCACAAAAGCAATTCTTTATAACCGCTTTCAGTGTGGGTGAATAATAATAATTATCAAAGACACTCTGTAAACATCAACCATCTGTGGTAGTACAAAGGGAGACTCACGTGACAACTCTTCCAGTTAAAGTATTATTACTTTAAAACGTTAACAATAATAATGATAAAGTACAATCTGTCTTGGATGAATGAAAAACGCCATGGCTTTCCCCTACAGTAAAAAAATTCCAAAAGTAAGAGTCTAGAATAATTTCCAACCAGAAAGGAAGAGCCATCTCCTGCTGAAGTGAAGGCTGTCTACTAGGAGGCCACACAGCTCATTACGCCATTCCCAAACATCGCCACGTTTCGGAATACTGGACTTCCTCTCGGTCTCCGCATTGTTCACACGGTACGCAGCCCTCGGACTATATAATCCTCTGACAAATTGTCTAATCCATTGGAAACATTTAGAATAAAAATTAAAACCCCTCTGAGCAATGCCAGAGAATTCCTATGTCACGTCTGGCTGCTCTTAATGAGCAGTGAAAGGATCCTTCATGGGACCGTGTGGTGTGTGAGCTTGGCAACTGCTGTGGCCCAATTCTTTAAGCCACAGCAAGGCTTCTCAAGGGAGAGCCACACGCTTCCGCGGGTCTGCCAGGGGCACCCAGCTCTGGGGCATTCTGTGACCGCTCAGGAGTTAGCTTACAGCGCCTCGTGTAAAACACGGAGAGAGAATTGCTTTGAGTAAAGGATATTTTATCTGGTAGCGCACGGCATTGACGTGCGGAGAGGCAGCACTTTCACCTTTTTTTCAACCTTCCACAATATGAATTTATGCAATAGTTATCTTCAGAGTCTGTGAAGCAGAGCCAACTTATTTTTTTGTTCATGTTCGACGACCAGGCTGCTCCCCTACACCACGTTCTACGGGCTTTCAGTGACCTGAGGAGTGCTCGGAAGTGACTGCTGGGCGAACGGCTTTGGCAGTCCCACCTCGGGCCAGCGCGCCCGACGGAGGCGACCTGGCCGGCCGGTGACACGCTCTCAGCACCGGCTCTGAAGGCGGAGCATGAGGTCCACCTCACGTGTAGCCCTGAGCATCTCCTGGGACTCGAGAGATTGCTCTCTGGTAAATGGCGTTTTAGAAACCGTATTGAGGTCCGAGACACGATAGGCAGGATGGAAATCGAGTGCAAAATCACGGAGCATTAAAAAGGCTTTGTTTCAAAGTGTGTCTAAAATGAGCTGTAATTTGTTATATTTTTATCTGTTCACCTTATTCGTGCCTTTTCTTTGTCATATATGAGTATATGAGACATACACGTAATGGGCATATAATTAATTTTGATTCGTGTAATCAATTCATGGATCTAATTTGCAGAGTATCTGTGTTAGTACACTTTTGAGCGTGACATGTTAATAACTGATACGGAGGTACAAGTTCCTTAAAGAAACACTGTATTTCTCTACCCATGGATGTGTTATATCAATATCTATATTATCAATATTGAATTAATATTTCTCTAAAAATATTACAATAAAAAAGAATCGGTATTTTCAATTTGAAAATAATATTTTGCTTTTAGTAATTTCTTAGATAAGGATTTGTAAGCTATAATAAGTACCACATCAAAGCACGTCTTTTTGTCTATGCTGCATTCCTGATGTCCTGCACAGAAGACAGCACTGAGCTTTGTGGATGAACTCCATACCCCTGTTTGTCACAGATCCTAGAAGAACTCTTCCTTCTACGGATATTGTGTCAGAGTTAAACATTCTCAGCACATAAATGGTCTAAAAAAGAAAAATAAAGAAAATCTTGTAACTCCTCAGAGAGGATAGATACAGCCTGAATGGGACATTATAAAAGAGGAGATTAAGCTGTTTTCCAGAAATCACAGGTAGGGACTGAGAGGACTAAATTATTAAATTGTGTTAGAGATTTCTTTTTTATCTAGTCAGTAAATTCTTGCCAATTGGTCCCTGCAAGTTATATGACTCAGGGTTTAATTCTTTAGTGGTATAGACAACTCCAAGGTTACAAAAGAGGTTAAATAAAGCAGAGGCTATTTACACAGACGACAGCCAATTTAATTCTTTAATGTTTAATTGGAAGAAACCTAGTATACTTATATCTTCCTAGCTAGCAAGCTATCGACATCTCAAAAAATAGGATTTTAAAAAGATTAGGAGTATTTTATGAGCAATTGGTATACCAAAGTGAGACCTGGAATTTCTGAATGTTAGTAGGGACAGCAGTCAGAAGCTGGAAGGGTTCAGCACTATTTACTCACATCCAGCACCACAGTATTTACCCACATCCAGGACCACAGTATTTACTCACATCCAGTATCGCAGTATTTATTCACATGCAGTATTGCAGTATTTACTCACATCCAGTACCTGCAATACTTACTGTGAGACTAAGAACTCTGTAGCTTCTTGATGCAAATTCCCAGATTAAGAGAATTATCTCCTGGCTTTGAATTATAGTAAACACAAATGCAATATCATATCAGTAAGAACAATGCCTGTTGGGAGAGTAATTAGACCAGCCAATGAAGTATTTGTGATAATGTAGGAGTCAAGGGTAGTTCCAATGTTAATACTAAATGGTTATTACTTCCATTTTTCTTCTCCTTTGTCAGGTATTCCTAATTAAGGACATTTTTTCTTCCTATCCAAACATATAAAAGTGTAATTTAGGAAATTACTTCTGTGTCTATCTTGGAATTATCCTTTAATTAAAATGGCAAAAATCTTGTTTTCAGTTTAAGCAGGTATTTTGGAAATAGCCAATAACACATTTTACTTTGGGAAAAAGTGAACTTTAAAACCACGTAGGTGAGTTGACAAACTATTGGTTGCCCTGTGAATTTTTACATCTGAGTTCATCCGATAAGACTACTCTAGGGGTTTGTAAGGATGCGATGTCATTGAGTCTAAGACTGTCTTTTTTCCTAATTGATTCCTCAGCATTTTACCAGGTCACCCAGCACATACAATGGCACACAGTGAGCGCTGAGTTTGGTTTTTTGTCCCTACTCTCCACAAATATAAACAACTTCCATCATTTCAGGTTACTTTTATATGGTAATATTTTATCCTTCTTCAACCTCTAGAACTTTTAAGTGCTCTTCGAAATACCAGAGAAGATAAGTTATTTTTATGTTTCACATTTAATTTACTTTTTCCTTGAGCTGCTGGGCAAAGTCAAGGAATGTGAGTCGTTACTCTCAACAGAATCTCCAAAATGACCAAAGCCAGCCTCAATTTGTAACCCAGGGGCAGGCTCTCAGGATACTTGGAAATATGGCCTCACAACTCCGAGTGTATGCACCAGAATACAGAAAAATGTATTGTTTGAGGAACCAAGTCTCTCTTTGTTTGAACAGTGAAATTATTGTCTTTGATGTTCGGTTGAAAACACATAATACCAAGTAATGTATTTCTATGGTGACAACCTCTGGGAATGCCACATTGTACAAAAATTGTTGGGACAAAATTAAATTTCTTTTTTTTTTTAAAGATTTTATTTATTTATTTGACAGAGATCACAAGTGGGCAGAGAGTCAGGTAGAGAGAGAAGGGAGGAAGCAGGCTCCTCGCTGAACAGAGAGCCGGATGCGGAGCTCGATCCTAGGATCCTGGGATCATGACCTGAGACGAAGGCAGAAGCTTTAACCCACTGAGCCACCCAGGCACCGCCAAAATTAAATTTCTATATTGTACATTTATAATTTGGGAACCCCTGCTAAAAAATGTATGATGTGGTCTGGAGAATACGACACATGGAAATTTAATAAAAGCAAAACTTTAACAAGTTGAAGAAGTAATTGGCTACATGGGTTTTCTCTTTTTAGTTTAGGTATTTATTGATTATTTCTTAATCAGTGACAAATATTCTGTTATATATTGATATAGTCTGTTACCTAGTGAAGAATGCACTTTGCCATTAAAAGTATTTGAGGAGGGGCGCCTGGGTGGCTCAGTGGGTTAAGCCTCTGCCTTCGGCTCAGGTCATGATCTCAGGGTCCTGGGATCGAGCCCCGCATCGGGCTTTCTGCTCAGCGGGGAGCCTGCTTCCTCCTCTCTCTCTGCCTGCCTCTCTACCTACTTGTAATCTCTGTCTCTCTGTCAAATAAATAAATAAATAAAATCTTTTAAAAAATTATTTAAAAAAAAGTGTTTGAGGAGGTCTAAACTGTTCCCAGGTGTTCAAGATCGTAGTCGTTGATTATAAGGGCTTATTTTTGATGGCCATACGTCGAGTTCCCCGTAGCACTGTCTACTGGAATATTAAGTGAAGTAGACTACGTTGGCTAAACCAGAAAGTGCAGCTGCTTGAAGCGAAGCCTGCCCTCCCACAGTAAATGGCTGTTAACCAAGCATCACAGAGATAACGGAACGGTCCAAGTGACGAGAACAGCAAAAACAAAAGCAATAAAGTGAGAAATTAAAGGTCAAGCTGAGGAACTAAGACAGGCGGAAATGGATTCTTTTTAATCAGCATAAGACCAGGCAAGGCCGTCTCTCTGCCGAGAACACACAGTGCTGCAGGCTGCCGGTGATGTGTCTGAGACTCTCCTTAAGCCCCGGTGGCGCAACTGGGCTGTGTCTGCACCTGTTCCCGAGCAAACATCCAGAGCAGAGGTTTTCCAATATAAAGTAAAGTATAGGTTCCCCCATTTTAAAGCAAGAAAGACTCTCACAAAGTTGCCGCAGAACCTCGAGGGCAGGGAGGGGTGAGTGGGCACCTGCCCCTCTGTGCTTAGGTATACTGGACTTAGACAGCCACGGCGCCCAGAGGGCAGGGCCGGGGGGCGAGCACGAACGAGCCGCGCTAGGCCCAGGGGCCACTTCCTGTGGGCCTCCTGCCGTGCAGACGCCCCAGTCTGCTTCTGGGGACATTCCTGTCAGTCGTGTTGCACGGCCTCCCGAGGGCACTCTGCTTTTCGGATTGGGAAAGGCCCGTCGTGGAGACGGTGAGCTCACTTCCCATAAACCGCTAGTGACGAAAGGACACAGTCGAGCGTGGTGGTCGCACGTGCAAGAGCCCGATGGGTTTCCTCGTTAATTATTTCTCTGATTCTCGTTTTTCCTCTTTTGGGAGGTGAGGTCCCTAATACAGGCTTCTGTGTGGGATAAACAGGATGAAATAACGAACGTAATATCCTTTGGCTAGTGTCTGGGAGGGGGACCTTTGTTAAAACACACCAGTGCCTGGGGTCCCTAAGACCTAGTCCCTCTGCGGGCCGACTGGTGTCTGGAGTTTGAAAGAAGAACCGGGGAGAGTCTGAGCACAGGCGTGAGGGAAAAGCATTAAGGACAGAGGGTCACAGAGGTCAACTCTTTTCACGTGGGTCAGGGCTTTCCCGTATCAAAGAGAAACACTGATTTTGATCACGGAACCTGTATATTGAAGGCGCTTCATGCGGCTTCGCTGCGCCCCGCTCTGAATCAGCCACCGTCCACCGGTGTGGAGGCTGTTGGTTCGTCTCTGTTGGCCATTTTGCCGTTTCCTAATTTCAGTCTGCACTGTCACTCTTTTTGTGTCCTTTAGCACTCATCTGGTAGAAGAATGTATTTTAAAATATCTTTCCACAAATTAATGAGTTGTACAACTCCTAATTAATGACCAACAGGAATTTTGGGATCGGCAAAGCATTTCGATTTTTAAGTTTATGCATGATGAATACGTAAATGATTCTTAAATAACACATCACACCATTTTTAAAGAAATAGAATTATGGAATATATTGTATTTTTAGATGTATTTTAATCAAAAGTGTTCCTAGAAACAGCCTAGAGACATGTTAGAGAAAATCAAGATGTCAGTTTTTAAGAGATCATGTGGTGTGGTTTAGATTTATGGCTCACTAGTTCTACTTACTAAAATATGAGGAGCTGTATATTCCATTAGTGATACTTGGTAACTATGAACATTATAAATTTCTCTTTAAACTGTTACTTTTAAGGTGCTCCTGGGTGGCTCAGTCTGTGAAAAGTCTGATCTCGGGCTTCTGGGCCGCAGCCCCTTGCTGGGATCCCCGCTCGGCGGGTCTCCCTCTCCCTTTACTCCTCCCCGGTCGCTTGCACGCATGCACGCGTGCCCTCTTTTTCTCTCTCTCAGCTAAATAAATAAATTTTTATTAAAATGTTACTTTTAAATAATGGCGATATAGGGAGACAGTGGGAGACATAGCATGTAAGAGCAGTAATGAAGACTGAGTGTCTTAGTGAGGCACACGTTCTAGAAACAAAGATTACCAAGAAGAACCCCAACAGAACACGCGCAGCTGCACAGCAAAGCGATGCGAAGAGAAATTCAAGAGACCTAAGTACACGGAGAGACACTTCAGGCGCGTGGGTTAGAAGAACTCTCCATATTATTAGATCTTAATTCTTCCCAAACGGATGTATAGACTCAATGCAACGCCACTAAAAATTCCATTAGGCTTATGTATAGAAATTTATAGGCTAATTTTAAGATTTTATGGAAAAACTAGGACTCTAGAATAGTTTCTCCAGCTTTCCTGGAGAACTTACTCTACCACATTGAAGACTTACTAAAAGTTACAGTAATCTGGACTCTAGGTTCTGGCGAGGGTACAGGAATGGGAGAACCGAGACTCTGGAAACAGACACGTACGTGTATCATCAGCGGATGAACAATGAAGGTGCTAAGAAAGTTTAATGGAAAAAGAAAACTCCGTTCAACCAGGGAAGCGACGACAGAAAAGCACCGTCTGTCCGAGTTGTTGTGGATGAATTATCTATTATTGCAAAACAAATCACTCTAAGATCTAGCAGCTTTAATACAAAAACCTATCATCGTGCACAACTGCTGAGTGCCAGAGTGGCTTAGCCGGGTCCCCTAGATCAGGGTCACCCCCAAAGTCACACTCAGGGTCACAGTCCTCTCACGGCTCAAGCAGGGCTGGAGAACCACTTCCAGTACAGCTCACACGACTGCCGGAAGGTCCCCACGTCTCTGGCTCTTGACTGGACGCCTGGGTTCTCTTCCACGCAGCCTTTCCACAGGGGGGCTCCCGGCGCCGAAGCTTGCTTTCCTCCCAGCGAGTAACGAGAGGGAGGGAGCACCCGGGACGGAAGCTTTGGCCGCTAATAACGTAATCATGTAAGTGGCCACCACCGCTTCGCCTGCCTGCTGCGGGTCCAACAGAACCAACTGAGGACGATGCGGGAGGAGCTGAACAAAGCCATGAGCGGAAGGCACGGGCATGACGGACACCATCCTGAAGATTGTCCTTCATGTAATAAAGGACACTTCGTACATAAAGCCCTCGGAATGGGGCCCGACCCGACACGGCAGAAGCACTAAACAAACGTCACCTCCTCCTACTGTGACTGCACCAACTGTTTTGATTACTTAGTGACAAAAATACAACATTACATTTAGGGTATAATTTCTTTTTAATTTGTTTATTTCTTTGAGAGAGAGAGAGAGCACAGGCAAGTGTGGGAGAGGGGCAGGGGGGGGGGATCAGCGGACCCCCACGGAGCCGGGAGCCCGACCGGTTCATTCCCAGGGTGCTGAGGTCATAACCGCAGCCGAAAGGACGAGCCGGGTGCTTACCCAATTGAGCCGCGCAGGTGCCCCTACAATCGGGGTGCTGTTACTGGGTTTCTGACATATTTATAACCATGACTTTCTTTTCACACCAAGAGAAGTATAATTAGTAGTTAGATGTTGCCCCAAAATTTTAAGTTCACTAAATTGATATTAATGCAGAGAAATTACTTTAGTATTTACTATGAAGTTCTCAGAATGTGGTTATTGTATGAATATAGGCAGCACCCATGAGAATTCTGAAAATTTTGTCTTCGTCTGCACAGGCCGGCCCTGGCCCTACCGCATTCTGTATCGACCTCGATCCTTCCGGACTCTGGGAGATCCTGCAAGCGGCCGTGTCCGTGCCCGCGAGTAGAGCCGACGTGCCCGGGGCCAGCCGAGAGGACGTTTCAGGGGAGGCCGTTCCGGTGCCACTGTCGGTACTTGGCTTCCTCTGGGTCGGCTCCCCTTCCCGACGCAGCCGGTACCGGCTCGGTGTCCCCACGCTCGAGCTCGTGACAGTGGAAGTCGTCGTGAATGACGCTCGCCGCACACACATCTTCATGCAAAATCTGCCGGTTTTATTGCCACTTAATATCCTCCTTTTCAAAGTCAGAATCGTGACTTCTTGGAATTTTCAGAGGTCGGGTGAGCGGATTTACAGTATCTCTGAATGTAATAGATCTCCTTAAAAAGTGGGGAATCGTAAGACTTTAGATTTAGAAGAAACTGATCCAAAGTTGAGAGTTTCTCGAACCGCACTTCCAGAGGCGGTAAACAGCTGTCAGGTGACGTCACAGGCGTTTGTAACTTCTGGACCACCGGCCAATCATGCTGCTTTCCCAATAATCTCTGAAATTATTCTCAGTAAATTACTCTTCTCTCGGAGTGCATTAGCCTAAGCTACCCAGAAAACACGGCCTGAGGCAACCTTTCCTGCTAATGCTTTATGGTGAACGTCACTCGAATGAAGAAAACCTGGGAGAAAAGGAAGGAAGGCGGCGGCCGAGGGCAAGCCAGGGCCAGCATTTCCAGCGGCCGGGGAGACGCAGGTGTTGGCCCGGCCGTGAAGACCCCTCCAGGGCCCCCCGCAATCACTGCTTACTGAACAGCAGCATCTCCTGTGTCTCCCGAGGTCAAGTCGGCCCTCCGGAGTTCTGTGCCCCCCACTTCTGGGTCGGGCTTTCTGTCGCCTCTTGACAGCGTCTGGGGGAGACAAGCCTCCATCGGTTTTGTTGCCCTGATCCTGGGGTGACGCTGTCCGTGGGGGCCGTGGGGGCCGGTCCTCACCCCGCACGGGCTGAGACAGCGTGAGGTGTTGTCAGGCCGCAGCTGTGGGGCTGTGCGAGCTGCCGGCCGGGAAGCAGGTCAGGGAGAAGCAGCCCCAAAGGCCGGCGGTGCCGAGCTCTTCTGTCGTAGCGTAAACCGGGTCCACACACCAGATGTGTTTTGGGGGCGCGAGGGGCGGGGGGCGGTGAGAATCTCTACTGGAGCCAAAGCACCGTCACTCCATCCCCTTGGGCAGAAATAGTAAAATGAAGTACGTGTCCACGTCTCAGTCTCCGAAAGAGTTTTCCAAAAATCGTGTTTGTAGTCCCTGGTCTCTCGGCCGCTCGGGGATAGAAAAGCAACGTTGCAGGAACCCTCAAGGTAAAGCTGTACATTGGCTGTGAGGAGGTCCTGCTTCCCCCTCACCTCCCACATAACGACGGAGACCGACTAAGACTCCGAGGCGGCTTCGAGAGGTCGCTGAAGCTCTGACGTTTGGGGACAGACGAACTATTTCCTTCCCAGGAAGGAAGGATAAGAACATAATGTCAAGCTTGTGGTCAGTTTTGCACTTGGTTTTTCTCTTCCCTAGTCCCTAATTGAGTAGTTTGCCCTCATTCCCTCCTTCAAAGCACATATCCAATACCCTGCGGGTTTTGTCGGTTTCTTCCCCCTCTACCTAGTCCTTGCTATATTCCCCCCCCCCACACTGCTTAGCATCTTTGTCTCTGTAAGCTGGCTGTCACCAATCAGGAAAGTTCTCCGGGGGCACCTGACTGGTTCTGTTGGTGGAGTGTACAACCCTTGATCTCAAGATCAAGAGTTGGGTTTGAGCCCCATGTTGGGGATAGAGCTGACTTAAAAAACAAAAACAAAACTTTTCTTTTTTTTTTAAGAGTTCTCTATTTCTGGTGTCCTATTATATACCTATTTGTACTATTATAATAGATGTATTGTGAACATGATAATACTGGTATTGATTATCATAAATACGTGACATAGATTTCAGTTACAGGTAAACTGGAAACAATACTTTTGGGGATTCCTGAATGTTTGGTCTTTGATTCTTTACTAAAGTAAGGGTAATGGGATTTATGATGATTTATTTAAACTTCTGAACTTCTAGAAATCCTTTAAACTCAGTTTCTTTACCGAAGGTTTGCAACCAGCATAACCAGTTAAGTCAGCCTGGCAGATTATGTAGCTAGAAAGGCATGAAAGCCATGGTTGGGACATCTTATTTGAGGTCTCCCAAGCTAAGCTTGCTTAAGATTGGTTTAAGCCGGAGACAGAGCAAGGTCAGGGTGTGTGAAAAAAGAGCCCTGGGAAGCTTGCTCAAGCGATATTTCTTGGAACCCCCTGCTTTCATGTATTCTTTCATTTGTCTTTTTTTTTTTTTTTTTTTCTAAGTAAGCCCTACGCCCAATGTGGGATTTGAACCCATGACCTGGAGATCAAGAGTCTCGTGCTTACTGAGTGAGGCAGTCAGGTGCCCCATCTCTTTCATTTGTCTTTAAATAAAAGCCAACAGAAGTGTGCAGTGTGGAACACAGTCTTTTCTAACACCTGAATTTGCAGTATATACCAGGAGATTGAGTTAAAGCCCCTCGGGATATTATCCTTGTGGGGGACGATTGGCCCGAAGAAGTCTTAGACTTGATTAACGGCAAATCGTTTTCTTAACCGTTCAGTAGATGTATACATAAAGTAGAGAAAGCTCTATGATTAGGGAGGCGAAAAGTTATAGTTCGTACAGAAATAGGAAAAAGTTTATGCTGGTACTTCTAGGTGGCAGAGTTGTCTGTTTAATTCCATACCAGACCCAAACGTTTGGTTATTACCAATGTTTGGAATCTGTATATAGCTTTAATTATCTATATAATTTCTTACTATATAACGTTAAAAGGCAAGTTCTATTGACGAACAAAGAATTTTGAGCACTTTGTCCTAAGGAGGACTTGACTATCAGTTGGCAGGTTGACTGTGTTGGGAGAATTTAAGGAGGTCTGGGCTTATCTTCGCTCTCCTGCTGAATTAAGAAACACACATTTATGACACTGCTTTCTGGTCATGCTGTGAAACATACTGATTAATGGTGTTGCTTTGTGACCATGGGTCTGAGGAGATCTACGGGTGTCTGAACTAGCTTGTTAGCATTGTTTATTGATTTGAGTGAGACTGATGACTTGGATTTGGTCGTAGTGAGATCTCTAGAGGGCTCTGTTCTTGGGCCGGAATGGCCTGTATAGAACCAGCACTTGCTGCTGAGTGTGTATCAGGCTTCTTGGTTCTGAGACATGATATGCGTATCTGCTTTCTGTTGTCTGAGGATGGTCTCCGGCTGCTGCTACGCTCTGCCTGCATGAAGCATGCATCTGTCATCTATTACACTGCTTTCTTCATGCCAAATTCCTACCCACCCGGATCCCTCTATATCGCCTTTTCTAAACCTGTGGATTCATCCGATCTTGAGATCTTCACTTTTACTAGAACAACTTTACTTGGGTTCATTCTGTGGAGAGTAAGATCATGTATCTTACAAATCTAATTAGAAAAAAAAAAATTTAATTTTGCTATTTTAAATCCACTACTGTGCAACACATAACTTCTTAAAGGGGCCTAGAATTAATCACCTTTGTTATGCTAAGGCATCTATAGTAATATCAGAAACCAAAATTTATAGATTTCTGATTGGAGAACTATGTTAATTTGGAATTTTGGATCACAAAACTTAAAACTGGAAGAGACAGTTGTATTGATGATTCCTAAAATAACTCCTATAGTGAATTAATTTAGGATATATCTAAGAAGTCGGTCTGAAAGTTTATACCTTTGAAGTGCCACTTGAAAAGATGGATTTCACAAAACTTTATCAAAGCTCTAATTGTTTGGTTTATTAATAAATTCAATAGGGAGCATATTTTGTTCCATAAAATTGGTTGAAGTCTGCCAAATTTAACTTTATTCTAAATTTATATTTATATTTAAATAGGTCTATGCAAACTTGTATATATTGTCACTTCACGTGAAAAAAATCCTAAAATCATTTCGTCTTCAAAATATATTACATTCAAATTAATCAATTTCAGTTTAAGTTGATTCATGATCAACTAAGTTGAACATAACTATATGAGAGTAAGAATATCTAAAAATAATTTTGGGAGTAAATTAGTGTAAATTTATTCAGAACAAAGAACAGATGTTTAAATTATTGCAAACATTCTTAAACAGAATAAAATAAGAGAAACATGTTCAACACTGAGCAGTTAATTTAAAACATATTTAAAATTCACCCTTAAATGGTTTATTTCCTTTGAAACATTTTCCCTCTATGCTAGCTAAACTTTTATTACTTTGATTAAAAAAAGCAAAGCAATCAATCACACTTTTTTAAAATTACGTAATCTAAAATGCATTTTCTTTGGCCAAATCTAGAGATTCCTATCAAATATAAAAGGATCTTATGGAGATTTTCAAAGGGAAAAGACTCGGGGAATGAGATTACAAAATGGTTTAGCTTTATTTCATGTCATTCTTAAGAACTAAATTATCTTTTTGAAATGTTCATGTTTTCCTACATTCCTCAGGCTACCTTAGTTTCTAAATTCTTAGTAAAATGAAACTTTTTAGGACAAATACTTTTATAGCTCTGTGAACTTTTCTTAAAAACTTACTTCAAAGTGTATAAATCATGGTTTCCTCATTGCTATTTCAAACTACTACATAAACAAAGCACATAAAGTACTTTTCAAGGAAACAGAAGAAGAAATGGAAAAAAAAAACCTAAGTAAAACTTCAATCGTAAGAGAATTTTTGAAATTATAGATGATAATGTAGGCAATTCCATTTAAATATAATAGAATTCTGTTATATTTGAATGTCAAATGTATTTCTCCAAAAATTTCCAAATTTATTTCTCCTACAAAACCCAATTAGTCTGAATTTCATGTTGTATAAACAAGACCAAGAATCTTCTAAAAAAAAAAAAAAAAAAGACAATCTTTTTTCCTTTGTTGGCCACAAACTGAGCACCGTGGATTGAACTTCTATTTGATTCCTCCAGAAAGAGCGGTCCAGCCTAGCTCGGTCCTGATAACCCTACAAACCGGAGGGAGATCCGCTCACCCTTCACAGACAGGATCCTGAGTGACGACAAACGCACTCCTCTTTCTCCTGTATGCTCTGCTAGCCTGTCTGGGGGAAGAATAACTACAGTGACTTGTCCTCCCATCTCCCTCTTCGTCTTTTTACTTTATTAGATATAATTAACCATAATTTGACATTATACTTATTATTGCTGGATTAAATCAGTTCTGGCTGAAAATCCGTGGGGAGTCACAAATTGAAGAACTTGTCTTTACCTTACTTTATCTGTTAGAACATTTTGGAGCTACCAAATCACCATGAAAGAATTGAACTTCAGTCGCCTGATGCTCTGCTTTTGAAAGAGACTTGAGGTACACAATGGGCACTTCATCTATATGGCAGGGAATGGAACCTTTCAGTAAATGTTTTAGGTTTTGTTGGTTGTGTGGTCTCTGTCATGACAACTAAACTTTGCTGCTGTAAGGCAAAGCAGCCATGGAGTTTACATAAATGAATAAGTGTGTTACAATAAAATATTATTTATGTAAACTGGTGACAGGCGAGATTTATCTCTTAAATCCATTTACTTTTCACCATTCCTTTCACTACCAACCTTTCCCTTCTATACTACTACAGTAGGTACCTGTCTTCCTTATGTAATGATGAACTTTCTTTTGAAATATGGTAAATTGTTTTATTTTTTGTTTTATATTTGAAAGTCCCTGCATTCAACTTCTGGTTTGTTAACTAAGGTATATACATGCTACGTATAGGGTAGAAACAGAATAAGTAGGGAGAATTAAAATTTGTAGAAATTCAAAGAGCAAAAAAAAAAAAAAGAAAAAAGAAAAAAGAAAAAAGAAAAAAAAGGAAGCAAAAAGAAAAAAAGAAAAGAAAGTCAGTGCTTAGCTTTTATGACCAAAGAAAAAACTTAAAAAAAAAATTCCCTAGTAATTTAATAATGTCAAATTAGAAGGTTTCTCTAAATTCATTAACCTCATATTAACAAATTATGAACCAGGACTAGTGCCCTTAAATATTTCTTTCACTATAAGCAAGAGATAAAGAGAACTCAAAATATCATGGAAGTGGGTGGTTTGGGCAGAATCCTGTCTTTATTAGAAGGCAAAGGGCAAAGAATCCAATATCAGCTTCCTTCCTGTGTCCTCCGTGTGAGGAAACTCAAGGATATGTGTACTTTTTTGTGGTTCTGGTAGATGGATAGGATGGTATTTCTAGAGATAGGGTAGAAACTTCCAGAAGGGAAAGAGGAAACATGAGAACACTGGTACTGGTGGCTCAATTCCCTGGATGAAATCCATGAAAGTGTCCATGTGGCCTTGGGCTACATCTTACAGTTGTAGATCTGGGTGACGGCAGTGGGTACGAGAAGAACGTAGGTGACACAAATGATCCCACAGGGGTTACACACATTCCACGGAGCATCCGGACGCGTTCTCATTTCCTAGATAGCAATGGTGGGGGCACTGCTGAGGGATGGAACAGAAACGCTGAGAATATTTGTGGATCCAAAGAATGTTGGAATTAAAATAGGGAGCTACAATGTTCAGGGCGGTATAGCCCCAGCGGGATGAGAAGGTTACCGCAGAATAGAACCATTTGTACTTCAGTAGATGCGAGGTCAGGAGCCCATGAGGAAGGCCCTTCTGCCGCAGGGACCAGTGGGGAATCAAAGACCAATGTGACTGCTTGAGCCCAGGAACCCTCTGGAGGGAAGCAGAGGAAGGGAAAAAGAAAATCCGAGTGAGCATTTATTTAATCAGAGGAAACTGCTTTATGTTTCTAAAACACAAAGAAGTGGTAGTATTGTGCCACTTAAATTCGTATCCCTTTTACTACAGTCCTTCTCATATCTTTTTAGTAATTGCTTGCTTTAAAGCATGCAGTCATGTCATCTTACAAATCTACACGTGCCACCTCCCCATTGAAAGTGCTTATGGTTTTCCCATTGGTCTTAAAAGTACAAAAGTTCTTCACAGGACCACACAGTTGTACAGAATCCGATCCCTACTTCTAGGTCTAATCTCGTATTTCATCCTGCTACATACCTCCATTGCAGCCGTACGGCTTCTTTCTTATCTGCGACTTACATGAGGCATTTGCCTTAATGTACCCTCACATAGAAGGAAATGTTTTTCCTTCTTTGCCTGGTAACTCTTCCATCAAATCTTAATTTTAATCATGCTAATCCCTCATACTCAAATTTCATTCATTCTGGAGTCATCTTAATATTTGACATGACCATGTACTCCTTGTTTTATCTGTTGAACACCTTTATTATTTGTTACTTAAAATATGCCTTTTAAATTTTAAATTTCAATAACTCGTATAAACCAGTTTTTAAACAAAAGAAAATTCACTTTCCATAAATAGATATTTAAAAAATATTTTTAAAAATACTACTTGGACATGAAACACTGTAGGACAGCCATGCAATGGTATAAGAAGAAAGCAGCATCAATGATCCTCCCATAGATTTAGAAACAAAACCCAAGCAAGTTACCCTAGTTCCCTGGCCCACAAATTTATTCAAGGCCCTAAATCTCCTTTATAATCTATCTCTTATCTGATGTTAGCCAATTATCTTTGTTTCACCCTTATGAGAATTACCACCTGTAAACTGCATTAATTTTATGTTGTTTCCCCTATTTTATTATACTCTATGAGTCTAATGCTACACTATCTTTCTATCTCATGCAGCGGTGAAAAACTGTAGATAGAAAATAGATTTTTAACTATTTTAAGTTAAAAAATTAAAATTACTTTTAGTTCCAGGTCTTTTGAAGGAAGAAAGGATTTTTTTAGGATCAAAAGAGCATACTCATATTTTACTGAATTCTACTTCAGAAACCAATATTGCACTCTATGTTAACTAATAAAAATTTTTAAAAAGGAACATGCTCATATCTTAACTGCATCTTTATTTCAACCTCAATACTCTCCATGTATCATGTATGGAAAATGACAAGCATTTGATAAAGACAACCTTAATGAATTGGTGGAAATGATTTCTCATTTAAATAGGAAATTTTTGCAATGATTGTTAAGATTACCAAAACAATTTCATGATAATCATAAGTCAAGTCATTCACACAAAGTGCATATTAAAAGGAGAAATGATATTTTGTAGAAGTAATTATAACTGTGACAATGCTGATCCTACTGATCATTCAAAGTTCAGCTAAGTTTCTTAATCTTAAAAGCATTATTATTGGGGCGCCTGGGTGGCTCAGTGGGTTAAAGCCTCTGCCTTCGGCTCAGGTCATGATCTCAGGGTCCTGGGATCGAGCCCCACATCGGGCTCTCTGCTCAGCGGGGAGCCTGCTTCCTCCTCTCTCTCTGCCTGCCTCTCTGCCTACTTGTGATCTCTCTGTCAAATAAATAAATAAATAAATCTTTTAAAAAAGCATTATTATTCCAGTGAAAAATTAGCTTCCATTTTACATAGCATATGTACAATTTTATTGACCAGGCAAAATTCTTTATAGTAAAATGCATATATAGCTAGAAAACAATTTGGGGAAATGTCACAGTAGATTGCTTTATGAAAAATGGGCTGTTAAGTCTCAGACATATAAATACCTTCCTTATCAGAAAAAAACAAAATATTTTAGTAATATACAGTATAGACCACTCACTTTTCTCCTCAATTGTAGCAATAAAAAACTTAAAATCCACCCTTCAAACCATAAATCATATCAAATGTAGCTCTTTAATACCCACAAAGAGGGGCGCCTGGGTGGCTCAGTCAGTCAAGTGTCTGCTTTCAGCTCAGGCCACATTCTCAGGGTGCTGGGACTGAGCGTCCACGTTGAGCTCCCTGCTCGGTGGAGAGTCTGCTTCTCCCTCTCCCTCTGCTGTTCTCCTGCTCGTGCTTTCTCACTCTCAGGTAAATACAATCTTAAAAGAAAACCAAACCCACAAACATAGTTGATGTAGACATGTTGGGGTTTGGAGCAAACGGTCAAGAAAGAATTCCTGAGACATCTTTGGTGCAAGAGGTGCTCTTATTAAAGCAAGGGAACGGGGCAGGGATTGTGGGCAGAAAGAGCTGCGCTGAGTCTGTGGCAGGTGACGGATTATAGACTTCCAAGTTGGGAGCGCGTTAGGGGCTGCACATGCCTCCGAGGTTTTTAGGAAACCAAGTTTCCAGGCCCTTGAAGGGGTTAGCTATTGTTGGGAAAGGTCATGTATTACTGTTCAGTAAGACCTCAGTCGTGAGACCCTTCAAATGTGTATCAGTGGGGCATATCCTCGGAAGATGACCACCAACATACCCCTGGGTGGGGGGAGGTGCAGGTAGAGACAAAGGAAGTTTCCAGAGGAGTTTCCCTATGTTTGAAGAAGATTCACAGGACCCCGGCATGTCAGAACAATGATCAGCCAAGATTGCCTTTTGGCCTTAACAAAGTGTCCACGCTGAGGCCGCTGAGCTCGCTCTGCCTGTTTCAAGGACTCGTCCATGGACTGTGAGTAGTAAGGAAATTTAATTTTTTCTTTTGCCTTTGGTTCCCACATCAACAGTCATTAAATTAGCGTCCATCTTCAGAAATGGAGTTCCTAAATAAACGGCATCGTCTTTCAGGTCCTGTTTATGTCTTTGTCCTGCATCATATCAAGTTATATTATACCAACACAGATTCATGTCCATATTTAATAAATGTGATGAACTTTTAGAACATCGAGCAAAAGACCAAATATATACGTTCATGCTTAGTAATAAGATTGAGAGTACAATTAAAAAATAAACACCCTCTGGCGCCTGGGTGGTTCAGCCGGTTAAGCCTCTGCCTTCGGCTGAGGTCATGATCCCAGCGTCCTGGGATCGAGCCCCACATCGGGCTCTCTGCTCAGCGGGGAGCCTGCTTCCCCCTCTCTCTCTGCCTGCCTCTCTGCCTGCTTGTGATCTCTGTCTGTCAAATAAATAAATAAAATCTTAAAAAAAAAAAAAAGTAAACACCCATTCTTCCATTTATGCCTGAAAAAGAGCTGATTCAGAAACACTGATTTCATCTAGTTGTGACTCTGGAAAGGTCATCTGATTCCTTTAAAAAAGCCAAATTTGAAATCAATAAGGCATTTAAATGATTAAAAAGGTAAAATGATCTTACCAATGTAGGTTTTTCCTATAAATTCTGGGATTTTAAAAAATGATTTCAAACTTGCAGAAAAGTTACACAAGCAGTACAGAGGACTCTGCTTCCGCCTTAGCCATTTGAGACTAAATTGCAGAACTGAAGCCTTATCAGCCTGGAACATGTTCTTGCAAACAAGGACATTCTCATAAATAACCATATTACAACTATCAGAAGCAGGAACTTGATATTGATATATCACCATAACCTAAAAAATCATCCCATTTAGTTTTCACCAAATGTCAAAATAATGCTTTTTATAATAAAAATTCCAGTTCAGAATCACAAATTTATTTTAGTTGTCACATCTCTTTAATGTTTCATGGTCTCTTTATTCTTTAATATTTCCTTGACTCCTTCTGTTGCAGGGTGGCAGGGTTCTTGTCTTGAGGAGTTGAAGAATGAATCTCGCAGACACGAAAGGGTGAAGTAATAGTTTATTGAGTAAAGGTGAGAACAGGAAGAAAGCTCTGTAGAGTGAGGGGGTTCCTTCATGGTCACCAAATGATGTAGTTTTGGAATGTTGGTGAGCTCTGGAGCTGATGGCCAAGGAAGAATTCTTGAGACGTCCTTGGTGCAAAAAGGTGGTTTTATTAAAGCACGAGGACAGAACCCGTGGGCAGAAAGAGCTGCACTGGGGTCCTGAGAAGTGGCCCATTATATACTCTCAAGTTGGGAGGGGATTAAGGATAGTATAAGTCTCTAAGGAATTTGGAAGCAAGGTTTCCAGGACCTCGAGGGGCTGGCTATTGTTAGGAAAAAGTCGTTTACTACTGTCTGATTAAACCTCAGTCATGAGACTCTTCAGACGCATACTGGTGGGTCATATGCTTGGGGGATGATTGCCAACGTGTCTGGGGTGGGGGTAAGAGATAAAGGAAGTTTCCAAAGAGGTTTTATATCTTAAAGTAGACTTTGGGGATCCTGGGGGTTGGGCTAAGATTACCTTTTGCCCTTAGCAAAGTATGAACATCCAGGCAGTTGAGTCCCTAGAGTAATGTCACTCTCCCTGTTTCAAGGACTTGTCAATGG
Organism: Martes martes; assembly: GCF_963455335.1. NCBI lineage: Eukaryota > Metazoa > Chordata > Mammalia > Carnivora > Mustelidae > Martes > Martes martes. The sequence goes on along the minus strand of NC_137890.1, from coordinate 195,401,486 downwards.
GCTATAAGGAGTAAGGAAATTTAATAATTTTTCTTCTGCCTTCGTTTCCGACATCACTTTGACCTTGACACATTTTAAGATTACAAGGTATTTCCTTTGTAGAAGATCCTTCTGTTGGTGTTTGTCTGATGTATCCTCAAATTAGATTAGATTACTCATCTCGGCAAGATTGTTACAGAAATAATCGTATGTTCTCATCACATTCTATAAGTTTGCACATGATTTTAATTTTTCCTGTTATTAATGAGTCTGTTTTGATGACAGCAGGCATCCTTGCTTATTCCCAAATTTATAGGAAAAGTTTTCAACATTTCATCATTATTGGTGGCATGGGCTCTGGGATGTGTGGACATAATTTGATACCTTTGTAAAATTATAGAATTTTCATTCAATTTGCGGCATGAAAGGATATTAGATTTTTCAAATACTCATTTTGCATGTATTGAGTTCCTTGTTGATTTTTCTCCTTCATTCTGTTAACATGGTGAATAATACTGATGGTCTTCAAGTTCTTGGCTACATGTATATTACAAAGGGTATGATCCATTGTCCTCATTTATGTGTTACTGGGTTAAGGGCTAATATTTCATTTAGAATTTTTCATTATCTCTGTATGTGAGACAGATTGGCCCAATTTTTCTGTTAATCTCCTTGTCAGGTTTTGATGTCAAGGTTATGCTCACTTTATATAATGAGTTTGGACGTTTTCCCTCTTTTCCTATTCTGTGGGAGATTTTGTATATGATTAGTAGCTTCACTTATGAAACCATATGGCTTGGAGTTTGTTGTGAGAGGCTTTTAATTACAGATCCAAGTTACTTGACACTACATGGGACTGTCTTTCCCTGCGCTAGAGGGAAAAAAAAAAAAAGCAGATCCTGAGACACAGACTTAGATGAAGGTAACTTAATTAGTATCCCATAAAACAGGGGTGAAGGAATTTAGAAAGAGGAAGAGGACAGTCAGTGCAGATTTGCATAACCGAGCTGTTAAATACTCGGAGTACCTGAGGTGTGACTCCCTGCAACCTGGTAAGCCGGTATGAAGAACGGGCCCGGGAACTGTCCGCCTTGTCCTGAAAATGAGAAACGTTCCTTCATTGGCTCTTACGCAACACTGGGTCAGGACTGTCAATGGAATGTTAACTTCCTCGGACTCATACTGCCGAGTTGTGTAACTTGGGAGCCTATAAAAAGGTCAGCCACGTGGAGGCAAGGCAGGACAGCAATAAACATTTTAAAAATTTTCTACTTTATCTTGTATAAGTTTTAGTATAGTAAAAGCAAAAATCCCCAAACTTTTGGTATTGTTAATTTTCTCTGTTGGACATTTATTTGGAATTTCATAAATTTCAGCTTTTGTTTTTATTATTGCCTCCCTTCTATTTCTTTTTTTTTTTTTAAGATTTTATTTATTTGACAGACAGAGATCACAAGTAGGCAGAGAGGCAGGCAGAGAGAGAGGGGGAAACAGGTTCCCTGCTGAGCAGAGAGCCCGATGCGGGGCTCGATCCCAGAACCCTGGGATCATGACCTGAGCCGAAGGCAGAGGCTTTAACCCACTGAGCCACCCAGGCGCCCCGCCTCCCTTCTATTTCATAGTGTTTAATTTTTGTTTTTCTCAGTATTTGATATAGATAATTAGATCTGATTTTCAGTTCTCTTCATTCTCGTGTAGTCAGTAAAGGCTGCACCATCGCCTCTAACCCTGTGTCAGCGCTGACCCTTCTGCTTAATGTGCTCCATTTAATGATCATTCTTTTCAAAATACTTTTAATTTTTCATTACAATTTTCCTTGTTGACCCATGGCTTTTTATTTTGAAGTAAATAATTTAATTACAACCTTTTGGGTATTTTCTAGTTATATGTTGGTTCTGAGTTCAAGCTTAATACTGTTTTGGTAAGATAATATGTATAATTTAACATCTGTTGAGAGATATAATCTAGCCCCACCTTTGGTCAATTTTGGTAAATATTCCAGTGCTCCCGAAAGAAGTACGCATTCTGCAATTGCTCGGTATAATGTTCTATATATGTCAATTAGATCAACATGATTAATTTGGTTTCTCAAATCTTTTATATCCTTAATAAATTCTTTGTCTGTTTGCTCTCTCAATTCCAAAAATATAAAAGTGCTAAATTTTCCACTATGATTGTTTTGTCTCTTCCTTCTTATGAATTATGTTAATCTGTCTCCATTATACCTTTACGACTGTGTTACTGGCACACGAAATTTGAAGGCCCTTTCACCACTACCGCATATCCCTCTTTATCACTATTTTTTGTTGTTGTTTCAAGCCTATTTTTATCTGACATTAATGTAACTATGATGTGGGAAACAAAGGAAAAAGAAAAGTAAATTTCCTTACTACCACAGTCCACTGACAAGGGCTGAGAAGTCCTCGAAACAGGCAGAGTGACATTCCTCTAGAGACTCAACTGCCTGGATGTTCATACTTTGCTAAGGGCAAAAGGCTATCTTAGCCCAACCCCCAGGATCCCTGAAGTCTACTTTAACATATAAAAACTCTTTGGAAACTTCCTTTATCTCTTACCCCCACCCCAGACACGTTGGCAATCATCCCCAAGCATATGACCCACCAGTATGCGTCTGAAGAGTCTCATGACTGAGGTTTAATCAGACAGTAATAAACGACTTTTTCCTAACAACAGCTAGCCCCCCTGAGCTCCTGGAAACCTTGCTTCCAAATTCCTTAGAGACTTACACTGTCCCTAAGCCCCTCCAACTTGAAAGTATGTAACTAGCCACTCCTCTTGACCACAGTGTAGCTCTTTCTGCCCACGGGTCCTGTCCCTGTGCTTTAATAAAACCACCTTTTTGCACCAAAGACGTCTCAAGAATTCTTTCCTGGTCGTCGGCTTCGAATCCTAATGTTCAACTGTATCATCTTCATTTTGGTTGAATTTGCATACATTTTGGAAGTTTACTTTCAATATTCTCTTATCTTTGTATTTAAGGTGTGTCTATTATAAGTGGCATAGGATTGATTTTTTCTATTTTAATTTTTTTTATTATCATGTTCAGTTGACCAGCATACAGCGCATCATTAGTTTTTGAAGTATTATTCAATGATTCATTAGCTGCATGTAACACCCACTGCTCATCACCACACCTGCCCTCCTTAATACCCATCACCCAGTTACCCCATCCACCCATCCCCCTCCCTTCTGTAACCTTCAGTTTGGTTCCTGAAGTCCAGAGTCTCTCACGGTTTGTTTCCCGCTCTGATTTCTTCCCATTCGGTTCTCCCTCCCTTCCCCTGTGGTCCTCTGCTCTATTCCTTATCTTCCACATATGAGTGAAACTGTATGGTAATTTGTCTTTCTCTGGTTGACTTATTTCACTCAGCATAATCCCCTCCAGTCCCATCCATGTCCATGCAAATGGTGGGTGTTCATCCTTTCTGATGGCTGAGGAATACTCCATCGTATGTATGTACCATGTCTTCTTTATTCATTCATCCGTTGAAGGGCAATTCATCTCCTTCCACAGTTCAGCTATCATGGACATTGCCGCTATGAACTTTGGGGTGCCTGTGCCCCTTCTTTTCACTACATCTGTCTCTTTAGAGTAAATATCTAGTAGTGCAATTGCTGGGTTGTAGGGTAGCTCTATTTTTAACGTTTTAGGGAATCTCCATACTGTTTTCCATAGCAGTTGTCCCAGCTTGCTTTCCCACCAACAGTGTAAGAGGGTTCCCCCTTCTCCACATCCTCTGCAACACTTGTTGTTTCCTGTCTTGTCAAAACCAGGCAAAGACCCCATCAAAAAGGAGAATTACAGACCAATATCCCTGATGAACATGGATGCCAAAATACTCAACAAGATCCTAGCCAATAAGATCCAACAGTATGTGTTAAAAGGATTATCCATCATGACCTGGTGGGATTTATTCCTGGGTTGCAAAGGTGGTTCAACATTCACAAATCAATCAACGTGATAGAGCACTTTAATAAAAGAAAAGACAAGAACCATATGATCCTCTCAGTTGATGCAGAAAAATCATTCGATAAAGTACAGCATCCTGGGGTGCCAGGGTGGCTCAGTCCTTAAGTGTCTGCCTTGGGCTCAGGTCAGGATCCCAGGGTTCCGGGATTGGGCCCTGCATCAGGCTCCCTGCTTGGCGGGAAGCCTGCTTCTCCCTCTCCCACTCCCCCTGCTCGTGTTCCCTCTCTTGCTGTGTCCTCTCTCTGCCAAATAAATAAATAAAATCTTAAAAAAAAAAATATAGCAGCTTTTCCTGATTAAAACTCTTCAGAGTATAGGGATAGAGGGAACATACCTCAATATCATAAAAGCCATCTACAAAAAGCCCACAGTGAATATCATTCTCAATGGGGAAAAATGGACAGCTTTTCCCTGAAGGTCAGGAACATGACAGGGATGTCCACTCTCACTACTTTTGGTCAGCACAGTAATAGAAGTACTAGCCTCAGCTAACAAGCAACAAAAAAGAGGTAAAAGGCATTCAAATTGGCAAAGAAGTCAAACTCCCTATCTTCCCAGATCGCATGAAACTTTATAGGGAAAACCCAAAGGACTCTACTCGCAAATTATTAGAACTCATACAGCAATTCAGCAATGTGGCAGGAAGTCACAGAAATGCACAAAAATCAGTTGCATTTCTATAACTAAGAATGTGACTGAAGAAAGAGAAATTAAGGAATCAATTCCATTTACAATAGCACCAAAACCTATAAGATAACCTAGGAATAAACCTAACCAAAGAGGTAAAGGATCTATACTATCTAGTTTCTATACTAAAAAACCACAGAACACTCATGAAAGAAATTGAGGAAGACACAAAGAGGTGGAAAAATATTCCATGCTCATGGATGGGAAGAATAAACATTGTGAAAATGTCTATGCTGCCCAGAGCAATCTACACTTTCAAAGCAATCCCTATCAAAATACCATCGACATTTTTCACAGAGCTGGAACAAACAATCCTAAAATTTGTATGGAACCATAAAGGACCCTGAATTGCCAGGGGATTGTTGAAAAAGAAAACCACTGGGGCGCCTGGGTGGCTCACTGGGTTAAGCCTCTGCCTTCGGCTCAGGTCATGAACTCAGGGTCCTGGGATCAAGCCCCACACTGGGCTCTCTGCTCAGCGGGGAGCCTGCTTCCTCCTCTCTCTCTGCCTGCCTCTCTGCCTACTTGTGATCTCTGTCTGTCAAATAAATAAATAAAATCTTTTAAAAAGAGAGAGAGAGAGAAAGAAAAAGAAAACCAGTGGTGGCGTCACAGTTCCAGATTCCAAGCTCTATTACAAATCTGTAATCAGCAAGACAGTACGGTACTGGCACCAAAACAGACACAAGATCAGTGAACTCGAATGCACTGTAGAAATTGTTAACACTGACACAATATATGGGATTGTGACTAAAATCTCCTTATGGTTTGTTCTATTGGTTTCTACAAAGATTATTTAATAAACTGATTTATATAAAACTGAACTCACTTTCAATATTAAATCAAAATGTATATGAGGCCTTGATCATCATGAAGAAAACAGAACCTTAAATTGTCCATTAGCCCTATGGCATAGTTTCAAGTTAATCAATAATCTGTTTGAACTCATAATTATTAACATTCTATCTTATTCTCATTTGTACTTTTTAGTTTTCCTTTAAATAATTGAGGCCAAATAATGCTATGCAATTAATAAAACAATGAAAAAGTTCATTGAAATAAATGGCCCTTTAAAATCACTTCTATATATATTTCATACATTAGGCATGTGAATTCTTAGAAAGTAGGAACTGAAGCTCCTCTTAAAGTAGATAAACACTTAAAAAGTATTCTTTTGCAAGTACAGTGTGAAGACTTTCCAATTTCTTACTAACAGTTTCTTTTAAAGAACTGAACAGATTCAGGTATACACATTAAGACAAAAATAGACGGTTGTTATACTGACTCCTCATTTATAGTGAAAAGGTAGTGTCTTGATCATCATGAAATAAAACTAAACAAAATTATAAAAACGATAGCATTATTTTAAAAGAGTGAAGGAGAAAGTATTGCTTGAAAAGATAAAGACTATCACAGAATTTTAAATGGAGTCTATGAAAATTTTTAAGGAAAGATGTGTTGTTTAGGAAAATTATGTTTTGAAAAATCAGTTATCTTCCACTATCTGAACAAATTTTATGTTGTTCTGTGTTGAGTAACTGAGTGGTAAGGCAAATCTTTGACCTCTTACCACGTCTTAAGTTTCTCATGTTTAGTGACAGTGAAGCAGAAATTCTAATTAAGCTAATCAAAAGGCAGTTTGGGATGATGAATTTTGTTTACAGGAAAACTAGTGAAGCTGCACTGGTCAGAAAATGAGTCATTATCTAGCAGAAAAATCAGTCAATAGGACAAGTTTCTCTGTCAATAATTTGCCCATCTTTCAATAATTAAAGTTTCTTCCTTCCATTTCAGCAGATTTCATATTTCTGCCATCTGTTTGAAGTAGACGTAGTGTTGCTGTCTAAACAGCTCGTGCACAGCATTTTTCATGGATAGATTTTCCTAAGTCATAAAGTGTCTTTAGCAACAGCTAAATGTTCAAGCACTAGGCTTTAGGAGCAGTTCTCAGAAGAGAATGTGGTGACTCGTGGTTCTCAAAATTGCCGTTAGTCAAATATTCCCATTTTTCTCCCTCTCACCACCTTTCAGACTGATAGTAGGATTGTACTCCCGCCTCATGTTTGGAAATAACTTGGTGCCTCGTTTGGGCCAACGAGTCAGAAGTTTACTTGCTGAAGCCAGGACCTGGTGTTTAGTCTCAATAGCAGGAACTCTTAGAGCTTTAGCCTTCCCCTTCGGTCTGATACTGAGGCCCAAATCCCAGTGCAAAGGCCGTTCCTCCATCCTCCAAAGTCCCTGAGTGATTGCAACAAGCAAAGATCCATGACAGACACGAACATAAACAAGAAATAAATCTTTGTTGTTTTATGCATCTCAGACACTAGAGTTGTTGGCTCCTGCAGCAATCCTCACTTCTAGCCCCCATCACCCATGATTTCAAACCGGGTTTCTATCCCTCACAGTAGAGTACTTTGTTTTGCACAGACACAGTAGCATATTGTTTTGATGGAGCGGTATTTTGTGTCAAGGGCTCCAATGTCAGGCGAATTTACTGTCCCCAAAGCACCTATATATCTTTTTTTTTCCACATTAGTTCAGGTTCTTGTTTCTTTGTACCAAGAAAAAGTTAAATTTTTGAATAGTAGGCTTAGTGCAGTCTTGCTTTAAGTGTGGTCTGTCGTCAACAGCACCACGAGTAGTGAGTTTGCTTATTAAAATGTAAATTCCTGCAAACCTCATCCCAGAACTATTGAATTTGAATCACAAAAGAGTTGAGATTGTACAGAAAATCAGCATTTTAAACACGATCTCCACCTGTTTCTAGTATATATCAATGTTTGGGAATCACAGCATTATGGAACATTTTTATTAAAAAAATGATCACATTGTTTTAGAGCTTTAAAGTATCAGCCAATTTGTATAATTTCTAGTACTAAGAGGATTGATGATTGATAAACTTATAAAATTAGGTCAATAAACAGTATTTTATATGCCAAACGGGCTATCTTTCTTTTCATGGTCCTGAAAGCTTGGAACAATTTTGTCCTGTTTATTTTTTGCCTACAGACTAATTGTTAAATTGTTTCTGTGTCTTTCTGTACCCAAAGAATTCAAAATGGTGACAATGTCAAATTTACGTAAAAGTACAATCAGACCTGTGGTAGACTCACGATTCCGTTTTTTGACCTGTGAGTTGCCACATTCTCAAGACAATCCTGTCATTGTACGAGACACAGGACATTGCTTCTCACCCAGTTATTAAAGATGGCGAGATCTCGGGAGGGGGAGTGCGGGTCAGTGTCCCGGAGAGGGTGATGTCAAGGAAAGAAAACCGAGAAGTAAAAAGGACCACCCAGGCTTCACTTGCAGTATGTCCCGAGACAGACAAAACTTCGTGTGGTGTTAGATGTCGAGATAGTGGTCGTTTGGGGGCAGAAAGGAGGACAGTGACTGGGAGAGGCAAGGGGGCAGTTTTCGGGACCTGGTGGTCGGTGTCTTGCTCCCGGTGCAAATTGTGTTCACTTTGCAAAAGTTCATTAAGCTGTTACTTTATGATTTCGGCATTTCCATATTTATTATAATTTAAGACAGAATTTAAAATATAAACAAAAAGTGAACAAAAATTATAATCGTGTTTCATCACAGGTGCAGTTCACTTTCAATAGAAACTATTGTTTTCTTTCCAACGTTGTTGGATAAAGCGCCAAAATAAATTTTAAAAGCACTTACTCAGGTGGGGGAGGAGTCAAGATGGTGGAGGCGGAGCGGCTGAGACAACACCAGGTAGCAGGGGACCAGGTAGTTTATCAAACCATTCCGAACACTTAAAAACCAACAGGAGATGGAGGAGAAGGGGAGCAGCAATTCTAGAAACACAAAATCGACCACTTTCTGAAAGGTAGGACCCGCGGAGAAGTGAATCCAAAGCGATGGGAGGATAGACCACGGGGGGAGGGGCCGGATCCCGGCAAGCAAGAGAGCAGCAGAGCACAAAATCTGAACTTGTAGACGTCTGCTCCACGGAGGGATGTCACTCCAGAGGCTAAGCAGGGGTGGGGGGCGGGGAGCCCTGTTGTGGACAGTGTGGTTTCAGTTCCGTGGGGTCACAGAAGGATCGGGGTTTGTCTGAGTGTCGCAGACTTCGTAGGTACTAGAGCGGGGAAGCCGGCTACAGATGTGGAGCCCAAGAGTGAGCTCTCAGCGCAGGGTACCTTAAACTGTGATCCGTGGCACAGTCAGACCACGGCTCTTTGAGCAGGGACCCCACAAGTGGTAGGTCTGGGGACACCCCCCAGAAGACGGCAGGGAACTGCTGGGTTTGGAGACTCCAGGTGGGGCTGTGTGCCAGGGACAGATATGCTTGGTCAGAGGCTGGGTGATCTCGGAACGTGGCCGGAGGCCAGGGAGACAGAAGTGATTAAGCGCTTTTCTCTGAGGGTGCACTGAGGAGTGGGGCCCAGAGCTCCCAGCTCCCGGCCAGAGAATGGGCGGCCACCATTTTCATTCCCATCTTCCGGAACTCTATGGAAAGCATTCAGGGAACAAAAGCTCTGAAAGCAAACCCGGGCGGATTACGCAGCCCAGCCCCTGGTAAGGGCGGTGCAATGCCTCCTCCAGCAAAGACACTTGAGAATCACTACAACAGGCCCCTCCCCCAGAAGGTCAGCAAGAAACCCAGCCAAGACCAAGTTCACTTACCAAGGAGAAGAGTGGAATTCCAGAGGATGAGAAAGCAAAGCATGGAATTCCTAGCTTTCTTCCCGTAATTATTTAGTCTTGGAAAGATAATTAATTTTTTTTTAATTTTATTTTTTCTCATACTACAATATTTTTTAACTTTTACTCTTTCATCTTTTAATGTTTTTTAACTAGTTTATCTTAACAATACCTTTCACAAAAAAAAAACCCTTTTTGAACCTTCATTATTATAGTCATATTTTATCCTTTATTGTATCTAACTTTATTATTTGTATACACATAGGGATTTCTTCTTCTAAAAAAATTTGGGACAGAACTTCTTCTAATAGATCAAAATATACCCTAAATCTAGCACAAGGCTTTGTTCTAGTCTCCAGCCTGAGCAAAGTCCCTCCAATTTCTTTTTCTTTATTCTCCCAAGCAACTTATCAACTCCTTTTTTAGAATTTTTTAAAAAAAAGTTCATCCTTATTGTCATATTCCATCCCTTCATCATATTTATGCTTAATTTTTATGTGGGTGGATATATATATATTTTTTTCTTTCATTCTTTAAAATTTGAGGAGGTAGTTTCTTCTAAGAGACCAAAATACTCCCCAAATTAAGTGGCTGACACTGTTCTATTCACCAGTTGAATATATCCATTTTCTTTTTTATATTTTTTCTTTATTTTTTCCTTTTTTAAATTTTTTTCTTTTTCTGAGCTTCTCTTTACCCCTCATCTTCCCCCCACAATTTGGGGTTTCTTCGGATTTGGTTGAAGCACATTTTCCTGGGGTCTTGGCCACCCTTTTATTCGCTCCTTCATATATTCGTATCTGGATAAAATGACAAGGCGGAAAAAGTCACCGCAAAGAAAGAATTAGAGGCAGTACCAAGGCTGGGGACCTAATCAATACAGACGTCGGTACTATGTCAGCTTGGAGGCGGGCGGGGCCCGGTCTCAGGACCCTGAGATCTTGCCCCGGGCGGGATCCAGGAGTTGGACGCGGGACTCACCGAGCCCCCAGCCCCCCCCAGCTGCGCCTCCTGGGACTGCGCGGAGGCCGGTCCCGGTACCCGCGGGGGGACCCTGTCCCCAGCAGGCCGAGCCCCCCACGGCCAGAGGAGACGGTCCGCAGGGTCGGATCTCGGGGGTCCCCGCCGCGGCCCCCTGACCCGGCCTTGCCGGAGAACCGACGTGGGACGTGTAGGAAACGAAGAGGAGCCGCGGCCCGACGGGAGGCGCGTCCGAGCGGCCCCCGGTGTCCGCCGGAAGCGCGAGGGGCTTTTCCGCGGCAGGTGCCCCGGGAACCTGGACGATCCGGGGAATCTCGGGGGCCGCGCGGGCTCCGCTCCGACGGCGCCCCGGGGTCCGTCGGCTCCGGCCGCCCCCGCCCGCGGGTCTCCGCTCCGGGAGGCCACGACCCGCCCCTCGCGTTCGTCCGGGTCTCCAGGCCCGGGCATCGGCCCCTTTTCCACGCTTTGCCTCTTTGTCCGCGCCTCGGTACGTGCTCCGCGGGGCAGGTTCCCCGTGGGACGAGTCCACGCGGCCCGTCCCGCTCCGTCTAACGGTCACCTCCCGTCGCGCGACACCCTCCGGGTCCCGCCGCGGCGCCGCACGGGTTCCGTCGCGCGCGCGGCCCGCGCCCTCTGTCCACTCAGCTGCGGGCGGACGTGAAGGGCCCCGCCGCGCCCCTGAGAGTTTCCAGAAGGAAAACAGACGCTCTTCGGCGGCGCCTCCTTTACTCACAATAAGGGCGATTGTGCGGTGTTGACGTCAGCAAACACTTCTTCAAGCGTTTCTACGTGCGGAGCCAACCTCCCGAGGCCCCCAGGTATCCGGTGCAGCGAAGGAGATTCATGAGTGACACCTCAGATGGCCCTGGGCCGCTCGGTCACGAAGCCTCTGCCTTCGGCTCAGGTCACGGTCCCAGGGTCCTGGGATGGAGCCTGCGAACGGCCCCTGCCCAGCGGGAGGCCTGCTTCCCCCTCTCCCACTGCCCTGCTTGTGTTGCCTCCTCGCTGTGTCTCTCTCCGTCAAATAAATAAAATCTTTAAAATAAAAAAGATTGACTGTTGAGACTAATAGAAAAATAAGCAACCAGTAGGTTGTACACCGTGTTATTTCCAGGAGGAAACATCTAGAGAGATGAATTTCAGAAATAGAATGTTGATTTTTAACAGACGTATCCACTCCTAGTGTGCCTACTCGTATTACCTGGAAAAATATATATGTGTACATATGTGCACACGTATTTATATACACGTATCGTACTTAGTAAGTTCTATCTAGAATGATATGTTGTGTGTATATATGTGCATGTGCATACTTGTATTTATATATGCACACAAACGGGGCGCCTGGGTGGCTCAGTGGGTTAAGCCTCTGCCTTCAGCTCAGGTCATGGTCTCAGGGTCCTGGGATCGAGCCCCGCGTCGGGCTCTCTGCTCAGCGGGGAGCCTGCTTCCCCCTCTCTCTGCCTGCCTCTCTGCCTCCTTGTGATCTCTGTCTGTCAAATACATAAATAAAATCTTAAATAAATAAATTTCATATATGCACACAAATAGACACATACCTATGTTTGTAGACATACTACTTAGCGTTCCTGCAGCATAGTTCATTATTCAGATGTTGAAGTGTTTGCTTGTATTTTTTCTGGAGAAGGAAGAGAAGGACGAAGTTCTCTAGAGACTCTCAGTTCCTTTTTCAGAGAGTTCATATCCTCACGACACTTCTTCGTTAGTTTGCGTGTCTCTCGTCCATAGTATGGTTTATACCTCAAGCTCCAGTGGGCTCCTCCCCACCTTGTCACCCAGTACACTTTTTAGTCAGCTTTAGAAAAATTATAAACAGGGAAGCCTTCCAAGAAGTTCTCTGTGTGAAGAAATATCCTTGGATCAATGGTTCTTTTGATATTTTTCTTCAACTGGTCTTAATACCTATCAACATCCCAAGTTTATACAAACTCCCGCAAACTCCTGTCTAATTCTTTCTTCAACTACAAATGTTTAATTGATTAATATATTTCATTTCAATCCTTATTATAGTAACTATTTACCGTGGGTCCACAGGTCTGTTAGATAAGCAAGAGGTTACCTCTTGTATCCAGATGTCTAGAAACAAAGAAACAGGGAGACAGGGCACGATCTCCCCTGATTTTCACATTTCACAAAGATGCCTCCAGGGACCCCAAGAAAGATTCCTGAGAAGCAAAACTAGCAATCCTGTTTAGCTTTTACAAGATTTACATACCTTTCAAAGAGACAGAGAAAGGATTTATAATTACAGGTTTAAATTATAAGAAAAGGGAGAGGGAAAACATTCTTTTTCACATCTGGTGGTAGGGAAAATTTAAATTTTTTGAAGATTCGTTATTACTCCTAACTCTTACCACAGTTTGTAATATTAGCTTAATTTTCTGGCAATTCCTTATACCTCCCTGAAGCGCATTGTGTTCGTACTACGCTCCACCAAACCTTGATATTTCCATGACTTCCTTCATGTCATTTTTTCCTTCATCCTAAAATGTCCTTCCTTTCTTTATCTTTCTGGGAAACATGTAGGCATTTTTCAAGGATCAGACCAAATTCCACTTTCTTTACACATTTGCAGAGATCAAAACTGCTGTATCTTGTGGGAAATACATATAAAAAAAGTGAAAACATACTGTTTACCAAGCAAAGATATATCTTGATATACCAATAGCATATTTCTTATGAAAGAGACGGGTTTGATAGATTTACACAGAATAATACTAGACGTATGATGATCAAGTAGGGCAAATGTGAATAGATACATGAGAAATTAAATGGTTTTTTAGTGTGGACCTCACCAAGCCAGAAGTGGATATGGAGATAGGAAAGTAATGCACATATAGGTTACTTGTCAATATACTACAAAATCTCCATCCTTCGGTGGAGGACAGAGAGTCCCGATCCGTGTATCAGCTATGGACGCGAGACCACGAGTAGCTGCTTTTCATCCCTGCGTTGTCCTTCAACTTTCTTCCTTCAGGGGCTTCATGAACACAGTTAGATGAATGGCGTGGGGATTTGAGGTTTTCCATTTTCTAGTGAGTCATTATAAAACTTGCCTGAACAACATATTTATAAATTATGATAAATGTGCTAGCAATTCACTTTGCAGTAGAAGCAGCCACATTTTAGCTGAGAAGTGTATGTGAGCCTATGTACCTTTGACCTTTCTGAGTGTTTATTAGACAGTGATTAGCATCATGGCTAAAGCAGGAGATTAAGAAACCTTACATTATTTTCCTAAGAATAAGATTTCATTGCTTTGATTATATATTTAAGTTTGCAGCAATCTACAAGAGCCCTAAATGGCTTGTTTTTATCTCTACGGATATTTTTAGTTATTGGTTGTCAAATATCAGATAACATATGTACTGCTAAGTACTTTTTTTCTGACAAACAAAACAAATACTTTGTCTTAAAATGCTTTTTTAGAACGTTGAAACAACTAAAAATATGATAGTGAAAATTGATACTATTTCAATGATAAGAAACAGAATAGCCACATTGGAATGAATTACAGAAAAATCATAAACCATTTTCTAGTGGTTTGAAATTGTGACCCAGCAGTGCATGGGAGAGAGAAGTTGATTGTGTGAAATCTAGACACAAAGACCCAGGTATCTGAAGAGATGTTATGGGAGCGTAGGAAGGGTATCGGTCCTGATTCCAAATCAAGCTCCAGCACTGACGACCCCCCTGTCTTTGAGTTGAACTTCGTTCTTGGTACGTGTACACTCTCCCATCTGTCTCCAGGAGTTGGGGAGACTGAAATGCGACCCTATGTGCTAAATAGCATCTCAGTGCCTGGAAAGTCTTAAGAGCTTAACCAGATGTATGTCTGTTTCCCCCCTTTTCTGACCCTTCTGCTAGGAGTATGCCTAATGTCTTGTGCCCCAGCAACTGTGCAAGGTGGATGTGTTCGTGGAAAGAACAAGTAACATGGGCACCTGCCTGGCTCAGTTGGTGGGGCCTCTGACGCTTGATCTCCGGGTTGTGAGTTTAAGCCCCATGCTGGTGCAGAGATGACCTAAAAAGAATGATAAAAGAAAAGAACAGACAACTAATACGGATGATCCATATATCAATTAGCAAACCTGTACTTCCTTTATATGTGATGTATTTTTTTCTAAAATTTAGCTCTGACCTTGGTGAAGTCATATTATATCCCTACAATTAGAGTAAAATATAAAGGAGATGATAGTACCCTCTTTATAGAGTTTCTGTGAAGATCAAATGAGCTAATTAATATATGATAAAAGAAAGAGAACAAAAGCTTAAAACAGAGTAGGCACTCAAGTGATATTTTTGATTGGGTTGCTCAGTTGTTGATTATGACAAAATTAATGTTGATGATAATGAAGTTATCTCTATATTTTAACCCTGAATAGGGTATATTTCAGGCTTATTTTTAATGTATTTCCTCTCGTAAGGGAGAAAAAGCAGTTGATGTAAACCATACATTTATTAAAATATTTTAATATTTTGTCACTGGATTCTATCTTCCTTTTTTTTTTTTTAATGTGAATATAAACAATCACCTTTTCACCAAGTAGATCAGAGCTTGGTAGAGTTAGTGTGAATACCGAAACTTAGGAGCAAACATCTCAATTATAACAGTAAATGATGAAAAAAGACAAGTGTACATATTCGGTCCCCTTTTTATGCTGTTGGCAAAATTGCTCGTGTTGGACTGACTATCAAGAGAATGCTATTTATGCAGTTGCACTAATGATGGTTCCCCTGGAACTAAATGAATCTTTGTGTCATATTAACCCTCGGAAGCCGACTTCTCTCCTTCTCTGTCATGTACCTTTCATCATATCGTTGGATGTGTCTCCATAGAAACAAAAAGCATTTTTCTTAAAAGATAAGAGGTGAATGATTCCTGCCTAATCCTATCATTATCCTTCAGAGACTACTTTATTTTATTGCAAGTGGAAAAGCTTTCAAAAGCAGGTCTGTGCTCTGCAATTAAGAACAGGGGAGTTTAATCCTTGCAATAACGCCAAACCAAGAGCCGTTAAGCACTATTTTATTAGCTTCCTAGAGGATTTCAGGCTATAGAACATTAGAGGGTCCTCATAGTAAACTAAGTTCCAAGGGAAAAAATAATATATTTGAAATACATATGAAAGGTCAGAAAACCCCCCGAGGAGAATATGGAATATTTGGTCTTAAGTATCTGTCAACAAAATGACACCTTGTAATATCTATGTTTACCACAGGCTAACACTGTATACCAATTCTTATTTGTTTAAGATTGATTTTTAAGATTAATAAAAATGCTGATAATGACTTACAGTTTCTGGTTACTTAGTGCAGAAACTATATGGATCAAGGGCTATCTCTCCTCAAATCCATGAAGCTTTTACACATTTCTGTTTTCATTATTGTTTCTACGTATTGCTTTAATAAACGTACATGGTTTATAGCATAATATAAAATATTACATTGATTCACATGTATCCTTTTGAAAGCATCATGAAAAAAATCACTAATGACCTCTCATATTCCATTCCCCAGTATCTAGGGCTATTTTTTATAAGCAATTGACTGTTTTCTGCTTTCCTTTATTGTTCCTTAAAAATGTATGGATAGGTGTGTGGCATCTGTATTTTGCAGCAGTGAGAAGTTTAAGACACCCTATTAGAAACAAATCTACAAAAATAACAGAACACTTCATGCAGATAGTTATTAAAAACTTCACCAATTGGTACATTAGACTATTTGAGTTTTGAGAAGATTGTAAATGCCTTTAGGAGTAGAAAGTCACAGGAGTGTGTATGTGTATGTTATGCATGTGTGTATGTGTGTATGTGAGTGTTACGTGGTGTGTGTGTTTGATGTACTTGATTAAGATACTTCTCTGGGGTGCTTGCTTCAGCAGCACATATACTAAGATACTGCTCTGGGTTTATGCAACATGATTGATTTCAGTCAAAATTAGAAGGAAAATACAAAAGGAAAGTCTTTGGTTTCTTCCAGTGTAATTATGATCTTACTACATTTTCTTTGGTGAAGTAGGTTGTGTTGTAATGGGGTAATCAGGTGTATACTTCCTTTTATTTTTTTAAGAGTCTCAAAAGTGTGGTTAATTCATTTTTAAGTAAAAGGCTGAAAATTAAAATGATGCAAAAGAATAAAGGGTTGTAAGCAGGTGAAAAGATAGAAGCTGTTATAATCTCCCTTTCTTGGGTTAGCCGTGGAGCAGTGCAGTCCAGCCGGAGGCCGGGCCACCTAGAACGTGGACTCGCATACCAGACTTTATTCCAGCAGGTGGAAGACGTATGACTAATTCTGACTAACAGAGCGCTAATTGAAGTAATGTATCCATGACCTTGAAATGAAAGGATGTACCCGCAGTGTCTTCTTTCTCTTCTCACTGGCTCAAACACAGCTTCGGTTCTGATCCCTTGTGGACCAGGTGGATTTGAGTAATGCCATAAAGGGGCCAACCAATAAGTTAGAAGGAAATGGAATCCCTGACATATTGATATTCATTATATCTCAGGTCACTGTTCTGATTCTTTGTTGCAGCAGCTGAACTTGGGGTCTCATTAATGTAGAACACTTTATATTTAAGTGCAAATATTCATTCACTTCATTAACCAATACTTACCGAGAGTTAACTATGTGCCAACAACTGATTCCTTCATGGTCATTGCATTCTTCTGTGATAGGCAGATACTAAAAACAAGTTAAATAAGTGTGGAAGTAGAAGCAGGTTGTAATAAAGAGGGGCTTTTCACTTAGTTGTGCAATTTGGACACTGGAAAATTGGAGTTTGGAGAAGGTGCCAATGTTTTTATGAGTAGAAAAGGATAACAATACACAGCTTATAAACTAAATAATAATGTAATATTTGAAGGGAATAAAGTATTAAAGATACAATATTGTCGGAAAAGAATAGCACCAAGTTCAAAATGACTTAAGGATGTTTAAAAGCCATAAATCGGTGATAATAACTTTCTTGTGATATGGAGATATTTAGAAATTGGTATACATATTTAATGTACATGAATAAATATAAACATTATAATAGGAGGCAAATAATACCTAATGTCAAGGCAATTTAAATATTATCTTAAAACATAATATTTCAAAATTATAAAGCTATCAAAAAATGTAAAATAAACTCTTTAATGAAGGAATGGAAATTCAAGCTAACTGGATAAGGAAAGACAGATATATGTTCTTAGATGTGAAATTTAAAATCTAAAGAAATAGATCTACACAAAAAAATTAATATGCTATCCTAGAAAGACATTTGCATACATCTCTTTTAAAGTAATATGTATTTATTTAATATTCAATTTTAACTCTGGTTAGTATTTATGATATTTTTATGAAAATAATCCTTTGATGATGTAGTTTAAAATCAATCTATTTTTTATGTATATCTGCTTTAATCCTTTAAAAACTAACAGTTTTTACTGTTATACCATGAAGACATGCCTGCATATTTAATTGACCAATTTATAGCATGCACAAAATGAAGATAAAATATTGAGCTCTTTTCAAAAAGCAAAATACCTTGAATAATAATTCTGACTCATTAAGAAATCAGACATTGAAAATCGTATCATGATTGTCTCCAGAGTGCCTTAAAAAAACAGTAATTTTTAGTCCATGCTTTTAAGTTTTTTTAATTTAAAAACAACTTTTTGCAAATTCTTCTTACTCTTGTTGCAAATTGAATCTTTTATTCCATTGACATAGTCTAGTCAAAAGCTTACAGCAATTATACACAGATGTGAAATCCAACGACCTCTAATTAGCCTTATTTCAAGTTATGCCCTTGACAAAGAGCAGCATCTACTCAGGAAAAGAATTAAAAGATAAGCAGATACTCAGTATTTGTTGAATTGAGTCATTTTAATACCTGTGTCATGTCTCAACACTGAACACAGTTTAATTATACTCAGCTGAGTGTTACAATGTTGAGATGGATCCTGTTGCTATCTTTATAGGGAATAGGAACAAAATATTTTATATATAGTTATTAATTTACATTTAATTAGAAATATGTTTGAATACATAGAGACCAAATTTAAGACTTCTGGTACATATGTAAATAAAAAATTATAAAATACATCCTATTAAATTGATCTTATCGAAAGCCAGTCTCTCTGCTCGGTCAGTGTGGCCTATGCTTTCTTCCACTGAGAATTCTGATCCTACAATTATTTTCTCTCGTGTCATAAATTTCCCCTTCTCTATGGGATTATTCCCAGTAACGTGTAAGAAAGAAACTATTAATTCCATCTTTAAAAAAAACAATAAGCAAACATCAACTTTTGTTGCATTTTGTTGCTTCTCTTCACAGCAGGAATTCTTGGGGCGCTTGGCTGACTCATTCGGCAGAGCACGGCACTCTTGATCTTAGAGTCATGGGTTTCAGCCCCATGTTGTGGTAGAGATTACTTAAAATTAAAAAAAGAATTCTCTGCATTGTCAGTGTCTAGTAACTCTCCTCTTACTCCTCTCTCCAACCACCCAAAAAAGTGCCCCCACCCCCGATGCAGCCGCTCTTGAACCCTATATTGCAAATGGTTGATTCTTTCAACTCATTACTTTCCTGTGTGCTTTATCTTGTTACAGTTTCTTCACTTGGCTCCGGAAAACCACATTTCATTGCTTTTACTCCTACTTCCCTGGGAGCCTTAACCCACTGAGCTACTCAGGCACCCCATCCTATACGTGTCTTAAGACAAAAACCTTAGTGTCATTCCCGAGTCCATTTTTTCTCTGCCATACCGTATTCAGTCTGTCACGAAATCATACTTGCTTTCCCTTCCAAATATGCCTCTCATCAGGCCCCTTCTCACCATCTCCACTTTGTTTAAGGTACCCGTCATCTCTTCCTTGAATCAGTTTATTAGCTTCTCCTCTGGTCTAGCTGCTTCCCGATTTGCCCCTCTGCTTCGTATTATCAGTACAGCACCCTCAAGTGTGATTCTGGTGAAATGTGCGTCACATGATGTTCCCGCTCTGCTTGAAAGTCTCCTGAGGGCTCCCCTTTTCACTCGCTGCAGGTATTGGAAGTCCTGCAAAGCCCTTATGCATTGGTCTCGTGTTTCCTCTCCCACTCCTTCTCCTTCTTGCCCCCTGTCTTGCCCTCTCCTGCAGACGTGGTGGCCCTTTTCTTCAGGTCAACAAGACAAAAGGCACACTGCTAAGTGCCCTTCCTGTAGTAGCTTCCTCTGAGTGGAACTCCCTTCTTCGGGTATCTGTGCGATTTACTATCTCACACGGAAGTCACCCTCCAGTCATCAACTTCTCATTGATGCTAACCCCGGCCATGCTGTATAAAACTGTTACCCAGCACCCCTCTGGCACGGCCAACTTGCTTTCTTTTTTCCATAGAACTTATTACCACCCAATACACTTTATTTATTATGTTTACAAAGTTAAAGTCAGTCGTTCCTGGGCCCTCTGGGTGGCACAGTCCGTTAAGCTGACTGACTGACTCTTGGTTTTGGCTCAGGTCATGGTCTCAGGGTTGTGGGATCAAGCCCTGTGTTAGGCTCCTCATTCAGTGTGGAGTCTGCTGGGGATTCTCCCTCTCCCTGTGTCCCTCCCCCTGTGTGCTCGCTCTCTCTTTCTCTCTTCCTCTCTCTCTAAAATAAACAAATAAATCTTAAAAAAAAGAAGTCGGGCATTCCTAGCCAACAAATTAATTCCAAACAAAGCAGGAATGTGTGTTTTGTTCATTCTTGAATCCTGAGTAGGAGAGCAGTGCCTAGAATATGCTCTACACTCAATAAATATTGTTGACTAGGTGAATCCTGTTATGTTAAGTCACTTCACTTTATATTGTGTGGAAGTAAAGAAAGTCATCACGGGCATTCAGTGAGTTAGTGTTACTCAAACACTGTCGATGGCCTTCCAGTGACGCATCACAATGAATGTCCGGTTATTTAGCCTGCGGTGCTCTGTCTTGTTTACACTGTGGTCATGGAAATAGGAAAGCTTATACTTAAAATACTTGAGATTTCTGCTTGATACTACTTATAAAGAGATTATAGCAAGTCTAATAACTATAATCATTTCCTTTAGCACTTGAGGAAACCTCTAGCTTCCAGTTATAGAGACTTAGATGATCAAGATTCTAGCCCGGGGCCATATGCACGATAACTATATGACTTTGGGCAAAGTAATGTAGAGTGCACAACTTTCACTTTGAAGTAGAGGAAATAATTGCTCTATAATATTTATAAGATGGCTAGAAATATCAAGAGATTATGTACAGAAAAAAACTGTAAGCAAATGTAAATGCTCTATGGTAAAATAAATTATTCTTATTATAAAAACTATACATTTCAGTCTTCGACATGTCATACTGATACACTGAGAGACTTCTAAACTCTAAACCAGTATGAGTTTGATAATGAACTATGAAGATTTTAGTGATTTAGAAATGTTAAGGAGCATTTTTCAAGTATCCTCTATATATTTTTAAGTCCCATTGTAACTTTCTTAATTATTTAATTTGAAAATTCCAGGGATGCCTGGGTGGCTCAGTGGGTTAAAGCCTCTGCCTTCGGCTCAGGTCATGATCTCAGGGTCCTGGGATCGAGCCCCACATCGGGCTCTCTGCTCAGCGGGGAGCCTGCTTCCTCCTCTCTCTCTGCCTGCCTCTCTGCCTACTTGTGATCTCTCTCTCTCTCTGTCAAATAAATAAATAAATAAATAATTTTTAAAAAAAATTGAAAATTCCATTCTCAGTAGACAATTACCCAAAACTAGAAGAGAAATGAAACAAATATATCTTCATATTTATTCCAGGTGTGTTTATAAGACAATGATACTATAGTTAAGGAAGGAACAAACTTCAGTGCAAATTAGTTTCTAGTAAATTATCACATGTTTATTTTATCAAATTAAAATGCCAAGGTTTATAATATATTGCTAAATAATATTTATGAAGTAATAATTTATGGTTATATATTTCTATTTAAATATAGTTAGAATCATAAATAATCTGTAATTTATTCAAAATTCAAGATTTAATTTTAGTAAACTTTCCTCTAACAGTTACTAAGGTCCTTACAATTTATAAAACCTTTTCATATATTTTATCTTTTTACATTCTCACAACTGCTTACAAAAAAAGTATATTAATCCTATTTTATGGAATAATGTTTTAGTGACGTCTCACTCTAGCCACATTTACTATATTTTTATATACTGTATCAATATCATGGTTCAATACTTTTGCAACCCTTTCTTATTTTATAAGATTTACATGTGTTTTTGTCTGTGTATATCTTGAATCTGTAATTTAGAAAACATAAGTATGCATAGCAAATACACAAAAATAATTGATAGTTACCATAGTAGGTGTTTAAGAGGGTATACCATGCCTCACTTACTGATCATTTCTTTCAGTTTTACTGAGAAGTAATTGACATATGTCAGTGTAGAAGTTTAATGTGTATAAGCATGATGGCTTGATTTACATGTATTGTGAAATGATTAGCACATGAGATTTAGTTATTATCTTTAATCCCATATAGATAGAATAAAAAAATGTTTCCTTGTGATGAGAATTATTTGAATGAAAAATGACTAATTCTTTTTATATAAAAAAGATCCCAGAAATTACCAAAAGAAACACTGATTCATCCCTGTGGATCAGCTGTCTCATTTTCAACAATGTTTCTAAACATCATTGTGGCGATATTATATTTCTCATATGCATTATTTATACCAATTCTACATCTAGAAAGGAACTGAGGTTGATTACCATTATAAATGTATTATATGTTAGAAAGAGGCAAGAGGCAAAACCTTAGTGATTGGATTTTATAAAATTTAAGAAAATCAGATATGATAATAGGATCTCTTTCTTTAATATATGATGCCTAAAATTATTTATAAAACAAGAAATATATATGTGAAATCATTTTTTATATGACCTCATTAATTCTAAAATTTTGTTTGCCTAGAAAACCTGTTGCATATAACACATTGTTAAAACCATAATAAAAACTACTTTTCACATCAGGAACCATCTTGCTGGTGTTTTCATTGATATGAAAGCTATATACTTTAATCTTTCTGTAAAAACAATGGAGGGATTAATGTATAAAACCCAGATGATTTCTGTATGTATTATAAGCTAACATACAAAAAGGAAGTGGTTAAAATGCAGACTACGAAGTCTTTATCCCTTTTTCTCCATTTACTATTTGCCAGTTCCCTATTCCTTTTAATCCAGTTTTCACAATCATACTAATAATAATACTTGCCTCATATGAAAGCTTAGCCTGATACGTGGCGCAGAACAACATTTTAACCTGCCCTTGTTCCCTCCTCCTTTCCCTCCTGCCCTCATTTGTAAAGTGGAGATTTCGGTATCTATACGCAAGATTATTGTTCAGTAAAATTTTATAATACATGTAATAGCATTTGTCAACTATGAATTAGTGCATTTTAGGAATTAGAATTTTTAAAACTTCAAATGTTTCATTAATAAAACATTCATTGATTACTTATGATGTACCAGGGACTTTTGAATATTTTGCATGCATTGTCTTATAGAAATCTCAGAGAAACCTACTGGGAAAATATATTTTCTATTATTATTAGATAACTTTTACAGCAAGTACTCTGGTGCAAACGGCTGTTTAACTTGCCCAAGGTCATCTACCTAGTAAAGCAGTAAACTCCAGACAGGCACGTCTCGGAGATAGTATAGGCTCCGTTTCAGACCACTGTAATAAAGGGAATAGTGCCATAAAGTGAGTCAAATGAGTTTGTTTGTTTCCCAAGTCATATAAAAGTTATGTTTAGGGGGTGCCTGGTTAGGCACTATTTGGTTAGGCATCCGACTCTTGATTTGGCTCAGGTGATGATCCTGAGGGTTGTGAGATCGAGCCCCGTGTCAGGCCCCGTGCTCAGTGCTCAGTCGGCTTGGGATTCCCTCTGCTCCTCCTCGCCACTGCTCATGCTTTCTCTTTCTCTAAGTAAATAAAAAAAATCATTTTTTTAAAAAAAGGTATGCTTATACTGTAGTCTATTAATTGTACAATAGCATTATGCCTGAAAAACAGTGTGAATAGCTTAACTTAAAAATACTTTATTGCTAAAACATGTTAAACATCGTCTGCACTTTTTGGTGGTGGAGCGTCCTGCTTCGGTGTTGGTGGCAGCTGACTGGTCCGGGTGACGGTTGCTGGGCTTGGGGGCGGCTGTGGCAGTGAAAACAACACAACAGTGAAGTCTGCCGTACGCACGGACTCTTCCTTTCCTGTACAGTTTTTCTCTAGGATGTGACGCTGTTTGATGGCAGTATGCCCACAGCAGAACTTCTTTCAAAATTGGAGTCCGTCCCCTCAAACCCTGCCACTGCTCTAACAACTGTGTTTATATAATATTCTGAATCCTTTCAATAGTCCTTTCAACCTTCTTCACAGCGTCTCCACCAGCAGTAGATTCCATCTTAAAAAACCACTGTCTTTGCTCGTCCATAAGAAGCAGCTCCTCCTCTGCTAAAAGTTTTATCGTGAGATTATGGCTCTTTTTGTCTCATCTTCAGGCTCCACTTCTGATTCTGTTCTGTACCTGTTTCCCCACATCTGCAGCTACTTGCTCCACTGAAGTGTGAAGCCCTCCAAGTCATCCATGAGGGTTGGAATCAACTTCTTCGAGACCCACATAAATGTTGATATTTTGACTTCTTCCTGTGAATCACACATATTCTTAATGACATCTAGAATGACAAATCATTTTCAGAAGGTTTTCAATTTACTTTGCTTGGGTCCATCAAAGAAATCATTATCTTTGGCAGCTATCGTCTTATAAAATATATTTCTTAAATAGCAAGACTTGAAAGTTGAAACTGCTCCTTCATCCATGGGCTAAAGAATGAATGTTGGCATGAAAACAACTTGAGTCTTGTACATCTCCATCAGAGCTCCTGGGCGACCGGGTACATTGTCAGTGAGCAGTTCTATTTTGAAAGGAATAATTTTTTATTATCAAAATAATATTATTATTATTATTTATTTATTATTTATTTATATATTTATATATTATTTATTATGTTTATTTATAATAATATAATATAATATAAATTTATAATTTATAAATATATTATATTTATATATTATTATTTATATATTATTTATTTATAATAATAATATTATTATTGAAATATTCAATAAGTCGTTAAATTCAGTCAATCATTGTAAACAGATGTGCCCTCATCCAGGCTTCTTTGTTCCTATTATAGAGCATGGACAGAGTAAATTTAGTGTAAGTCTTACGGGCCCTGGGATATTTGGAATGGTAAATCAGCATCGGCTTCAACTTCGTCACCGGCTGCATTACACCTAACAAGAATCATCCTGTCCTTCAAAATTTTGGTCAGTCATCCACTTTTCCTATTTATGACAGTCCTGTATGGCATCTTCTGCCAATATAAAGCTGTTTAATTGTGTTTACGTAGAAAATATGTTGCTAAGTATAACCACCTTTGTTAATTATCTCCTCTAGATCTGGATAACGTGACGCAGCATCTCCAATCCTGCACTTTCATAGAGACAGCTTCTTTCCTTAAACCTCATGAACCAACCTCTGCTCGCGTCGCACTTCTCATTCGGCTTCCTGACCTCTTTCAGCCTTTAGAGAATTGAATCGTCAGGGCCTCGCTTTGGGTTAGGCTTTGGCTCAAAGGCATCTCAACAGTTTGATGTTGATTTTGGTTTGATCTTCTCTTCAGACCACTGCGACTTCTGTCCCTGTGAGCAATCGTGCATTTCACTTTTTTATCATTGTGTGTTCACTGGAGTCGCACTTTTAATTTCCTTTGAGAACTTTTCCTTCGCATTCACAACTTGGCTAACTCGTGCAAGAGGCCTGACTTCTGACCTGTCATGGCTTTTGACGTGCCTTCTTCACTAGCTTAATCGTTTCTAGCTTTTGATTTAAAGTGAGAGATGTACAACTGTTCCTTTAACTTGAACACTTAAGGGTCATTGTAGGTTATCATCTGGCCTGATTTCAATATTGTTGTGTCTTGGAGAACAGGGGAAGCCTGAGGAGAGGGTGCGAGACGGGGAGACGGCTGGTCGGTGGAGCATTCGGAACACAACAACATTTATCGATTAAGTTCACAGTCTAATGGGGATGCAGTTCCTGACACCCTAAAACAGGTACTACAGTAGCATCAAAAATCACATCATTACGACAAATGTAATGATAATGAAAGAGTTTGAAATACTGTGAGAATTACCCAACTGTGAAACATAAAGTGAGCAAATGCTTTTGGAAAAATGATCCCAATAGATGTGCTCAGTGTAGGACAGACCTTCAATTAGTGACAAATGCAGTATCTGAGAAGTACTGTAAAATGCGGTGTAATAAAAATGAGATACGCTGATTTCAAAATCCGGGTACTATGACTGCAGAGCTCATCCTCACAAGTGTGTCATGCTACTTAAATAATCACGGCACCTGCCGCCATGTCATTATTACTGTGAAAATGGTCACTTCCTCTTACTCCAGAAACTGGGCGACAGGTATATGTACGTAGCAGCATCTGGATTATCTGGATAATTTCACATTTCAGTGAAATTCTTATGCAAGAAATTAGAATAAAACATTTTATTATGTATATTGAAAGTGCTATATAATTGAAATTGGTGGGGTATAATACTTCTAAGAAAGATTCTTGTTTCATATTATTAAATAATTTGAAATATAATAGCATTAGTGAAATAATTATAGCTAGTTGTGGCTAAAGAAAGGAAACAAATGAACTTAATTTTACTCTGAATAACTTTAGCTAAGATATATTTTTATAAATTTTATTTTGCTACGTTCACACTTTATTGAATTAGAAAAATTTATTATACTTAAGACAGTACTGAAACAAATATTTAGTAATTATTAAATCATGGAACAAGTAGACATGTTCTTCACATAAGTGAAAAGTGAGCCTTTGTACTTTGAAATGCAGTTCTCTCACGTTGCTTAACTAACATGAACTACAAAGGGAAAAAAGTATATACCAGTGGAATAATTTTCACAACTATCAAAAATTTAAGTGAACAGTTTCAAAGACTATTTAATTTTATTTTAATGTGTTTACAAAGGTTTTCTTTCTTCATTGCATGTAACTTTCCTGCTTTATTAAGTTTCTCCTTTAAACAGGCAAATTCTGTTGCACTTCTGAACTGCATTCCTATTCATTTTATATTTTAAAAAAATTTAAAAATCAGCCTCACATTTTTTAAAAAACCTTAATTATGCTGTGTTAGTAAAGATCCTTGACAAAAATTTGCATCCAGGGGCACCTGGGTGGCTCAGTGGGTTAAAGCCTCTGCCTTCAGCTCAGGTCATGATCCCAGAGTCCTGGGATCGAGTCCCGCATCGGGCTCTCTGCTCAGCGGGGAGCCTGCTTCCTCCTCTCTCTCTGCCTGCTTCTCTGCCTACTTGTGATCTCTCTGTCAAATAAATAAATAAAATCTTAAAAAAATTTTTTTTTGCATCCAATCCGGGTAAAATGTACGGGAAGAAAGCAGGTTTGGTATAGTGGACTACAGCCCCGTTGAAGACCGGCTCTAATCCGTCGTCGGTTGTAGAGTCATTACTTACATACATTTAATGTATAGACCTATTTGGGAATGTCAGCAAACATCTTTTTCCAGCGGTTTTCCAGGTGATTCCTTTACATATCATTTAGTGACCAGGCCACCGATGACTCCAAACTTGGGTAAGTGACTAAATTAATTACTCCTTTCCCTGGAATTTTTGGGCTTGTAAGTGCGGTAGCCATCTCTGTCTAAAGCCTGAAGGTTTTATGCTCAAAGGCTTTTTGAAACCAGGTTCACTGCCCTTCATCTGGACGTTCAGGGAAAGTGGGTTTTCCGAGTGTGGGACGGGAGGCGGTCAGATGCTCACGGCCAGAGACAAGGGAGACAAGGTTTCTCAAGACCCGTTTCTGCTTGTCCCTGAAGCCCGGCAATGCCCCCTTTGGATTTCGTGAAGATTCCGGCGGCCTTACGATGACCCCGCACTGTCCTCGCCTCACCGGGTGCCCTCGGGGTTGGGCGAGCGCGTGCGGGAAGGGAACGGGGGCGCTGCGGGCCACGGCTGCGCGGGTCGGGCCCTTTAGACGTGTGAGAACCGCATATCGGGGGACGTGAGCTCATGAGGAGGCCCGTTAAGGGGAGGCCGGGCCGTAAGGACGACGAGAAGCCGCCCCGCGTGCTGGAGCGGGACGTGGAGACGCGGCCCCGCCCCGCGCGTTCGGACCGACTCCGGGAGCCGCGGCTTCTCCGCAGCGTTCTTCGTCCCAGTTCCCGAGCGGCTCTCGGCGACGTGGACGGCAGCTGCGGGGGCTTCGGGGACGGCGGTCGAGCCGCGCGGGAGGCAGCCGAGTGTCCCTGGAAGGAGGCCGCGGGCGCGGGGGGCGGCTGCGCCGGACACCGGGTGTGCGGGGCGCGGTGTGCGGGACACCGGGTCTGCGGGGGGCGGTGCGGTCGGGACACCGGGTCTGCGGGGCGCGGTGCACGGGAGGGACAGAGGCCACGGTACGGTCAGGACACCAGGTGTGCGGGGGGCGGTGCGCGGGACACCGGGTGTGCGGGGCGCGGTGCGGTCGGGACACCGGGTGTGCGGGGCGCGGTGCGCGGGAGGGACACCGGGTGTGCGGGGCGCGGTGCGGTCGGGACACCGGGTCTACGGGGCGCGGTGCGGTTGGGACACGGGGTCTACGGGGCGCGGTGCGGTCGGGACACCGGGTGTGCGGGGGGCGGTGCGCGGGAGGGACACCGGGTCTGCGGGGGGCGGTGCGCGGGAGGGACACCGGGTGTGCGGGGGGCGGTGCGCGGGAGGGACACCGGGTCTGCGGGGTGCGGTGCGGTCGGGACACCTGGTGTGCGGGGCGCGGTGCGGTCGGGACACCGGGTGTGCGGGGGGCGGTGCGCGGGAGGGACACCGGGTCTGCGGGGGGCGGTGCGCGGGAGGGACACCGGGTGTGCGGGGCGCGGTGCGCGGGACACCGGGTGTGCGGGGGGCGGTGCGGTCGGGACACCGGGTGTGCGGGGCGCGGTGCGGTCGGGACACCGGGTGTGCGGGGCGCGGTGCGCGGGACACCGGGTCTGCGGGGGGCGGTGCGGTCGGGACACCGGGCGTGCGGGGGGCGGTGCGGTCGGGGGCCCGGGACGCCGCGGTGCGGTCAGGAGACCCCGCCCGTCGCCCTCCTCTCGGCCCGTCCTCCGTCGCCGCTTCCACGCTCGCGCTCGCGGGGTCCCCGGGGCCTTGGTCCGCTGGACCCGGCGATCCCCGCCCCCTCGACAGCTCGTACGGCCGCGGCTGACGGGTCCGGCCCCTCGGAACCCGCGCCCGCAGAGGGACGCTGACGGGGCTGTGGGGCGACATAGAAAACATCCCGGGAACGTCTGCGCCTGGACGTTGCAGCCGCGGAAACTCCGCGCGTTTCAGCGCGAACGAAGCACTTTTGGAGCCGCATCCGCGTCCTCGTCTGTGCCCGCTGTCCACGGGGTCGCCACAGCCGGGAAGCGCAGAACCTCAAGGAAACCCCCTCTTCCTCGGGGCGCATCCGTACCCGCCCGTGAAGTGTTCTGGCTCCCGGCCTCCGCCGCCACTGCCCTGGGCGAGCCCCGGCCACCTTCGTCCACGTCGCGGAGCGTAAACGAGCCGAGTCCCGGGGCTACGCGCCCGGATTCCGTTTCTAACTCGGCCGCTCATGGACTGTCCAATCTTCACGCCCCTGCGCCTTCGTTTCCCAGATGAAAATAGAAAAACACGAAAGCAAAACCCCGCAGGACCCATTTCAGGTTTCCTGCGAGGACGCCGCGGAGGACGGGCCCCCGCAGCTTTGGTTTTGACCT
This sequence comes from Martes martes, assembly GCF_963455335.1. Classification (NCBI taxonomy): domain Eukaryota; kingdom Metazoa; phylum Chordata; class Mammalia; order Carnivora; family Mustelidae; genus Martes; species Martes martes. The sequence continues at coordinate 195,372,305 of NC_137890.1, read as the reverse complement.
CGCGTCCCTCCCCCGTGACCCCTCTGCTGTGTTTTCAATCCTCCCTCCACGTGGCTGTTCTCATCATCAATCCCAAAGCAAAACCGGACCTTCTCCAAGCTTCTAACGGACCTTCACTGCGCGCGTAAGAACGTCCTGAGCCTGTCGTACGGCCCGGCCGGCCCGGCCCCTGGATGCAGCACTGACCGTCGAGGGCCGACGCTCTCGTGTGATGACCTAACAGGGCTTTCCTGGCCGCGTACCATGTCCTGCCTGGTGCTCTTCCTTGCGTGTATTCTACTTCCTTCCCTCTCCTCTGTCGAATTTCCTCAATCTTTCTAACCCATCACATTGGTTTATGCCCTCAGCTGTCCTTTTCTCGAATTCTCCTTTGACCTTGTGATAAGTCGTCCCTGACTGCTGTCTAAAAAGACCCATATTTCAAGACTTCCAGGTTAATTGATTTTTTTACTTAGTCCTTGAATTATGGTTCTGTGTGAAGACAGAGATCTGTGAACTGGACAGGTTTTTTTGGTGGTGGGGTTTTCTGGTTTGTTTTGTTTCGTTTTTCGTTTTTTGCTTTTTTCATTTTGCTGTCACCAGTGGGAAATTATTGAAGGATGTAGAGCAGCAGAGAATCATACTGAAATCATATTTTATGAAAATGTATCCAGGAGGACAAAGGAGGCTGAAAGAGAGCAGAGACCCCAAACTGTCTCAGTTCCAGGTCCCTACACATCGCAGTGATTTTTAAAGGGCCTCCCAGACCAAGAAATACCTAATGGTTCTGTTTATTAAGGAGTTATGTCCAAGCCCACAGAGTAGTCATTGTTCACATGGCCTCTAACAAATGTTATCCTATTTCCCTGAAAATGTAAAATACCCTAGGGCGTGCCAGTGAGTTCAGTGTGGTGCCCAGTGCCCCTGAGGCCCCGTGTTTTAACCACAAGATCAGAAGGACGTAAACAGGAAGATTGGAGACGGGAAGACCAGCTGACAAGACCAGGGTTGACAAACGAGGCCCCAGGGGTCCAATCTGACTCACTGCCTGCTTTATAATTACTTTTTACTAAAATACAGCCATGCTCGTTTGTTTGTGTATGATTTTCATGCTAGAACAACAGAATTGAGTATTTGAAAAGAGACCATATGGCCCACAAAACTGAAAATATTTATTATCTGGCCCTTTACATACAAGGTTTGCCAGTCCCTAAATTAGAAGTGTAGGGACACCTGGTAACTCAGTTGTTAAGTATCTGCCTTCGGCTGGTGTCATGGTCCCAGGGTGCTGGAATCGAGCCCCACATCTGGCTCCCTGCTCGGCAGGAAGCCTGCTTCTCCCTCTCCTACTCCCCCTGCTTGTGTTCCCTCTCTTGCTGTGTCTCTCTCTGTCAAATAAATAAAATCTTTAAAAAAAAAAAAAAAAAGCATTTGCCTTCAGCTCAGGTCATGAACCAGGGTGGGTTCTGGAATCGAGTCCCACATCAGACTCCTTGCTGAGCGGGAAACCCGCTTCTCCCTCTCCCACTCTCCCTGCTTGTGTTCCCTTTCTCGCTGTGTCTCTCTCTTCAAATAAATAAATAAAATCTTTTAAAAAGTTAGAAGTTTAGTCCAATATCATACTATGATGTACTAAAATTATGAACAAAAGAGACAGAAATTCATTTTTATTTTATTTAATTCACATGCATTTGAATATGATCTGTCAGACTCTCTGGGGGAAGTTATGAGAGATTTGTCATTAATTTTATATTCTATAGATTAAAATCGGAAATCATGGCAATTTTAGATGTTTAATTTTTTTTCTTAAACTCTCTTATTAAGTGTCTCAGGAAATTATATTTCTACCAAGGGTCAATTCGTTAATCATAACCATCCTTTTTATAGTTGGTGAGCAGTTAAGATAATTCTGAAATCAGTTTCTTCCACAGTTTCCTGACATCTTCAGGAAACTCGGATTGTGCCCTCTGCGCATTAGTGTTATCAATATAATTTTAAGTAACATACAGAGAGTCAGCTCAAAACATATTCTGAAAGACTTATTCCCTGAACCTGTGATGATATAACTTAGAAGAAATTTTCTCTTTTTCTTTAGAAAGCATGCTTATTTAATACTTTCAGGCATAACTGAAAATATCCCTTTTCTATTGTAAAAATAATTTTAGAGACTGCAGATAATATAATCGTCCCATAAAGCTGTCTTTGGTCCTTGCCCAAAGAGCTCGTGCAATTTATTACTCATGGCCCATTCATACTCGCTTCTGGGTTTCAAAAGTACTCTGCAAGTAATGCATCCAGATGTACAGGTACAATATTAGAGGTCTGCAGTATTTTTGTAGGATTGACATGATATCTAAGTCAGGTATAAATATAAATTATTTGACATTATAGATAAAATTCAACTTTGAACCTTACCTTCTCTCCTATGGGAAAAGTCTACATTTGATTGTGTATGTGTGTGTTTCTGTGAATGACAAAGAGAGATTAGACGCCGAATGTATATAGCATTTTGCTATGAAAGTAAATAGAGTAACATAACTTGTATTTGTTGCTGTAAATAAAATTGAAATCTTATATCAGAAGTTAAATAATATACATAAGAAATCAATGATAGTTGTCTCACAGCATGTTTAACAAGATACGCATTAGTCGTTTTTATGGAGTTGCTTATTGCTTGAAGGATTTTCTTTGCTTGTTTAATGTGGGAATGTTTTTAGGGAAAAAAAGCTTAAAGTCTTTCATATTTCATAGGTAAACCAGTACTTTTATTTCTAACATTTATTAATGAGCACTGTCCTGTGCCTAGCATGATGGTAGACGAATGACGGACGTGTGAAAGATTTGTTGGAAATTCCAGTACCACTGGGAAAATGATGAATGGAAGAATTCCAGGGTCTGGTTCTTTGGAGTGTCCATTGGCTCATACTGCACGAGGCACTTCCTGTTCTGTAAATCACTTCTCTAATCTCCCAACCCTCCCGGTACACTTTTATTTCTTCTTGCAAAGCAATCCTGTGTCTCCTCTTCCAGTTACCAATACCAAGTCTAAAGTTATCTTTCTTGCCTTTTTTTTATCTCCTGTATCTCTCCAGACACTGAGATGTTCTAGACAAACTGTGCCTTAGAACACTATTTATCTGTTAGATGCAGTTGCTTTTTCACCCCTGCCGGCAATCAGCTTTGTCATTTGCAATGTATTTTCAGCCTCTCAAGGACAGTTGCTAGGCCTTCAACTGCCTGGTCCTTCCCATCCTCCACCAACGCCTCCGTATCTAATTAATACAGCCAGAAAGACCGGTTGAGCCTCTTTTTGCCACATCTCTTAGGTTTCGGCCATCATGCACCTGATCTTTCTTTCAACTGAGAGGATATTTTTAGAAAGATGTTATAGTCCTGTAGTTCAAGAAATCAGTATTTTTTTTAAAAAAACTCCTTATATGATAGACCATTTTTAAAGCACAACCCGAGGTCCCACCATATTTGGTGCCAAATGGTGGCATATATACTCAGAATTGTAAAGTGCCTTTACAATTAATTTTCCATTACCACAGACTACATTATTTAATTTTTATAAAACAGAATAGCAAATACTGAAAACTCATTTAATCAAAGAAAAAAGCATCTTTTCAATATTATTGTAAACATTAATTTTAAGATTCAAAATAGTGAATAATCTTGGGTATACTTTTACATTTGAAAATATACCCAAATACATTTTCAGGTAGGTATCATGACTGTAAATCAGAGAATTCTAGTCATGTAATCATGGTTTCTATAATATATGCCAAAGTAAAAGCATAATTTAATGAAAAATTACTCAATTTACAAAATTACCTTTCATCTTTGATTACACTAAATCTGTGTTTCTTTAAGCTTGGTTTATAATCAGGGTCTCTTTAGGTGTCTTTAATGTGGATCTAAATAAGAGATTAATAAATTAAACATATATTAAGAGAATGTTTCTTAAAGAGAAGCAACTATCACTTTACATGATTTGAACACATTACGATTCCAGTTTTTAATTAAATTCTAATACAGGAGTGACCGACTTTGTACCCGTAACTTTACTTGTGACAGTAGATTTATTTGCAAAACTTTCCAGCCTCAACTTACAAATCAGCGTATCATAGCCTCTCTTCCGGGAGGTCTTCTGAGTCTGTACTTGAATAGAAGAATGCATGTCGTTTTACTCAACTTGTTTCGACAAAAATCACAGTTGATGCTTGTTTTCGGGATAAATACTTTGATTTTTTTTTGTTCCCTTTATCCTCTCAGTTGTCATTCCACTTTCCGTTCTAATCCATTTCCTGCTGCAGTCATATGTTTAGCAGGTGTTCAGCCATATGTTTAGCACACATGCATGCACGCAACACGCACGCACACACACACACACACACACACACTGCTTGCTGTTTTCAAACTTTTCCAGCCTTTGGCTCTCCTGGTTTTCAGGACTTAGGCTGGAACTACACCATCAACTGTTTTTGGTCTCCAACTTGCTAACTGCAGAAGTTGGAACTTTTTAGCCTCCATAATTATATAAAAGAATTCTTGGTTCTGTTTTTCTGGAGAACCCTGAATAATAGAGAATAAATTAATAGAAGATAAATAGGAAATTAAGAATCAGAATGCTGAAAAGTAGATCGGGTCAGCTCATGGGAGGCCTTTAATGTCCTATTAATGGACTTAATGTACTTCTGTTACGTAATATGAACATGTCAGCAGTTTCTAAGAAGCGGTGTTCCGTTAAAACACACACATACACACACACCCCCAAAGTTTTAGAAAAATCCCTTAGGCAAGAGGGGACTGAGGTATGGTGATGAAGAGAAGGCTACCACAACAGACTCAGTAAAAACTGAAAGGAGGTCAACGGACCTGGCTGAACCAGGGCTAGAGAAGATCAGGAAAATAGTTTTAGCCAATGATTTTAATCTTAAGTGGGAGTGGAGATGGTAACTCCATTCACTGAGCTCGGGGACTGAGGAGAAACTCGGAGCATGGCAATGGACAAGCAAATACCTGCATATAGGTTGCAAAGAAGCCCATAAACCAAACAGTCCATTGTTTTTTTAAATTTGCCTGACAGGTTCTTAAATTTTTAATTTTTTTATTGACTCAAAAATTGTGACCATAATACAAACTTTTTTTTTTTTTTCTATTTTGGACATTTTAACATAGAAAAGGGTAAATCGCCTTCTCGTAATTCAGCGGATCGGTGGAGCTGAGTAGCGGCCGCCTCTGTGAAACAAGGCACGGTCACGACTCCTTCACAGACCTCTTTCCAGACTCTCGCTGAGACCAGGAAGAATCAGGAGACGCCTTGTCATTTTCTTACGCTGCGTAAGTATCCCAGCCACAGCTGTGGATTGAGCATCTACCTCTGACTGTAAGTGATCTGTTGTCATGTACCCCAAGTGTTTAAGGCAGAGCCCGGATCTTCCAGGCACGGTCACTGAATTTGCTATTTGATTGAACTAAAGATGTAATGACTACAGAATGGAAAGACTGGTTACAGACTAGCCTTGTTGATTTCTAAACCCAGGTTATTTAGCAAGGGTCTTCGCTTTTTGGAGTCTCATTTTCTATGTGGTGAAATGAAGCTACTAATACCTTCACCTCAGAAGGTGGTTATGAGGATTTTATGAGCTATCCATGTAAGAGGTGTCAGCACCTTGTTTCAAACAACGACCAGGAGAGGTTAGCCGTAATATAAGATAAAGTCAAATCTAAAATGCAACCACCTTGTGAAAAAAAATTAAAAGAGCAAAATTGTGGTCTTCTAAATTGCAGGTCTTTCAGCTTTACTTCTTGGTCAAGTTTTCTATTGTCCGTAAACACAAGCAAAAATAATTTTACTTGCCTAAGGATGTAACAAATAGTTTTCCTATGCTTAACCCATCAGAACTTTCACCATATAATTAATAGTGACAATTTTGAAAAGTATACCATGCAACAGTTTGGAAAATTTTGTCAAAGAGCAGTTAGCTGGCTTTATATCTATCTATCTATCTATCTATCTATATATTTATGGTGAATGCCAAGGGCTTGTTTCCTATTGTTTTATTTTGTTTGCATACTATGAATGGAACTTAAAAATTCATATTGTATTTTCAGCAAATAAAATAACAGATGTTAAAATTCAAATGAGTGCATTATAGGCAATAAACAGTTCTCATTTATATTTCAAATACATTATATCATTATATGTACAATTAGAACATTTGAAAAAAAGTATCCACATCACCAAGAAGAATAAAAGTTACTACAACCTAATGTATATTGAAATACTAGTTTAATATTTGAATAAAATAATTCTCATGAGAATATTGTAATGGGTATTAAAAGGATTTAGACATCTCAGAAACTTGACAGTTTTTTTCTAAACTTAGTTTTGTCTAAACTTGATGGTTTAAACTATATATATATATATTTTTTTTTTTTTTAATATCTCATTCATTTACCTGAGGGGGGCAAGAGAGAGAGAGCCGGAGAAATAGAGAGACAGCGAGGGAGAAGCAGACGCCCCTCTGAGTAAGGAGCCTGACGTGGTGCTACATGCCAGGACCCTGAGACCATGACCTGAGCCAAAGGCAGGCGGTTAACCGACTGAGCCACCCGGTGCCCCTGTAATGAACTCCCCTTTAACATTGCAGGCCCTCTCGCTTTTCTTTTAATTAGATATTTATTTATTTTAGAGAGAGACAGAGAGTGAGAGAATGGGGGGAGGGGCAGAGGTAAAGAAGCTTCAAGCAGACTCCTGCTGAGCTGGGAGCCTGGCATGACCCATGAGGTCATGACCTGAGCCGAAACCAAGAGTCCTCGGCTCAACCAACTGAGCCACCCAGGTGCCCCCTTCTTGCTCATTTTTAGATGAGATAAAATGAAGGGAGAATATATTTGACTTAATTCTTTCCCTAATTTATTCCCTTCTCTCTCTCTCCTTTTTTTTTTTTTTAACCTGGGAGTACTCCTTTATTTATTTATTTATTTTTAAAGATTTTATTTATTTCTTTGACAGACAGAGATCACAAGTAGGCAGAGAGGCAGGCAGAGAGAGAGGAGGAAGCAGGCTCCCTGCTGAGCAGAGAGCCCGGTGCAGGGCTCGATCCCAGGACCCTGAGATCATGACCTGAGCCGAAGGCAGAGGCTTAACCCACTGAGCCACCCAGGCGCCCCTGTTCCCTTCTCTTGATTACTAGATAAAATTTAGATTTTCTATAACTGGAAATGAAAATCCATTGTTTGCAAACTCTCTTAATTTCAGACTTGACTTGACTATAGCAAAGCACTTAAAGAGATCCTTTTTAAAAGGTGCTGACGCTGAATCTGAAGGTGATCTCATCTCAATAGAGGCGGCAGAATTAGACCCATTAACTTCAGTTGGCGTTGAACAGCCACCCTGGGAAAGCTTGTCTAAGTGAAAATGAGTGTCGTCAAATTTGAGGCAAGGTGTATGAGAACATCTGAAAGTATAATGCGAGGCAAAGTATTTCACTGTGGCCTATTAGTCACACCTAGCAACTTGTTTTAAAAGTCTAGACAGACAATAAAAATAGCTACCAGAGAAAATAAGGAAGCATTCCAGATGCCCATGGGATTTCCCTTTAGTGGGGAAATTATTTTAACTAACCATAAACCACCCCTCCGTTATTAAAGAACTTTAAGATAGTTAATTTTAGTAGAGAAGTCACATTTAAATATTTTCTTAAAATGTGGCCGTATTATTCCTCAGAGCCTGCTGTAGACAAGAAACATTAAAAGAAAAACAAAACGAAACAAAAAAAAACCCTTAAGCACCTAATTTGAAAACTTTGGTGGAGCGTGTCATTTAAAAAGATTTCTTTTCCCAGTCTTGGAAACAAGCAATTGATCTCTCATTGTATTTCCGCAAACTCAGAACTTTCTGTGTACATATTGCTACTTCTTCTACTTGTTGGAAGAGGTGTTATTTATGTGTAGATCATAGAACCATCCACCTCTGGGGGCACACGTGCATGTTTCCATTGATACGACCATCTATATGTACTTGTGAGTCAATTCTTGGAAAAGGTTATGTTAAAGGTAAACTGAGGCACCAAACTCCTCTTCAGAGTTTATTTGAGCTTATGTCCCTTGAATCATGCAGAGCCAAACCAAAGGTAGTTGGGAGAATTCCACGGACAGTAGCAGGAGCTGGGTTGGGGGGTGGTGGGGTTGGGGAGGAGGAATGGGAGGGTTTATCCAGAAGATGAAGCGACAAAGCAAAGACATTGATTAACCGTAGTCTACGCCATTGCTTACTCGGGAAAGTTGGCTGTTTGGGATTGGCTGGTCTTGTTTGATTGTCTCAGATTGGAATGCACTGACTCTGGCTTACGGTTTTGGTTTGCTTACGTAGGTTACCAAGGCATTAGAACTGTCTAGTCTAAAGGCCTACCTGCTGAAAAATTTCATTAGTTAGAAGACAGGAAGCGATGATTCTGTGTCTGTAACCTCTTTCCACTTCCTGCCACGTGGGGATTAGGGCACACCTGGTTCCCCACAGATCACAAAATAAAGCGCCGATTTATTTAATTTCCTAACTTTGACTAAGCACAGCCATGCCCAGGGTCCATGGAAGGTGGACTCTGAATCTTAGAGAAGCATGAGCTTGAGCCGCACGGCTGTGATGCTGGGGAGTGGGGCAGACCGCGGAACTGCTGAGAGAGTTTAACCAAGTCTTGACCTGGCGTCTTTACCTGACTTGCTACGTTCCATACTTCTGTTTGCAAAAAACTGTCCTCCCATGAAGATGAAACTCCAGAGAAAACGGAAAGAGATTAATTTATGAGATCAGACTAGGAACGTAAAACCTGCAAACCTGGAAAAATGATTCAAGGTAAACGCAAAAGTTGTTTAGAAAGTGTCTAAGGCAGGTGCAAAAGTCATGGTTATACTTTGAAATCAGATGCTCAATCTGAAGAATTAAAGAAATCAAAGACAGATTTGGTTATAATAATAATTACAGTAGTATCCTTGTTTTGACCAAAGATATAGCCAATGATGTAAAGGACACTTCAGGAGAAAAACATTTGTCACTTTATAGTATGGCAGCACATGACAACCAACATGTATGTTATGGTACTTCTCATATTTATGAGAAAAAAATGAAAATAGACTAATGAGGCTTATGTTGTTCTCTGTATAGCCAGTCATCAGCCACTTGTAATTTTTTTTTAGTCTACCAATATGTCTTAAAATCATATGTTAAAAATACAAATACAGAAAAAAGAAAAATTGATGAATTTATCTCAAAGGTATTCTTCTTTAAATTTAAAGGAGGGAGTAAAAGCAGAAGAACTACTTAAGGAAATTATACTTATTTATGACATGTCCGTTTTTACGTTACTGTGTCTGGCTGTAGAGGACTCCGTCAGAAACACAAAGTAAAAAAAGAACAGCTGGTTATGCTGATCAGAAAAATGAATTTGTGTAGAAATCAAATGGTTATTTTTAGACATTGATAGACATTGTAAAATGTCAGTATTATCAAATTTGTTAACATACATGTTTAAAAATAAAGCTGATCTCTGTGACTGCAGTAAAGACAATGCCCCTTTCATTATCTCTCACCCCCTCTCGCTTCCGCTCCCCGCAGACAACTGCACTGACCGTTGAACTCTTCTCTCTACCTCCCGATGGCTAAATAATACCTTGACACTGACCTTTGTGGTTTTCAGTATTGGGCCTTATCCATGGCCTCTTACTGCAGAAGATGGGGTTCTCTCCTTTGTCTTTTTACTCCCTAAATACTTTCATTTCCATCCTCTCCAGATATATCACATGTGTTTTGGAAAGCTAATATTTATTGCTTCAATAGTTTCTAGTGGAGATGTGACATTGAGTAGTCTGATTGCATTTCTTTTGTATAAAGTGTTTTTCCTTGAGTTAGCATTTGTCCCCCTCATTGGCTTAATTGCTACTAATAAATTCCAAAAATATCCCCTAAAATTCCTCTCAAATATTATCAAAGATGTATGGTAAACTATCATTTTTATTTTTTCATATATTTTATTATTTTGCATACAATAATCTCCCATAATATTTTCCAATATATTATTATTATTTTGCCAAATTGGACCATTTGTTTTAAGATCTGTTGAATATCCAGACTTTATTTGTGCTGTAGGCTTCCTCTTTATATAAACAATTCCACGTAAAAATATATAACAGAATTCATGGACTTCTTTGAATTATAGTGACTTATCGATGAAAATTTAAGATAGTTAGTAGATAGAGTTATTACTCATTACTCATGAAGTTCTGTTACCCATTGTGTTGCTTTTGAATACTGGTTTTCTTTTTTTTTTTTTTTTTTTAATTTTTATTTATTTATTTATTTGACAGAGGTCACGTAGGCAGAGAGGCAGGCAGAGAGAGAGAGGAAGGGAAGCAGGCTCCCTGCTGAGCAGAGAGCCCGATGTGGGGCTCGATCCCAGGACCCTGAGATCACGACCTGAGCCGACGGCAGAGGCTTTAACCCACTGAGCCACCCAGGCGCCCCTTGAATACTGGTTTTCAAAGACTATCTCATAGGTTGGTACTGTGTTTAGTTGATGACTAGAAAAAAAAAATCTTACTTAAGGAGTGGAGGAAAATAGGAATGTGAATTAATTTTCTTGTCATGTTGAATTTATCATTCAACATGTATAGTGTATTGTAAATGCAAAACAACACATCTTCCAACCTCATCCGCTCTTGAAGTGTAGCTGAACCTATTTCATCCCTAGAATGTGATCTCCTGCAGTGTTGACCACATCCCCGTCTTTCATCATATTGGGTGGTTGCTTATGGGAGGCAAGACAAGGAAAATACATCCTCCTTGCAGCATGGTTTAACATCTACCTGGGAGAATACGTCATCAACACAGTGACTGAGGCAAGAGAGGACATCAAATTAGAAAGGCACCTCGGTGACTCGGTTGGTTAAGCATCTGCTTTCTGCTCATGTCATGATCCCAGGGGCCTGAGATCAAGCCCCATACTGGGCTCCGTATTCCATCAGGCGCCTGCTTCTCCCTCTTCCTTTCTCTTCACCCCTCTACCCCACTCATGTTCTCTCTCACTTTCTGTTTCTCTCTCAAATAAATAAGTAAAATCCAGAAAGAAAGAAAGGCCCATTGATACTGTAGAGCAGTGGGGCCTTGCACCCTCAGAGGAAACAGGGTGCAGACACTCGTGGAGAAATACTTGGTATGTGTCACAGGGCATGGACAAAGGGTTGGGTCAATGTCCTACATGCTGGCACCGGAAGACATACAAAGTAAAGGATTCCTGATCCCACCTCTGCTGCCTGTAGGTGTTTTGACGAGAGTCGGCATCACACTTGGCACCCTGATCAAATGAGAACCAGAGTAGGGGCCCACTGATCAACACAATTCCAGTCCAAAGGCCAACCATGGACAGTTGGTAGTACAAAGTGCTGAATTTACCTTGTCCCCCGTGTGAGAGTCCTGCAACAAGCTAGATACCCAAATTAAGGAAAAATATCAAGGTGTTAGGTTTATGCATGTGTTAATTGCTTTTTCTTCTCTCTTAAAGCACATATGCATGATAATAAGAATGAACTATTAAGAATAGAGACATGAAAATGCAGAAAAAACATGGTGAGTAATGGCTACATGAAAGCATGTGGTAGGTTAGTGGATGGGATTAAGGTCAAAAGTGATGGGTTGACCTTGACATAAGCAGAATGTCTTCCACTGTAACAAAAAGGGAAGCAAAGAATGTAGGAATGAATTCTGGAATGTGTTAGGACAATGAGGTAGCACTTATTTTATTGTACCTGTTTTTTCAGTGAAATGTAAGAGATATCATCAGATGAGAGAATGTGTTGTAGGCTTTGATGTTAGAGGTCTGAGGAGAGAGAAGGAGTATATATTCCCTTAAAGACTATTAAGTAAAGAAAGGTGTGTTCAAGTCCTCTTCTTATTATTAAATACGGAGTGTTTTTAAGAATACCTTTAATTATAGTGAAAAGATAGGAGGGATGGGTTATGAACCACTGAAATTGGTTTTGGTCTGGTCATTGTCATCTATCTCCTCATGTTAGTTACTTGCGACTTAATCCAAACCCTAATGAATCCCAATTTACTCATTTGTAGAAGTAGGCCTCAGGCTGAATCAGTCTGTTTCTTTTAAATTCTCTTGTTTTCTCAGTAAGGTTTCTGATTCTGGGTAACATTAAGCTTTGTTTCAGATGATAGGGAAGATAAATTATTCAATACAAGGGTAAATGGTATGTAAGTAAAGTCTTAGAGAAAGGAATACATATGAAATGAATAGACCAGTAGTAATAAAGGCTTTACTATCTAGAAACTCACAGTTCCAAAGCATAGGTGAATTTGTAATACATTCTTTATTAGTCTGATGATCATTTGGTATAAAGGCATGATGTTAAAAGTAAAAATCTAGGGGCGCCTGGGTGGCTCAGTGGGTTAAAGCCTCTGCCTTTGCCTCAGGTCATGATCCCAGGGTCCTGGGATCAAGAACCACATGGGGCTCTCTGCTCAGCGGGGAGCCTGCTCCCTCCTCTCTCTGCCTGCCTCTCTGCCTACTTGTGATCTCTGTCCGTCAAATAGATAAAATCTTAAAAAAAAAATAAAAAGAACACATAGACATAGCACAGATTAAAATAACTATAAGGTTTATTGGCTATATCTCTTTGTCACAGTATTTCAAAGCATAGCAGTGCTTATAGATATCACATTTATTTATACAACTCAAAATATTACCTTTGCAAACTGTAAACATTGGTGCCCATTTCTTTCCAAAAAACTTGCAGCCATAAGATATCCAGGGCTGTGCCAAAGAAGTGGTATCCAGTGTCTCATTGGGGGTTAATATAGCTTCCGCAAAGAGACGGATGGAATTGTTTCTTATCAAGAAAATCACTCATGTCTTTCAGGCCCTCTTAATATTAGTGAAAAATGCAAAAAACGTAAATATAAACTAAGCCTCATAGAAGGAGTAATACATATAGAGGAATAAATAAAAAATCATTTCAGTGTTAGCAATTGAAATACTAACATACTTGCTAAATAATATTTAGGAAATAAAATTTTTTTATATATAATATTTGCTACAGATTGACACAAATATATTACTTTAAAATCGTTGGTTCAGTTATGTTATTTCACATTATACTCTGACTACAAAATTATTTTTAAGTCATCTAATAACATACAATTATGTATACAGCCTCTTTTATGCAAATGCTATTTGAAATATAGTCCAAATATTACATATTTTATAAGTAAAGAAAAGGGTAGGAGGATTGTTTTTAGAATTCTTATGCTTGGAGCTTGCAAGCAACATTCTTTGGGAAAGACATGGGCGATGACATTGTGTAGTTAATTTTGATCGCATCATACCGTGCACTGATTTGTGTCTGTGCAGAAACTGGTCCGGGAATTTAAATGGGAATTTAAAATGACTTACTGTGGAAGAAAGTTGATGCACTCCAGGAGAAAATGTCCTTAATAGAAAATATTATATTTTTATTTGGAAAACCGTATCTGGAAATACTCAAAGCAGCCAGCTGTGAAAGCTGTCTTCAGAAGACCAAATACGAAATTTTCTTTTCAAATGATTTGAAAAGAAGGTACATTCTGAATACTCATATATCAAAGAGACCAGAAGCTTTAGAAATGTCTAAAATATACATGTTCTATAAAGTTATCCTCAGATATTTGTATCTGAGAAAAATCAAAAGTACACATAGGGTTTTCTCAAAAGTTTGTCTTCTGTACATCTCTTTTTGATGTGTAACTTGATTTGAAAATATTTTTTGGAGATGTTCTCTAACATAGACCTGTAATTTGACTTGGGATATATATGAAATTTTTAATATGAATACTTTTTTTAAAGGCAGTGACTCTGGTAAATGTATTTAGGCATTACCCAGCTTTCAAATTTGTTTCTCTCTCATCAAGAATAAGAAATAAATGTGAGGGTTGTATTTTTAGTGGCAGCTCCATAATTTCATTACGGATAGGTCTCTGCTTTTCTCTTTTATTTAAAATATAAGAGAATGTTTTCTTTCCAAGCTATGAGTACAGTTATTTTATAATGTTGTTTTTCTCCATATTACGAATATATAATGATGTGGGGAAGAAAGGCAAAAGAAGTGTAGATAAAATTAAATTTCCCTGTAACCTGCAGCCCACTGACAAATACTTGAGGCAGAGTGCGACCTGCCTCCAGGAACTTGCAACCTTACTCTTCCTGCCTTGGTAGAGGAAAAAACAGCTTTCGCTTGACAACAGCCCGGCATCCAGTATCCAGCGTCCCCGGAGCCTTCTTAGCATATGAAAGTCCTTTTGGAAACTTCCTTTTGTCTTTACCTCCCCCACCGCCAAAGTGTATAATCAGCTCTCCTCACAGCACCTTTTTCTGGCCGCAGGTCCTGTCCCTGGGCTCTAATAAAAACCGCCTTTTGGGGGCATCCAAAATGTCTCAGGAATTCTTTTGAAGCCTTTGGCTCTGAAGCCCAACTTTTCCACGTCATGTAATAGAGGAACATACTTGATCATCACGCTGTATAACTTACGGACTTTATCTTAACTTTTAGTATAAAATTTTATTGAAGTATAATTTACACGTAATGAAGTGCTCCCATCTTAAATGTATCATGTAATTAACTTCTACAAATTTGTTACAAATGCTTACTTTCATGTAACCTACACCCCACCTACACACAGAAATTTTCTCCATCCAGAAAGTTCCTTGTATTTCTGTGAATCCCTCTACGGATATAATTATTTGAAGGATGTCAAGATTGAAATAGGACATTGCTCAGTTTTTATATCATATTGCCACAGTAGAACATTACTAATGGTGATTTACAAGACAAAACCGAGTAACTGGTGTCCTAAACCCAGTGTAATGCAAACAGTAACAGAGACCGAGCACTGAATCGTGGTTTGGTGTGTGAGCCACACGGAACCTCTGGGTCAGACACGGAGTTCACCATCGTATGTGATGAGGGAGCAGAAGGCCGGCTGAGGACGAAGCAAGAGGCTGACGCCTCGCAATCTGCCCCTCACCCCCACTCCTCGGTGGGACAAATGTGACATTCTTTAAGAATGTCCCCACTATCTTAATGTTAATGGCTTGCTAAAAGGGAAAAACAACCTAGGCTTCCGGTATCCTGTATCTTTGTAGGTCCTATTTAACATATGAAAGTTCTATTGAAACCTCCCTTTTCCTTACCTCCCCCCAAATCCAGGCTACGTAACCCGCCACCCCTCACAATTCCCGGGCAGCAGCTCTTCTGCCCACGGGTCCTGTCCCTGTGCTTTCATAAACCACCATTTTGCACTAAAGATGTCTCAAGAATTCTTTCTTAGTCATCGGCTCTGGACCTCACCGCACCGAACCTCACGCAGGTTCTAGAACTTCATCGTATGGAAATCAGTTATCCCTGTAGACTGTAGCCTCATTTAGATGAAGTGAGCATATTGGGTCAAAGCTTTGTGTATGTGTTTTGGTTTTGTCTTGAGCTGTCTTGTTTCTCTTGACTTCCTAAAGTTCTGTTCCGTAGGCAACAAAGGGACTGAGCTCAACAATTTTACTATCTGATCGACAGATGCCGGCTTTGGATGAACTGCTAGAGGTGCATTAAATGGCTGATCAGTTTGTGTTGATCAGCTCTGCATTGGGTCCCCTGCACGACCACCTGAGGGCACTCTCTGTCTTGTTAATTTGTGAAACGTGGTTACATTATTACAGTGTCAATGCGGGATGGCCTCTCTTTCTTGTTTGGCACAAGTTTCCCATGTCAAATCTTCAACCTCATCCTGGAAGAACTCCCACTTTCTATAAAATCTATACATTATGTAAATGTATCTTTGTAAATGATGAAAATTTTTACTTCTGTTATGCCCGGGTTTTCGCGTCTGAGAGACCACCAAGGAGCCAAGCACTGATGCTATCACACAAGGGTTTATTTGACAAGTTTAGGCTTGGGCCCAAGTATACCCGACACAGTGGAGTAGGGACTTGGACCCCGAGCTGAGTTAAGGCAGGGGTATTTATGGGTTCCTGTTACTAAAGCAGGGTGGGGCTTCCTGGAACCAAAACAGGGTGGGGGTTACTAAAGCAGGGTGGGGAAAGTTCAGCCCTTGGGCACAGGGGTCTGAGATGGCTGTACTTACGCTAAGGCTAAACCTGAGGTGGGATGGCCTTGATTTTCTCGGCCTCCACATTTCCCCCTGAACAATGTCGACCCTTAAATCTTTAAGGTTGTTGAAGGCAGAAGGTCTCATCTTCTGTAACTTCTTCCTGCTGAGTAGGGGCATAGAGTTGTCCCTACGTACTCGGGTCACCATTGATCCGTTGGGGAATGTAGAGGGGACTTATGAAAGACAGAGGCCGCGGAGTCCAGGGGTTTAAATCAATCATTAAAGGAGAGAGGGACTGTTTAAGGTCCTAACCTGAGTAGGTCAGAACCCAAGAACTATTTTGTGATCATCTGGAACTCAAGATGGGTGCACTAGTGCTGGGGCTGGACTGGAGGTGGGTGCAGCCTGGTTTTTCTTGGCCTCCACATTTCGTATAACAATGAACATATTAGGACAACTGTGACATGATAAAGTTTAAAATTAACATTTGTAAGAAGAGTTTTACAACAACAGAAAACAAATCAAATGTCAGCTGGTTTTAACCGGATGATGAGACATCAACACGGATACCCTCTCAAAGATGTTCTCTCTCAAAGTTGTTAACCGCTCCCCTGAAAACTCTCTGTGTGCTCAGCTTTATCTGCACAACCTACTTATCACCCTTTTCTTCCATTAGTTCTTTCCCCCAACTTTGGAAATATGGTACCATTTTTTTCAGGGTTTTTAAGGAAAAAATAATTGCATTGCAAAACTGTTAGATCAGACAGCAGATCTATAGAAGCTGAATTCTTAATTTGGTTTAAACCAGAGTAGAGAGTTTAAGGATTTTTTCAGAGGATAGAATGAAAGAAATATGCAAGAGAAGTCTAAGTCTTGCTAGTGTTTATTTTGCTTTACAGCCATATCTTCAACAACTGCTTTGCCTAATTGTTAACATATCTCGTTAGGAAAAATGGTTAATATCCGCAGGAGGGGAAAAAGTTGATTTAAGTAATAACTCTTTGGAACTTTTAAAATTATCTTGAGAAGTGAAGAAAAGTAGGATGTAAACTGCATAAGTTCTGTTTTAAAAGTCTTTTTCTTTTTTCTTTTTCTTTTTTTTTAAAGATTTTATTTATTTATTTGACAGACATAGATCACAAGTAGGCAGAGAGGCAGGCAGAGAGAGAGAGGGGAGGAAGCAGGCTCCCCGCTGAGCAGAGAGCCCAATGCGGGGCTCGATCCCATGACCTGAGCCGAAGGCAGAGGCTTTAACCCACTGAGCCACCCAGGCGCCCCTTAAAAGTCTTTTTCTTAATGGTAGACAGAAAATGAGTAAAAGTTGTAACAAAATAAAAATAAAGACACGGGAGACTTCAGGGGCACCTGGGTGGCTCAGTTGGTTAAGTGTCTGCCTTTGGCTCAAGTCATCATCTCAGGGTGTTAGAGGATTTTATGTCCCCTTAAAGCCTGAGGTTCTTGGTCACGCTGATGAGGGAACAGAAGCTGACTCTTCAGCAAAAGCCGACACCCTACAACCTTTCCCACCCCCACTCCTGGGTGGGACATATTATAACATTCTTTAGGAATCTCCCACCCATCTTAATGTCAATACCTTGCTGAAAAGGGCAAAACGACCTTGGCAATGGCAAGGCCTCTGGTATCCAGTCTCTTGTAGGTCCTCTTTAGCGTATGAAAGTGCTATTGAAACCTCCCTTTTCCTCCCCACCCCCATAGTACATACCCTGCCACCCCTCACAATCCCCAGCAGAAGCTCTTCCTGCCCACCCGTCCTGTCCCCGTGATTTAATAAACCACCATTTTGCACCAAAGATGTCTCAATTTTTTCTTGGTCGTTGGCTCCGGACCTCACCCCCCAAACCTCACCTATATTCTAGAGCTTCCTCGCCACAGCTGTAAAGAATGAAGCAGACCGAGGGAGCGTGGTGGGGAGCAATGCAACGTTTCTTGAGCCAGAGGACAAAGCTCTCGGAGAGGAAGGGGGATCTGAGTGGGTTGCACCCTGGTATTCTGGGTTCAGGCGTTTTATTAGCTCTTTGGCAGAACTGTCTTCAGCAATCAGGGTGTTGAGTCATCCCAACCAGGGCTCTGGTCACATGTCTGTCTACCAATTAGTAGGTGAATGTCCACGTGCTGATGGTCTTTTTTTTCTGACATCTGGGGGTTTCGGTCTTAACTGCCCCTTGCCCATGATACTGACAAATCCTTTTGTGGTGAATTGTCTTATTTTAGGGCATTTTGCAGAAGTCATTTCTGCAAAGGCTGCAAAGTAGAATGCCAACGGGGGTCTGTCTAACCTACAAAACAGGATGTTGGTGCCATTTTATTTTTAGCTGGCCTGACTCCATATTTTCCTGTTGGAGACCCCGGCTCTGACTGCCTGTCTAACTCCTAATGATGAGGGAGCAGGAGGCTGGCTGAGGACAAAGCAAAAGCTGGCACCTTGCACCCCCTCTCCATCCGCTCCCCTCGGTGATGTGTGTGGCAGTCCTCAGGCACCCATGACCACCATAGATGAGAAACAAATAGTTAACTTGCAGAGATCACAATCCCGCAAGACAGGAATCTGCCAACTATCTTGATGTTAATGGCTTGCCAAAAGACAACTTTGATCAAGCCTCCGGTATCCCGGCACCTCGTAGGCCCTCTTTAGCATATGAAAGCTCCATTGAAACCTCCCTTTCCCTCACCTTCCCCCAGCCACAGGGCAGGGTACAGAACCTGCCATCCCTCACAACCCGGGGCAGCAGCAGCTCTTCCTGCCCATGGGTCCTGTCCCCGTGCTTTCATAAACCACCATTTTGCACCAAAGATGTCTCAAGAATTCTTCCTTGGTCATTGGCTCCGGACCTCAGCCCACCGAACCTCACCTAGGTTCTAGAACTTCATCACTAACAGGGGTCCTAAAATTGAGCTCCGTATTGAGGTCCCTGCTCAGCAGGGAGTCGGATTCTCACTCTCCCTCTGCCCCTCCCCACACCCATGTGCGCCTGTGCTCTGTCTCAAATAAAATCTTTAAAAATAAATAAATAGAAGACTTCAAAGTTATGCTTCAGGAAAGTTTCAAGTGCTATTTATGAGTAGAGCCATGAACTGGAATGTAAAAAAGAACCTCATCTACTTTTTTAATAGATTCAAACTAGAATTAGGGAGTTTGGACCAAAAAAAAAAAAAAAAGAAACAGTAAAACTAGCCAAAATAGAAAGTAGGCAATATATAATTTAATGTTTACAAGATATTCCAGCTGTCTTTGTATTAGTAACTTTTAGTTTAATCTTACTGTGTTCTGAGAACATACCTGGTATGATTTCTGTTCTTTTAAATTTGTTGAAGTCCAGAATGTGGTCTGTTTGAGTATCAGATAAAATTGACTTCTGTACATAGCCGAACTGAATTTAATGGACATAATAAAAAACTTGACTCAGGATAAAAGACATTTTTGTCAAGCTTACATGGAACTTTCACCAAGTAGACTGCATTCCAGATAACTGGAAAATCCCCAAATGTTAAAAATTTTTAAAAATACACTAATAAATAACTGATATGTCAAAGAAGTCTCCAGAGAAATTGGAAACAAACTATTTGAACTGAATGGAAGTGAAAATAATACTTATCAAGGACACCAGGTGGCTCAGTCTGTTAAGCATCCAACTCGATCTCAGTTCAGGTTTTGATCTCGGAGTCCCTGAGTTCAAGCCCTGTGCTGGGCTTCATGCTGGTTGTGGAACCTATCTCAAAGAAGTACTTAACAAAATCCATGGAATTCAGTGAAAGCAGTATGGAAATTTATAGCACCAAATGCATGTATTAGAAAAAAAAGAAATATCTAAAATAAAAAACCTAAGCTTGTACCTTAGGAAAATAGGGAACAATTTAGATCTAAAAAAGCAGAAGAAATAGTAAAAGAGCAGATGTAAATAATATTGAAAGTAGGCAAACAGTAGAGTAAATTTAAAAATCAAAAGCTATTTCCATGAAAAAATCATTAAATTAATAAACCATGAGCAAGTGTAATCAAGAAAAAAGAGAGAAGACACAGATCATTAGTATAAGAAAGGAAAATTGGGAGGCCATATCAGGGAAATTCAAAGGGTAATAAAGGAATATCGGTATGCCTGCATATTTGATAACTTAGGTAAGATGAACACATTCCTTGCAATATACAAACTACCAAAATTCACAAAAAGAGAAATAATTTTAATTATCTACATTCATTTTAAATACTGAATCAATAAATTAACCTTCCAAAAAAGACATCACCAGGTTATGATGATTTCACTAGTGAATCATGCCAAACATTAAAGGAAGAAATGATACAGATTCTCCATAATCTATTCCAGAAAATAAAAGACAGAGGGGTACTTCCTAATTCATTATATGATGCTGGCATTATTACCCTAGTATTAATTATGTCAGATTGAGTGACAGTGCTGTTCAGGCCATCTCTATCCTTGCTGATTCTCTGCTTGATCTATTAGTTATTTGATGTAGGAAAGATGTTCAGTTCCAGAGCTAACAGCCAAGAAAGAATTCTTGAGACATCTTTGGTGCAAAACATGGTTTTATTAAAGCAGAGGGACAGAACCTGTGGGCAGGCAGAGCTGCTTTGAGGTTGTGAGGGTGGCAGTTACATACCTAGAAGTTGGGAGGGGGTTAGCGACGAGCATAAGGCCCTAAAGGACTTTTGGAAACAAGGCTTCCAGGACCTTGAGGGGCTCACTATTGTTGGGAAAAGATCATTTATTACTGTCTAATAAAACCTTAGTCACAAGGCCCTTCAGATGTACATCTGTGGGTCATATGCTTGGGGGATGATTGCTAACGTGCGTCTTGGGGGGTTTAGAGATAAAGGAAATTTCCAAAGGGATTTTTATATTAAAGTAGACTTACAGGATCCTGGGGTTTGGCTAAGATTGACTTTTGCCCTTAGTGAAGTATTAGTATCCAGGCAGCTAAGTTCCTAGAGGAATGTCACTCTGCCTGTTCAAGGACTTGTGAATGGGCCGGAAGTAGCCAGGAGATTTAATTTTTCTTTTGCCTTTGTTTCTCACGTCATTACTGACAGAACAATGCTAATGTCTCCAACTGTATTAGTCAATTTGTCTATTTTCTTTTAAATTGTTCAATGTTTTCCTCACATATTTTGACCTATTTAGGATATTTCATTACGGAGTGCCCTGCTGGTCTTATCCCTTCTACAATTCACTATTCTTAATAGTCCGCTTTGTCTCAAGTTGACAGTTACTCTAGCTTTTTCCCCAGCATTGACTATCTTTCTTCATCCCTTCACCCTTAAACAACCTGTGTCTTTGAAGTGTTCATCTCGTGGACGGCAAATCGCTGGGTCTTACGCTTTACTTACCCTGACATTCTTTGTCTTTTCATGGGTGTATTTAGACTATTCCATTTAAATTATTACTTATATATTTTGATTTAATACTTCCTGTTCATAATTTTTTATGCTTTGCATTTTTTTTCCTCTTCTTTTTCTGGCTTCTTTGGTATATAATTTTACTCTATCCTTTCTCACCAAAATAATTATACCTCAATTTAAAAAAAAATAATTGCCTTCAGATTTACAATATACAGTTTTAGCGAATCTAAACCTGCTTTCAAATAACTGTACTAGTTCATGAGTATTAAGGTACTCCCAGTTCCATTCTCTCGTCTTGTTAGCATTGCTGTAATTTATTTTACTCTGCCCTGTGCTATATGCTGTATTTACCCAGTAGATTGTTACTATTGTTGCTTTAAACAGTTATCTTTTAAATCAAGTATTATCAAAATAAAGTTTTATTTTTATTATTCTTTCTCCAACCTTCTTTATTTGTGTAGCTGTCTCTTTATGTAGAACTTTTTTTTTTATGTAGAACTTCTTTTTTTTTTTTTAAGATTTTATTTATTTATTTGACAGACAGAGATCACAAGTAGGCAGAAAGAGTGGGGGAAGCAGGCTCCCCGCTGAGCAGAGAGCCCGATGCAGGGCTGGATCCCAGGACCCTGAGATCATGACCCGAGCCGAAGGCAGAGGCTTTAATCCACTGAGCCACCCAGGCGCCCCTTACGTAGAACTTCTTTCAACTTCTCTTTCACAGCTGGTCTGCTGGAGATGAAGTCCCTCAGTTCTTGTTTTTCTGAGAAATTATTACTCTTTCAATTTCGAAGGGTGATTTTGCTAGAAAGAATTCCAGACTGGTGATGTTTCTTTCTTTCAGCACTCAAAATATTTAGATCTGCTCTGCTCTTCCGTGCATGGTTTCTGGTCTTCTGAGCAGTTTGCCATAACCCTTGCCCATGTTTCTCCTCAGGTTAGCTCTTTCATTCTTTAGCATTTCAAGATTTTCTTTGTCTTCTGTTTTTCCAGTTTGAATATAATGTCTTTGAAAGTGTGTGTGAGTGTGTGTGTGTGTGTGTGTGTGTGTTTGCGCGCTGGCATTTTTCCTGCTCGGTGTTCTCTGGGCTTTGTAGATCTAAGGTTTGGAGTCTGTCCTTATAAAAAGTTTTCAGCTCTCACTACTACAAATACTTCTGTTCCATTCTTTTTTTCTCTTTCTGGTATGCTAATTGTGTACTATTTTATACAGTTTGCTATTTTTCATAGTTCTTGATTGTATTGTTTTGTTTTCATTTTTTTCTGTTTGCGTTTCAGTTGGGGAAGATTCTCTTGGCCAACTTCAAGCTCACTGGCTCTTTACTCAGCAATTTCAAGTCTACTAATGATTCTGTTAAAGGCATTCATTTCTGCTACTGGAAGTTTAATTTCTACAATTCCCTTTTGGCTGTTTTTTAGAGTTTCCATCTGTCTGCTTATATTTTAATGTCTTTTTTTCCATTGAAAGCATTAACGCATGCATTATAGTTATCCTAAATTCTTCTGTCTGATAGTTCCAGTATCTTTTAAGTCTGGTTCTGATGTTTGCTTTATCTGGTCAGCCTGTTTTTTTCTTGCCTTTATCATGATTTCCGACTTTTTTATTAAAAGCTGGACATGTTTTATCAGATACTAGGGACTGAGGCAAATAAGCCTTTAATGTGAGGATTCATGTTTATTTTGGGTAGCACTTATACTCTGCTTAATGTTTCTTAAACTATGAGCACCAGAAGCTTCATACTCCTATAGTGTCCTTGTTTTTTATCTCCTCTGATTTAGAGCTTCCCTTTGTACTGCCTCAGAGAATTTTTGTCTTGTAGTTCTTTCAGCTTTAATCTATTATTATTATTTTTTAACATTATTATTTATTTATTTTAGAGAGAAAGAAAATGAGCATGAGTGGCAGGGACAGAGAGAGAATCTCAAGCAGACCCCATTCTCAGTGTGGAGCCTGACATGGGGCTCAGTCTTAGGACCCTGAGATCAGACCCTGAGATGAAACTAAGAGTTGGACACTTAACTGACTGCACCGCCCAGGTGCCCCTTAATCTACTACTACTATACTCTTTATTAATCAATGTAAAATTATACAGAAGTCTGTATTGACTGTTTTGGAAGTTAATAGTGAGTGCATATTCTTAAGTATAAATAACTTGGAGTGTCATACTCGTTTCCCGCGTGCCATGCGGTCCAGCCGTCCGGACATCGCTCCGTGCTCACTGCAGTGCGTGCGCTCTTCATCCTCTGCATCAGTTGGCCTCCTCTCTGAAAACCGTTACTGTGCTCTCTGTATTTCAGAGTCTGGGATTTCTTGTCTCTTTCTTTGATCGTTCATTTGTTTTGTTTCTGAAATTCTGCAAATGAGTGAAATTGTGTGGTATTTGTCTTTCTCTGACTGACTGGTTTTGCTTAGCGTAATACACTCCAGCTCCGTCTGTGTCCTTGCAAATGGGAAGATCGCATTCGTTTTGATGGCTGAGTAGTATTTTGTTGTATGTATATAAAACAGTACAACATGGTAGTATATATACATACCACGTCACATATATAACAACAAAATATAGTAGAGATATATATGACTCTCACATTTCTTAATCCACGCATCAGCTGATAGATACTTGGGCTCTTTCCATAGTTCGGCTGTTGCTAGTAAGGCCGCCTTAAACATCAGGGTGCATAATCCAACAACTGCACGACTAGATATTTATCCAAAGGATACAAAATACCAATTTGAAGAGTTGTATAAGTTCCTTGTATATTTTGAATATTAATTCCTTATCAGATATGTTGGTGGCAGGTGTCTTCTCCCCACTCAGCAGACTGCCTTGTGGTTTCAGTGATGTTTTCCCTCACGGTGCAAAAGCTTTCGGTTTGGAATAGTCCCAATAATTTAATTTAATCTTGCTTTTATTTTCCTTGCCTCAGGAGTCCTAGCTAGAGGCTGATGTCAAAGTAATTATTTCCTGTGTTTTCTTCTAGGAGTTTTATGGTCGGGTCTTACATTTAGGTCTTTAATTCATTTTGAGTTTATTTTTGTATATGGCATAAGAAAATGGCTAGCTGGTGTTGTGTTGTGTTGTGTTGTGTTTTTGCCTATAGCTGTCTGGCTTTCCCAGACCATTTGTTGAAGAGAATGTCTTTTCCCCATTATATATTCTTGCCTCCTTTGTTATAGATTAATTGACCACATAATTGTGGGTTTATTTTTGGGCTGTCTCTTCTGTTCTGCTGATTTTTTTATTCTGTTCTTGTGTCAGTATCATGCTCTCTTGATTACTACAACTTTGCAGTATATCTTGAAATGCGTTATTGTAGCAACTCCAGCTTTGTTCTTCCTTTTCAGGATCGTTCTAGCTATTGGGGATCTTTCTTGGCTCCACGCGTTTTAGTGCTCTTCGTTTTAGTTCTGTGAAGAATGTTGTTGGTATTTTGTTAAGGATTGCATTAAATCTGTAGATTGCTTGGAGTAGTATGGACATTTTAATAATCCAATGTTAAATGTTCTTCCAATCCGTGAGTGTGGACTATCTTTCCATTTGTTTGTGCTATCTTCAATTTCTTTCAGCAGTGTTTTTGGAATATAGGTCTTTTACATCCTTGGTTAAGTTTATTCCTAGGTATTTTATAATTTTTGGTGCAATTTTAAATGGGATTATTTTCTTAATTTCTCTTTCTGCTGCTTTCTCAGTGTCTAGAAATGTAACAGATTTCTCTATATTGATTTTATAACCTGCAACTTTACTGAATTCATTAATCAGTGTAGTAGTTTTTTGGTGGGGCACCTAAATATGTAAAGCAACTATTGACAGACATAAAGGAAGAAATTAACAGTAATACAATGATAGTAGGGGACTTTAACACCCAATTTACATCAACGGATAGATTGGCCATACAGAAAGTCAACAAGGAAACACTGGAATTCAATGACACATTAAACCAGATGGATCTAACACATATATTCAGAACATCCCATCCAAAAGCAGTAGATTACATGTTCTTTTCAAGTGTACAGGGAACTTTCTCTAGAGTAGGTCATATATTAGGCTGCAAAACAAGTCTCAGTAAATTCAAAATGATCGAAATCATATCATGCATCTTTTCTAACCACAATGGTATGAAACTAGAAATGAATCACAGGAAAAATCTGGAAAGAACCTAAATACATGGAGGCTAAATAATATGCCACTAAAGAATGAGTAAATCTAGGGGCACCTGCGAGGCTCATTCAGTTAAGAGTCTGCCCTTGGCTCAGGGTATGATCTAGGGTCCTGGGATAGAGCCCCACAAGGGCTCCTTGCTCAGTGGGGAGTCTACTTTTCCCTCTCCCTCTGGACCGCCCCCCCAGCCCTGCTCATGTACATGCTTTTTCTCCCTCTCTCAAATAATAAAATCTTAAAAAAGAAATGAGTCAATCTAACCAATGGCTGTAGCCATACAGACCTACCTCAAGAAACAAGAAAAATCTCAAGTAAGGAACCCAACCTTACACCTGAAGGAACTAGAGAAACAAAACAACAAAGCCCAAAGCCAGTAGATTCCCAAAACCATAGCAAAGATTAGAGCAGAAATCAGTGAAATAGAGACTAAAAATACCCCAATAAAACAGAACAATGAAGCCAGGAGCTGGGTTCTTGAAATGATAAACAAAATTGATAAACTTCTAGACAAACACATAAAGAAAAAAGAACGAGGACTCAATAAACAAAATCAGAAGCTTCGAAGGAGGAGAAATAACACCTGATACCACGCAAATACAGAGGATTATAAGAGAATAGTATGAAAAAGTCTGGAATTGTGATGTCTTCAACTTAGCTTTATCAAGATTGCTTAGCTATTTGGGGTCTTTTGTGGTCTCATACAAATTTTAGGATTGTTTGTTCTAACTCTGTGAAAAATGCTGGTGGCATTTTGATAGGGATTGCATTTAATGTGTAAGTTGCTTTGGGTAGCATAGACATTTTAAGAATATTTTTCTTCTAATCCATGAGTATGGGATATCTTTTCATTTCTTTCTGTTATCTTCAATTTTTTTTCATAAGTGTTCTATAGTTTTCAGAGTATAGATTTTCTACATCTTTGGTTAGGTTTATTCCTAGGTACCATATGGTTTTTGGTTCAATTATAAATGGGATTGATTCTTTGATTTCTCTTTCTCCTGCTTTGTTATTAGTGTATACAAATGCAATAGACTTCGGTATTTGATTTTGTATCCCGTGACTTTACCTAATAGAAAACCCAGAAATGGACACTCTGACTCAGCAATCACACTACTAGTTATTTACCCAAAGGCCACAAAAATACTAATTTGAAGACATACATGAACGCCAATGTTTATGGCAGCATTATCTATAATAGCAAAACTGAAAAATGTGCAAGTGTCCATTGACTGATGAATGGATAAAGAAGTTGTGGCGTATACACACACACACACACACACACATACACACATATACGTATATATATGTATACGTATATGTATACATATATACGTATACGTATATATATACATATGTATATGTATACATATATACGTATATATACGTACATATGTATGTATACGTATATATGTATGTGTGTGTGTGTGTGTAGTGGAATGTTATGCAGCCATCAGAAAATGAAATCTTGCCATTTGCAACAATGTGGATGAAGCTAGAGTATATTATGCAAGGCAAAATGAGTCAGAGAAAGACAAATACCAAAAGATTTCTGACATATATGGAATTAGGAAACAAAACAGATGAACATGGGAAAAGAAGAGAAAGATAAACCAAGGAACAGACTCTCAACTACAGAGAACCAACTGAGGGTGAGTGGGGATGGGATAAATGGATGAGGGGCAGTTTTGTGATGAGCACTGGGTATTGTATGTAAATGATGAATCACTAAATCCTGCCCCTGAAACTAATATAACACTGTACAGTAACTAACTGGAATTTAAATAAAAACTTGAAACTAAAAAACAAAAAAAACAAAAAAAAAACCCAAAACTAAATTTAAACATTTTATAAGCACTGTGCTCTGATTTATTGTTCAGATGACACTAAAAACAATTTTTGAAGCATTGACCATAGCTGATTAAATTCTTCCAGTCATCAGTACCAAGAATCCAATAAAACACCACTTTATGATATATTAAGGTTGTAATAAATGTACCAAAATATTTTTAACAATAAAAATCGGAACAATTATTTTTTAAATCTCTCAAAAATCTTAGACACCCATACCTTTTTAACTGTATAAACTTATAATTAAATATTTTGTTATTAATAAATATAAAAACAGTTTTAATAGACTTCTGGCATACATACTTGCATATATTTGTAGTGTTTTATTGCTTACCAGAAGAGATGGCTCTGTAATCTCCTTTCTGATAAACTTTACATTTTTCCCCCTCTCTTGTTTTCCATGTTTGCTGTTGGTCAGAAAACACAAGCATTCCAATTAATGGGGGAGGGGAGGGTGTCAAAACAAACTTGTAAATTCAATAATGCTTGAAAGATCCAGGATTTTTAAAAAATGTATATTACAATATCTTAAGACTATAGGTTTCTCATAATTTACAGAGGTCTGTAATCTATTTCTCAGAGAAAGCAACTTCAGAAAACAAATCCATGCTAGTTTTCCCTAATGACTCCCTGACAGACACATTTCTATAAATCAATATATTCAGTCACACCTCTTTTAGATAATCTTATAAAGTTAAAGACTTGTGGAAGATTAGACCATTACATAACAGTTTTGAGACAGTTTTGACAGTTGATTTTCATAATTTAAAGAAAGATGAATACTGAGGAGAAAAGAGTAATATGTTTATTAGCATTTTTTTTTGTAATCTCTACACCCAGTATGGGGCTCAAACTCATCACCCTCGATCAAGAGTCACACGCTCTACTGACTGAGCCAGCCAGTCACCCCATCAGCAAATGTTTTAAGCTAATTTGATATTGCTTGATTTTCGCATCAATATACATAGTTTAACCAAAAAGAAGGCTACAAAATCCCACATACAAAAGAGATAGTGTGGATTTAGACTCATTTCCTTTATGTATGGAATTCAGTTGGCTATGGTTTTATGATGTAATGGTAAAATGCACATTACTTAAGATCTTCATTCATTTCTTTTCTTCGTCTTCCCCATAAACAAATATTTATTGATATTTTACTATATCTCAGATAAAGTCTGGGAATTTAAAACTGAGTAAGGCAAAGACCTTGAAGTCTACTGATAGAGGCAAAAAAATAAGTGAATAATATCTAAATGTATAAAAATGAGATGAAAATTTGGCCTTGCTAATAATCACGCTATGTAATAGATTCTGCTGAAGTTAATAAGAAACAGTATTTCTCCCAAATTCGTGTCTATAACATTTAAGGCTCAGAATTATCCTCTTTATTTGAGTGACTACTTTCTCGCAGTGACGGCTCCAGCCTCTCTAGTACTCCTCAACCAAGATTGCTGGAAACTCATTATGAAGTTGCTCTTGCTTTGTGACAGCAACAAATCCGGACCTGAACTGAACTGTTAACCCCTCCTCAGAAACATTTCTGGCCATTCCTGCCTTTACAAAAACTCTTTCCTTCTACCTCTTACCCAGAAGCCCATGGTCTCTCTGGTGAGCATCGCCCTTGTCGCAGATAATAATCCCAACTGTCCGGATTACAGATTGTCCTGATAGTTTTTATTAGGTGAGTTTTATTAATACTGAAACGGAAATGCTTGTAAAGTGCTAGATTTTTTTTTAGCTACTTAATAATGTGGTTCCTGTTTTTTATTTCTTTCCTTTGTAATTTTTTGTATTATAGTAAGCAAATATTAAGGGCACAAACAACTCTTCAATTATTTTAAACTCAGCTAAAGGGTTAAAAAGCACACAAATATTAGAAAAGGGAGATTTCTTGAAATTATCAAAAAAGATGATAGATAAGTCAAATAACATACTAATTAGGAAATCAGAACATCATCTGTAGTTTATAATTCAAATACAAAATAATTTAAAATATAAGTAACAAATGTCAAAATATGATTTTGACACGTAAGCAAAAGAATTTCACCATAAGCAAAAATGTTTTTTGCTAACAAAATACTTTATTAAATATTTAATGTTTCTTTACTTAACTAAATTTTATGAAATTATTGAATTTCAGATCTGTTTTTTACATAGTTGAGAAGGAAAAAATGATATTAGATGTACAAGTAACAGTAGATATGCAAGTGTTTAGAATAATAATTGTTTTCTTCACAAAATTCCCATCGTTTTGTGCACTTATGTCCACGGTCATTCTTTTTTTTTTTTCAGTAGTTTTAAGCACTTACAGGTCAAGTACCAGAATAGATGTTGATGATACTGAAGTGGGAGAGCGAGGTTCTTATCTCATGGAGTTGAGGAATGCATATTGTGGACAAAGGAGAGTGAGCAAAGTGACAGAATTTTATAAAGCGAGGATACAGAGAAAGTTCTCAACAGTGAGAGGGGTCCTGACTGGGTTGCCACGTTACAGGGGCCTCCGCTGACAGTCTTTATTTAGAACTGACCAGGGAACTTGTGGCCTTAACATTCTTGTGGCATCTTGACTTGAGTATGGACTGATGGGAACATCTTTAATGGCTTACGTCTTCTTTGGGGTCTGGTTATTCTTTGTTGGTCACAGTGTGACTGCCATGAAACGTTGTCACTTCTGATGCCAGGAGCAGGGTGGTCTTGTTTGTTCCCTTATCCCTGAGGTTGTTACGACTCAGCATTTCTGGGATTTTGGTGAGCCTGACCGCCTGGTCTGCTACCGATCTCTCCTACCTTGCTTTGCCTATGCCTTACTCAGGGCGACCTTTCAGACGTATATGGTGCATCGGATACTTGGGGGATGATTGCCGCGTGTATCTCGGGGGTAGAGATAAAGGAGTTCTTCTGTGTTGAAGTAGACTTACAGGTCCTGCGGGTTGGGGTTGCCTTTTGCCCTTAGCAAAGTGTCAATATCCAGGCAGCTGAGTCCCTGAAGGAATGTCACTTGGCCTGTTTCAAGGACTTGTCAATGGGCTGCAAGCAGTAAGGAAATTTAATAATTTTTCTTCTGCCTTCGTTTCCGACATCAGCACAAATATGAACAACCAGCGGATGAGCATTGCTTTTATAAAACTACACATGCACAGACGGCTGAGCAAGTTTTCTAAGGCTTTGAAGAAAGGCTTTATTGCTGGGTGATATGTGACAATTCTAGTTATACTACCTAAAAGAATGGAAATATTGACAGAACCAGTACTAAAAGTTGCCATGTATCAAACATTGGCTCTGTGGTCTGCACGGTGTTAATATAAAGGGAATTTATACCATTGCATCACTTAATCCTCGTAAGTACACCGTGAGGTATTTACTATCATGATGGCCTTTTTAAAAATGAAGAAGGTAATATTTTTATAAGTTAAGTATTTGTTCAAGGTATAAAGAGAGGTGGAGTCAGGACCTTAAGTTAGCTATTAGAGCTAGCACACCTTTTCAATGTTAGCATCAAATGTTACACTTAATTACCTGAAGAGGCTTCAGAATGATGCCTTTGAAAGAAAGTACTAATAGTTGTAAAAGAAATCACCTGCTCTGCTCTGATCAAGGGGAAAAAATCTAAAATGAGAAGAGGATTTTATCCTTTGTGCCAAAAAGGATAAATCCAGTAGCACCCAGACATAGTACGCATAGGGGAATAATGAAGGGGTGTGTGTGTGTTATTGGAGGGTTTCTAATACTCTGCAAAGTGAATTATCAAACAAAAAAGAATAAGTTTGCTAACTTAAAGGAAATTATTTTTCTAAAGCAACATTTCTGCACTTGGTTTCCCAGAATATTCATCCACTGAGATAATGATTGGGGATTTGGGAAGAAAAAGAACGTGATTATTTCTGTGGCCAAATGCATTTGGAAAATATGCACTATTCGATATTCACAAATTCCATTAGCATATTAAAGATCCCAAGAATTTCAGTAGTATGAAAACCTACTTGACTTAACTCAGTATTTATCATATATTCAATAATTTTTCAAACAGTTAGTCGTATTAATTTGCTGAAAAACATGCTTTGGGAAATGTTTTATGGATACATGAATATGTTTCAGAATAAGAAACAAATACAAATTCAAATTATATTTTATGTTGAAAAGTTTTAACTTATTTGCAGTTTCTTAATAAGTGACAGTTTTAGAGTATGCTTGAATTTAAAATATTTTTCCTCATCTGCACATTAAGTAGTAAATGCCTCTGATGAGAGTAAGAGGTCCAATAAAAAAAATCAGTTTTATAATAAACAAGGGATCAATTAGTAAATGTGCTGTGTTCTCTCCTGCTGAGAATAGAAGTCTGGCTATGACAACAATCTACACATATCCTTGATATATGGCCCTGCACATTATTATGCCATTTTATAACAAAGTATGGTAAATTTTAGACAAGTAAACCTATTCTAAG
This sequence comes from Martes martes, assembly GCF_963455335.1. Classification (NCBI taxonomy): domain Eukaryota; kingdom Metazoa; phylum Chordata; class Mammalia; order Carnivora; family Mustelidae; genus Martes; species Martes martes. The sequence continues at coordinate 195,340,362 of NC_137890.1, read as the reverse complement.
TAAATATTAATCCTTTACAAAAATTCAGAAATTCTCATTGATACGGATTTTGGGTTCCAGTGCATACCGGCAAATTACATGGTGATTATCTTCATTAGGAACTTCTGTGGAAAGTTAGTGAGATTTCTCTCAAGAGGTGCTTCAGGAAAATTTTACTTTATTCTCATGGCAGTTCACAAAGGAATGATAGAGGCCTTGAAGTAAGTCAGCAAAAAAAAAAAAAAAAGCATGACATATAAAAGAATTTTAAATTACTTTTAATAAATTGAATTCAAATTAAGCTAAACCTTAAGTGAGTAGACCAAAAATAGGAGTATTCATGTTAAAATTGGAGCTAATAGGAAAATACTGTATATCTCTTATAGTTAGGAAGGGCAGTGCTACAAGTGGGATTTTTCCTAAGCATATAAAAAAAATTTTTTTTGAATTAGCACTTTTTAATTCCCTTAGGAGGAGAAATGTTTTGATGTTTAATGCTCCCATGATTAAAAAGAATTAAAGACTGAATTTATGAATCTTTTTTTTCTTCTGTAAATTCATAGAGAAACATAAGCACCATGTGGATACAATAATCTAAAATGCCAGGATTGTGTATAATTTTTATATATATATATTTTTTAATCACTATGAACACATTTTGGAAGTATATGTAGAAGTATTTAGTTACATGTGCAATTCATTAGGCATATATCAAATTCCAGTAAAGCCCTGAATTAACATAATTTATGATAATCCAGATTTGTTGTAATTGGATTCTCTTGGCTTTTGGCCTCAGTTCAGTATGCAAATGGGGACACACTAGAATGGGTGAGGTTTGGGGAATAGTGTCCTGAGAACTTAGCTGTGTAGATGTGTCACTATCTTTACTTTTTTGCTTCTCATGAGAGTATAGATACTGAATGAAAAACAAGTTTTAATTAATAATATGACTTTGTGTTTCATGCAATGGAATGGTTATCATGCTACAGATCTTATAGTGCTATAGTTCTTTTATAGTTATCATGCTATAGTTCTTTTCTTCATAGTTCTTTTATAGCTTCTTTTTTTAATTAACATAATGTATTATTTGTTTCAGGGGTACAGGTCTGTGGTCATTAATCTTATACAATACACAGCACTTCCTACCGCAACACACACCCGCCCCGTGTCCATCACGCAACCACCACATCCCTTCCACTCCCCTCCCTCCAGCAGCCCTTGGTTTGTTTCCTGAGATCTCTTAAGGCTTTTAGTGCTTCTTTAAAAAAAAAATATTTATTTGAGAGAGAGAGAGAGAGAGAGAGAGCACACACGAGCAGGGAGACAGAGAGAAGGGAAACAAAGGAAGGAGAGAAAATGTGAAGCAGACTTTGTGGGTCGCTGAGTACAGAGCCCAAGATGGGGCTCAATCTCGTAACCCTGAGATCACAATCTGAGCCCAAACCAAGAGTCAGATGCTTAACTGACTAAGCCACCCAGCGCCCCATTTTAGTGATTTTTATATACCTCTATTTTCTGTAAGGGAAGAAAAATATGTTGTAAACTGATTTTTCTTTCTTTTTTTTTTTTTTAAGATTTTTATTTATTTATTTGACAGACAGAGATCACAAGTAGTCAGAGAGGCAGGCAGAGAGAGAGGAGGAATCAGGCTCCCTGCGGAGCAGAGAGCCCAATGCGGGGCTCGATCCCAAGACCCTGGGATCATGACCTGAGCTGAAGGCAGAGGCTTTAACCCTCTGAGCCACCCAGGTGCCCCTGTTGTAAACTGATTTTTATTATTGGTTATCTTAAATAAAAACTGAGTCCCAGAGTCCCAAAGTACTAAAATAAAGAAATAAAATTCTAGGCTTATTTTTAAAAATGTCTACTGATACTTGTTACAGCTAATTATGTTTGTTATATGTGGAAGAAAGAACATGGTGATGTGATCTTGTTATATTTATAGTTCAGTACCTTATCTTTTCATTCCACAGGAAAGAGTCAGAAAAATAAAAAGACAAGTAGTCAGTTTGTAGTTTGAAGGGTTTTAGTGCTAATAGCATGTACTATATTCAGTTTTGAGGATTAATGATAATTTTGGCACTAATATTGCCCTGATGTCTGGATTTTTGTTTTGCCATCAGTAATCTTGAATAAATTATTTTCTAAAGCCCATATAATTTTCCCAGAAGTAGCATGCAAGCATTTGAAACGGTGTCCATATCATTCATAGCCTTAAGGGAGTAGAGAGAAAGGTAAATCATGCTAGCTTCTAAAATAATACCCAAGAAGCATCAAGTCTACTCACTTTACATTACGGTGGCTCCAGACACATATAAAAGCGACATTCTGATACTAATAGATACTAAAGTTTTTTCCTATTTGTGGTACAGTGCAGAAAAGACAGTCACAATATTGCAACTGTACTTTTTACCCAATAATAGCAATTATTGAAGGCAAACTCTATTAAATTTATTCTCAGAGATCGGAACACATTCTACGTTAGTTCTAGACATTTATAAGCTCAAGTTTTAGACCCACGGTGGTGGCACAGGCATCCTGTCCCTCAGCACTAGTGTTTTTCAACATTAGTGCCTTTTTTTTTGCCACCTTTTCCCAAACTTTTTTTATGGCAAGAGAATGACTTACAGCTCTAAGTAATAAACTCCAGAATGAAATGGTATACTTTAATTTTTATTTTTGACTTTGATGATATATATGTATCTAATATATTATCAAGTAGTAAAATATCAATTTACTTCCTTATTTTCTTTGAGGGGGCAAAGTAAGCATTAAATCCTATTTAACTTAGTAATTAAATAAAGTCCATTGATACAAACAAATAGCATGCAACACTGCATGTTCAAAGTAGAGAATGATCAAGTCTAATACCTACACAAATTCTAAATAGTTTGAATGTTTTCCTCACACAGGTGAAAGCAGAACTTTAGTAGAGCTATAAGAAAACATTAAAAATTAGGTGATAATGGCCAAAGAGACAAAAAAAAAAGAAAAAATTTTTTCTATTATCATTAATTACAATTAAAAAAATTCTTTGTATTTTTAAAAATTCAGTTTTTTAAAAAAACATTTGGTTGATTAATTGATACATCAATTAATTATGTATCAGTTAATCTTGTACATCAATTATGTGATCAGTTTCAGTGTGTATCTGCTCATATACAAGGTTATTTATGCAAATATGCTTATTTTAAATATGGAGGCATCCAACAACCTACTAGTGAAGACCAAAGAATTAAAATTAGTTATTTTAAATAAATTAATTATTTAAAAATGTGTGTTATATTGCTCACATTTTTGAGTTTAGAGTATTGTGCCCTATGTGGATTTCTACCTTTACACGTGGCATTAGTTTCCTATTGCTTCCAACAGATTGCCAAAAATTCATTTGCTTAGAACAACACAAATGTATTGTCTTGCTGTTGAGTCAGAAGTCCAACACCAGTCCCAAGAACATAGCATCTCTGTGACCATGTTTCCATAGTCATATCTTTTTTCTTATTCTCCCGCCTCCCTCTTCATATGCAAATGGTATAATTTAGTAATTCCCCATATAGTACGTATCTGATAAGAAATCTGTTCATCTTCACAGAAACACTGTAATAATACTGAAAACATAAAAACTACCAAAATTCCTTTTATTTTTTTCCAAAATTCCTTTTATAGCTATAATGGATGACCAAATTGTGATGTGTCCTATCAGTGACGTTTTATATAGCAATTAGAATGAATGAATAGCAACTTTACACCACAATATGGCTTGATATTTTAAACACAGTGTTGATACTTAAGCTTGCAAAGAATTCATAAGTTTATCATAATAAAAAAGCTGAATAAATGGAGAGGTATAGGGCCATTTTGGAGAACAATCTGGAAATACACAATGAAAATAAATGTGTTACTTATTGATATATATTCCATATTAACTCTGCTGTAATCACTCAAGAAAATATCTTAAGGGGTGTTCCTTGTGTAGTTGTACGTAGGAGCAGAAAGATGGAGAAATAGAGGAATTTATCACTACGGAAATGAAAAAAATACGTAGTAAAATTTTGCAGTAGATATAAATCCCAAAGCATAATTTAAATAAAAAAAGAGAAAAAAATGAGACTTATGTATAAGATCGTCTATGTACATTTTTCATATATACTTTCAAATGTACATAAACATATGGGGAGATGAATTCAGTACATAATTTAGTAAAGAAGGAATAGTAGAACGTGATTAGGGTGCTGGGACAAACAAAATATTAATGGCAATGATAAGTATAATAAAAGTACATAAATATAAAACCTTGCTCAGATTTATTACAATAGCATTCAATAAACAAACAGATAGAAAAAATTAAAAGGAGAGCACGCAGAGAAAGACAACTGTCATGTGATCTCTCTGATACGCGGAATCTGAGAAACGGGACAGAGGGTCATGGGGAAGAGAGGGAAAATGAAACAAGATGAAACCAGACAGAGACAAGCCAGAAGAGCCTCAATCTCAGGAAACAAACTGAGGGTCGCTGTGGGGGGGGGGGTGGTGGCTGGGGGATGGACACGGGGGGAGTATATGTTGTGGTGAGCGCTGTGAATTGTGTAAGACTGATGAATCACAGACCTGGACCCCTGAAACAAATAATACGTTATATGTTAAAGAACTAAAAAAAAAAAGATTTTAAAAAGAAAGAAATAGAGAAGAACGTGGAAGAAGTGATGTTTTATAACGTGGTATGACTTAGTTAAAACAGTGTTCATGGTATCAGACACAATAAATGCCTTTATAGGATTGACTCTTGAGGATTGCCGTTTTTAAAATACATTTCATCCATCAATAGGGTGAAGCCTAATTGCAAAGGTTGGCAAGCTTCCCCGTGTGTTCTGCATACCCCTTACCGGATTGATGCTTGTTAGATGCTTGGACTTGGATGCATGGCTGTGAATCAAACCTCAGCCTTGCCTGGATATTTATATCTGAGACGAGGGTTTGGGAAGGACCTTAAGTAAGCAGCATGCAAGGGCAAAGACAAACTGTGAAATCCGAACAGAAAAATTCTAACAATGGATATAAAATCCTTACTGCAGCAGAAATACAGTCTTCAGACCATCTCCAAAGACCCAGACAACATTAAATTTTGAAAAGTACTTATTTTGAGAGAGAAAAAGAAAAGGAATAGGACTGTTATCATTATCTGGCCTCTGTAGGAAAAGATCCATAATAAAAGAACAAAGCAAAGAAGTTCTAGATGCTTTCAGTGGAGCACTTAGACTGAAAATCTCTGAAATTATAGTTACAGAACGTTATTTGACATGACAGTGTTGATATAGTAGTATTTCTAACAAAAGTCACAATGAGGGAATCTTAGCGAGGGCAAGATGATATATTCCGTTTAGGAGAATTCACAAAGGGTTTCATAATAGGACTGTATCCAATAAAACCGGGGAAAGCATTGACTCTTAAATGTCAAGATAACTTTTTTCAAAATTAAACTAATTACTTAAGCAATTTCCGTTCTGTTTTGTAATTGAAAGCAAGGGACTTAGCATGAAATGATGCTTGGAAGTATAAAAGTTTAAACCATTCATGCTATTTACTGAGCATCTAATGTAGAAATGTACCATGATAGATTCCTGGACACAAATGTTAATCCATTAAAAAAGGAAGGTTTCTCTTTTGGTTGTCCTATGTTGGCAGGATAGAGGTTGGATGAGAATTTTTCTCAAGGGCCATTTTTACCTGTTATTGGTCAGGAGACATACTTCACTTCATGTACAGAGTAAATTTTTCAAAGCATGGAGGGAATAGTATAGTCTCCTATACTTTTGAAAATAATAATTGAAACTCCAAAAATTAAAGTCTATAGCATATTTCACTTTCAAACATTGAAATGCGTGGATACATATATTTGAATAAGAAAAATAAATAAAGGCTGGAGATGCAATTAACGCTGAGAAAAATTGGTAGAAACCAGAAAGTCTTTAGATGAACAATAGATTATTTTTACTACCATCACATGGTGACTGGCAAGTCTGTCATATGTAACACTCTTCCAGACTTTTTCTTTCTTTTTTTTTCTTCCCAACATTTTATTTTGAAATAATTTCAGACCTACAGAAAAAGATATAGAATTGCTCAAAGAATTTCTACAAACCCTTCACAGATGATATTAACCTAATATTGTTTATCAACCCCAGAATTTTAGTACCTTAAGGCAGCGAACATTTATTTTCTTACATAGTGTCTGAGTGTCAGGAATCTGGAAGCACTTTAGCTGAGTGTTTCTGGGTTAGAACTTTTCCTGCGGTTGTAGTCAAGTTGTTGACTGGGGTTGCAGTCTGAGAAGGTGTTGGAGAATCTGCTTGTAGGTACTCATGGCTGCTATTAGGACACTTTCGTCCCTTGACTCACTCAACCTGTGGACCTGTCCGCCCAGATGCTCTTACAGCAGAGCAGCTGGCTTTCCAGAGAGAGAGAAAGGGAACGTGGGGTTGAGGGAGAGGGAGAAAAATGCCTTTAATGACATAATCTCAGATTTCTGCTACACCATTTCTGTCGTATTGATTTTGATAGAAGTATTTCACTAAATCCAGCCCAAAATCAAAGGATGAGGATTGCCTTCACATCTTGAAGGAAGAAGTATCAAAATGTCTACAATCTATAAAGCCCCGAACCCAGATTACCCAAGTCTTAACCCAGATTACCAAGTCTTAATATTTTAATATTTTTTAATATCTTATCCCATTTGCTTTATCATTCTACCTCTTATTATTTTCATTTTTGGGGGGGAAACGTCTATGTTATAGACATGATTCTCCCTTACTCCTAAAAACTTCAGTGTATATTTATTAAAAACAAATGTATTCTTTTATATAACAGTTGTGTAATTTTTCAAAATAAGGAAGTTAACATTGATACAATATCATTATCTGATAACATAGACCTTATTCAAGTTTTCTATTTGTCCCACTAAGTCTTATGTTGAAAGAAAAAAAAAAGTCTGCTCTTGGATCAGACCAGGATTACTCATTGCATTTAGTTGTCATAGTTTTTTTCCTTTTTTTCCTTCCCCTCCCCCTCCCTCCTTCTCTTTTCTTTTCTTTCCTTTGTTCATTTCCTTCCTTCCTTCTCTCCTTCCCTCCCTCCCTCCCTCCATCCCTCCCTTCTTTCCTGTTTCTCATTTTATCATCATCTTTTGCTATCATTTAAATTAAAACAGTACCCTGGTCTTTCTTGTTTTCCATGCCCTTGACTCTGAAAAGTCAAGAACATTTATTTCATACATTGTTCTTCGATTTTGGTTTGTCTGAATATTCCTCGTGATTTGATTATGGTGATATGTATTGGCAGAAATACCGTGTATATGAATTTTGATGCTCCCCAGAGCATTATATTAGAAGGCACATGTCTCTCTTGTTATTAGAGACCTTAATTTTGATCACTTGGTTAAAGTGATGCTTGCCAGATTTTTCTACATTAATGTTACTGTTTTTCTCTGCGTAGCGTATTAAGTATCTTATAGGAGATACTTTGAGATTATGTAAATACGTAGTTGCCCATCACAATTTCATTTCTGTGTGATGATTTTTTACTTGAAAGTATTAATACAATGATGGTTGTCAAGGAGTATTTGACCATATATCCTTAGGCTAAGTATTTGCAGAGACATAAGCAATATTGAACTCTAGTTGGTCAGTTCATAGTGGTTCATAGTGGTAAGAATAAGCAATTTTGAAACTGTGAGCATTCTAGGACTGAGAAGACAATATATAACCTGTAATAGAATCTATACTTCTTTCGGAGAATTACAGATGCAGAAAGGGAAGAAAATCAAATGTATCCAGTGTGTGCGCACACACAAACACACACACACATATTCATGTATTTCTTGACTCATTTCTCTTAGAAGGTCTCAAGTCAGTGACATTCCCACAGAAAGGAGTATAGTTAGTACCCAGAACCCATATTTGAGGTCTAAACCAACCAAAGATAAGCAGATTTCTTGGCAAAATTGCTGATTTCAGGGCTGATGCTGCGAAAGAGTTTGAAATATCTTGTTATGCGAAAAATAGGGAAATACTCAAAGAATGCTGAAGGCATGGTAGCCAGCCTTAAGGGTCTTCCAATGACCAACTGATGAATACTTTGAGTGTCAAAATAAATAGTAATAGTTAACAGATTATAGCACACGAAATAAGTTAAGAATTCTTGAATAAATAAATGCAAAGGAGGGAAAGCTCTCTTACAACAAACTGAAAACGAATAAATGTAAAAGTAGTGAGGGAATTAGAAAATCCTTTCACATTTTAATAATCTCACAAAACTCTCTTGGTAAGTTAAGCAATATACCAGTTTGTGTTGCATTCGTCTGCTAATGATGAATGACTTTGGGATCTGGTTCTTACTTGGATAAAATTGGGGGCAGATAATTGTACAATTCCCAGCTTGCTAGTTTTCTCCCACAATTATTAATCATGTATAACATGAGTAAAACTGGTATGAGATTGGAGGGATAACCTTTAGTCACTATAAATTACTTTATTGTATATAACTCAAACTCACATATAAATAACGTAACTTAAATAATACATCATCTATATGAACACTAAACTATGCTGAGTAACACTCATGAATAACACCTTGTTTGTCTTGTGCCCTCACACTGTGTGAGCCTCAGTCCAGGTGAGTGCTACAATTCACGTCCCCCTTACAGCAGGAAATCTGGAAAATGTTATTTCTTTGCTGACAATTTTATCTCTGAAGAATGAGCAAGAGTTACGGGAATCGGCCCTAGGAACAATCACCACAAAAAAGGAGTGCTGGCTGGTGAAAGGGTTGGAAACCGAGGTACTAATCATGTCATTAAGCTGCCTGAAATGGTTGTGAAAGGTAGTATTCATCGCCGTCAGGCTTGTATAATAAACTTGAGGAAGGAACATTGTAAGATTTTAAGAAAAATTTTCAAATTTGTCCCATTACAGAAAATTTACATTTCTAAAAACATGAATTTATGACATTTTGCCTTAAAAATTTGTCAAATTTCCCATTACTTCTGAGATAGTCTGTAGTTCTTAGCCAAAGAGTTCATTTAATGGTATAGTCTTGCCTAATATTTTACTTCTATCTCTTGGTTACCCCAATGCCCCATTCAAGTTCTATAAACACATGGACACACCACCACAACACCCTGCTACACATATACATACACACCCATACACAAAACTTATAAATCTGTCTTTGCATTGTGTGTTTGCAATTTTCTAAACACACTCTGAGCTTCCTAACATTAGAAGCTATGACTTTGCCCTCCTTTGACTTAGACATTCACACTGTATGGATCAGACTCAGTAAGTGTTGTTTGAGAGAATCAAAATTTATTTTTTGACCATATAGTCACCAAAATGTAAGGTGCATCAAGACAGAATAGTGCATGGCCTTTAATTAATGCTTGGCAAACATTATTTCAATAAATATAGTTGAATATTTACAAATGTTATCAGTTATGGAAAAGAGAGGTAAACATCAGTACAGACCATTAGCTGGAGATCTTGGATTTCAAAAGGTCAAGATCAGAAGACATAAAGATAGAAGCAGACTAACTGGGCTGAAAAGAAAAGTATGGTTACATCAAACTCTATGAATTTTGACAGGAGTTTTAATGCTAAAGGGACTAAAATATATTACAGATGTTAAGAACAGATTTCCAGGTAAAGAGCTAACGTATTTGTTTGATTCATTGTCAGGACAGACATTGAAATGGAAACTTCAGTTTAACTTGGGGGCCAGAAATACTGGAGATAGAGAATAAGACAGAACTCTAAGTATGCATTACATACCGGGAAATGGTATGAACATGAAGAATTCTAAATTCATCTAGAATTACACCTACACACTGAAATACACCTAGATACTCCGTAGTAAATCTGCTGAAAACAAAAGACAGAGACCATCTTAGAGGGAGTATGAATGAGAAGTTTCAAATGACGACCATTAACATTGACAGATTATTTCTCAAACTAAACTGTGGAAATCAAAACTAGAATGAGAGCTTCAAGTGGGGAAATAAAATAACTTCCACCATAGACTCCTATATTGAATAAAAATTACCCTTCATAAATTATGGTGAAATAGAGACTGTTTTGGGCAAACAAAATGTAAGAAGAATTTAAGAATTATCACCAATGAATCTACATTAAAAGAAATGCTAAAGGACAGTTGCAGACACAATATTTACAGATGAAAACATATATTTACAAAGGGGTAAAGAGAATGGAACTAAAAAGTAAATTCAAAGAGCATGTTGTATGCAGTTTAAAATATATAAAGAGCTAAGATATAGGAAGATAATAGCATGAAATACGAGAAGGTATTAAATGAAGTTGAAGAGTTTTAATACCATCTGTGCATGATGCAGACAAAGTACTAATATGTATTAGACTTGATGAATCAAGGCTGCATGTGGCTGTAAAAATAGTTTAGAAACAGGGAAAAAAGGGGCGTCTGGGTGGCTCAGTCGGTTAAGTGCCTGCCCTGGGCTCAGGTCATGATCCTGGGGTCCTGGGATGCAGCCTGCGTTGGGCTCCCTGCTCAGTGGGGAGCCTGCTTCTCCCTCTGCCCCTCCCCCTGCTCGTGTTCTTTCCCCCCACCCTCTCTCCCGCTCTCAAATACATAAATAAATAAAATAAATAAATAAATAAAATATTTTTTAAAAAGGGAGAATAAAATACTACATTAAAAATACATAAATGGCAAGAAGAAAGAAATACAGGAAGAACGGATGGGGAAAATAGAAAACTAATAGTAAGATAACAGGGTACACCTGATTATATTAGTAATTACATAAAATGTGGATGAAACTAAAGCATTCTAATTAAAAATAAATGTTCAGAAAAGGTTGACCTAAATACATGTTCTTCATAAGAACACAAATAAATTGAAAATGAAAGTATAGAAAAGATATATTATGCAAAGATTAATCAAAAGAAACTGTCCCAAAAATAAATTTTTAAAAATATTCTTTTAGTAATGAAAGTAAATGCACTGCTATGTACATCAACATGGGTGAATCTCAGAAATATAATATTGAATTATAGAATCTATAGGTCCGTTCATACGCTCTTCAGAAACACGCATAGTTACAAGATGCTGGTTGACCAAGATGAAGGCGGTAGGGATTGAAAAGGAGAACGTGAGGCGTCTGGATTGCAGGTGATGTTTTATTTCTCATTCTGGGTGGTCATTCCACACGTGTGTTCCCATTGCATTACTTCATTAAGCTATACATGTATGAATTATACTTCTTCATACATGTCACCTTTCAGTCAAAGGTTTATTTTTAAAAAGTAAGTTGGTGTGAAATTCATAAAGAATTTTTCAAAGGTTAGTTTATTAAAGGCAACATAAGTCCAGAAGTAATGTTAACGCATCACAGAAAATGCATGTTTTAGGAGTCTATGTATTTGTGGAAGGGGTAGGTGGCAAAAATTGGCTTAAAACTTTTCAGCAACCAAAATTAAAAATGCAGAACAAGAAACACAGGTTGTAGTACAGTTTTCATGAACTGATGACAAGCTGTGAATTACAGTAGCACAAATATTCCTAGAACTGAGACCACAGAGGAAATTCTTATTCATCCTCAAAAAAAGAAGAAAAATCTACAATGTACTGAATATTATCTCTAACAATAACTTTAGAGTTAATATAGGGATGGTTTTCGAAAAACTCTGATTTCCATTCATTAAAAATAAAAATTATATGGAAAGGATTTGGGGGCGTTGGTTTGAATCAAAATCCTATGATAAAATTTTTAAAATAGGCTTATTTGGTTTAACTACAGAGAGATTTCTATATGTCACTAAAAAGAATTGGGCATAATATTTCTTTTAACTCTGTCAAGGTCACATTCGCTAACAAGTACTTGGAATGCAGCTCTCCTGTACTGCCAGCTTGTGCTGGGCCATATGCTGCGACAATCAGTGAGACAGAAGGTGAGATTAACATCCCCTATGAGATGTGAGGAGCCTAACATGCACAGGTGCCTGACCAGAAGGCCACGGCAGAGTCACAGAGGTGGACCAAGATCGTTTCTGCTAAGTTTCTCCCCACAAAATAAAAGCTCAGGGTGTCTTTCAGCATATATACGAGTAGATAATAATGTCCACAAAGTTCTGTGGACTATAGGATGATGGCAGAAGTTTGATCTGGAAATATTTCTGTAAATAAAACATCTCCAGTAGTACCTCTTTCTCGCCCCCTTTTTTTTACTACCATCGCACTATCAGTAGCCCCTAAGAAACATTTACGATATTATTCACCCTGCTAAGTCCACCATGATAGAAGCTTACATGTATTATTCACTTGGCACCTTAAATCGTCCAATAGTACTGGCAATGCTAATAGTTAACCAAATAATAAAGACTCATTGTGTGCCAGACACGGTATTAAGATTTAGACATAATTATCCAATTTAATCTCCCCAACACTCTAAGAATTACCTTAATAGTATTACTTCTGTTATATATATGAGGAGGATCAGAGTATGGACAGGTTATAGTCCTACAGAAATGAGACTCAAGAGCTAAGGTACAAACCCAGGTGCATATGGTTAAATTTGTCCTCCAAGCTGAAAGTATTCCTATCATATTTTCATTACTGAGAACTCTGAAATTTACAAGGGTGATATAAATAGGAAATCATGTACATTAAAAAATGTGGAGGGTAGAATTAAACTCAGTTCTATTTGGCTTGACATTAAGGACACGTTTATTTGATTATAATAAACCAAATGCTTTCATACTAAGCCTGATGTGTACATTACAGTCACTGACAGTCCTTGCCTGTCACTGGTGGCACCGTGCTCACGATGTTTTAGGATCTCCTCTGTATTGCATGATAATTCTCTGCATATATTCACCTATTTATGGCATTCACAGGAGGTATATTTTCTCATTACTACCATTTTACAGATAGGAATATTGAGGCTTGGAGACATTAAGTAACTTGACTAGGATCACAGGGCTAGAGATTCAGCTCTAAAGAATCCAGAATAAAAGATAATTGGCAAAATTAAGGAACCTGATTGAAATATATATATATATATATATATATATATATATATATATATCAGGTAGGAAACACAAGAATAATTGCAAGGGTCCCAGCAAACACATTTCAAAAAGGGAAATTCATAATAGATAAATGTAAATTAAGTATCAATTATGCTTTTCAACTCCCAGTTTGGTAGCGACGCGGAAGATTGAGCGTTTCCAGCGTGGCACAAGTATGGATATGGACACATCCTTATGCTGCCACAGACAATCTGACAACGCACACCCAGAACAACGCACACCCAGAACAACGCACACCCAATTCTAGGGGCGCTCCAGTGGCTCCGTCAGGTGAGCCTCCAGCTCTCGGTGTCTTCTCGGCTCGTGATCTCAGGGTCACGGGTTTGGGCTCCGTGGGAAGTCTGCTTGGGGTCTCTCCCTGTCCCCTTCCACTGCCCTCACTTTTGCGTGTGTGTGCTCGCTCTCTCTCAAATAAGTAAATAAATATTTTTTTTAAAAAACCACATATATACAATTCTATAGTAATAGCAGTTTCTTTGATTTAGTAATTATCCCAAGGAATTGATATGAGGTGTATACATGAGAATGTCCATGACTGTATTAATCATTATAACAAACATAATAAAACACGCGATGGAATTTGGCTTTGAAGGAGGTACTAATTAAAGAGAGGTTAGCCCAAATAACTCAGTTATTATTAAAGTTGCTTGTATCAATTTTTAAAGAAATTGAAGAGGCAGACAAATATATTAACAACATTCGTTTTGTGTCACAGCACTGTATTAGTTTCTTAGGGCTACTGTAACAAATTACCACAAAATGGGTTGTTTAAAAACAATTCATTCTCTCCTGGTCCTAGAGGCTAGAAATCTGAAATCAAAGTGCTGGCAGGGTCATGCTTCCTGGCCCCGTCCTAGACTGAGGTGGTTGCCAGCAACACTCGCCGGTCCTTAGCTTATAGATGTGTCACTCCCATCTCTAGCTCTGTCCCATGTGCCATTTCTTCTGCTGCTTCTGGTGTTGCTCTGTGTCCCTGGATGACACCAGCCACTGGAGTTAGGGCTCACCCTAATCCGGTAGGACCTCATCTTACCCGATAATCTCTGTAAAGAAATTATTTCTAAATAGGGTCACATTCACACGTACCTGGGGTTAGGATTTCAGTGTAACCTTTTTTGGAGGAAACAATTCAACCCAAGTAGGCAATTTAATAATTAATAGTAATCAGAAAGTTTGTTTTTCGTTCAGGGATTTATTTTATCTTATTTTATTTTATTTTATGATGTTATTTATTTATTTATTTGACAGAGAGACACAGCGAGAGAGGGAACACAAGTGGGGAGTGGGAGAGGGAGAAGTGGGCTTCTGGCCCAGCAGGGAGCCGGATGAAGGGCTTGATGCGGGGCTTGATCCTGGGACCCTGGGATCATGGCCTGAGCTGAAGGCAGAGGCTTAATGACAGCCACTCAGTTGCCCCAAGGGATTTACTTTAAAGGAGGTACATAAATAACATTAATAATTTCTGGAAATTACATTTTTTGAATTAATTTTTCACCCAAAATATATTACTTCAGCCAAAATGGTGGTTTGGAATGGATTTGGCGTTTATGAAGCACTAGGACATTTTGGATATGTTTTAGGATATGTTTTCTGGTAACAGTTTGTCAATTAACTAGTATATGACAAAAGGACTTTGTTAGTCACTTAGCAGAAATGGTCAGCATGAGCTTCCTGATAAATATTGTCCTTATTTGATGATCCCTTTGAGATCTAAAGGGAATCTTTTCAAAGAACTAAAAATACTCATGAAAAGAACTCCGCTAATTCCGCTCAGTCTTTTCCCCCAATGAAAAGAATTCGTAGGAACCAGGAAGCTTCAGTGTTTCCTTCACAGCCCCCCAACACAACCCCCTCCTCTCCCTAATTTCTTAAATATCATTATGCCCTTTTTCCAGCTTTATTAGGATCTAACTGACACGTAACGTTGCCTGTGTCTAAGGTGCACAACAGGGTCATTTGATACACAGGTTATGAAATGAGGACCGCGTCTGGGTTGGTTCGCAACACCTCGTGTAATTACCTTGTTTGTGGTGAGAACTCTTGGGATCTCGTTTCTCAGCGAATTCAACGGTGACAAAAAAGCCAAAGGAACCGAAACCGCGTCACTGAGCTACCACACCGAGGCAGGGTTTGGGACGACCTGCCGCTGCGCCCTCGGTTCTGTCGGGGCCGCGGCCCTCGGTGACCCCCGTGGCCGTCCCCTTCCCCCACGCCCAGCGCCTGGTCTCGTGGCTGGCGCGCGACGTCCCCGGGGGGATGGGACGCGGAGAGGCGACCGTCCCGGCCGCGACCCCCTCTCCAGGCGGCTGCCCTCCCGTTCCAAGCCCGCCGCGGACACCGGCCAGGAGCCTCGCACGGGCCCCTCCCCTCTGCTCTGTGCGCGGGGCCCGGGCGACGGACGGTGCCGGTGACCGGGACCCGCGGGACGCGAGGGGCCGGCCCTGGCGGGAAAACGGGCTGCGGCGTCCGGTCGGAGTTGCGTCCGGCCCCGCGGGACCCAGGCGTGCGCTCGGGGGCGGCCGGGGCGGCCCGGGGTCTCGGCCGCCGCAGCGCGGGCCCCGCCGGAGCGCGTCGGGAGCGCGGGGGCCGCGGGCCGGGGTCGGGGCCGAGGCGGGCCCCGCGGGAGGAGCGCGCGTCCGGCCGAGGCACTGGCCCTTCCGTGGCGGCGACAGGCTTCTGCCCTGCCCTTCGCGCGACGCACGACACGTGCCCCGCAGCCGCGACGGGGCGGGGTGCGGGCGGCGCTCGCCGGGGGCCGCGCGGGACGCTCCGGGGAGGACCTCGGCGGGACGCGCTGCCCCGACGGGCGGACAGGCCGCGGCCCGCGCACGACGCGCCTTCTCGGACCGAAGGGACCTGCCCGTGGTCTGGCCGGGGAGGCCGTCGGGGCTGCGCCTCCCACCAGGATGCGGGCGGACGCGCGACCCGGACCGAAGGTCCCTCGCGAGGCTTCGACGGCGGAGCGGGACGCGGAACGTCAACGAGGGACGAAACACCCCGAGACGGCGCGGGCCGAGGCGCGGGACACCGTGCGGGGGCAGCAGGGCCGCGTCCCGCACGCGCCGCCCGGACGCAGCCGGCGAAGGGGTCGGCGCGGCCTCGGAGGACGTCGCGGCCCGCGGTCCACCCCCCGGGCCGAGGCGCAGACGCGGGAGGCGCGACCGCAGAGGACGGACCGCGGGGGACGGCGCTGACCCCCGGTCGCCCGGACGAGAAGCGACGCCCCGGACCAACCAACGACCTTCTCCTACGGTCCGTGAACCTCCACACGACCAACCCTTCGAGTTTCTTTTTTAAACCTTCAGAGAGACTCGAGACATGGGAGCGCATCCGTTTACCCCAGCCCAGGCTTACTTTGAGTTTTTAAATCGAGGCCAATGCACGCCCTGAAATCACTAAAATAGGGCGCCGGGGGGCTCCGTCCGGTCAGCCTCTGCTTTGGGCTCAGGTCACCATCCCAGGGTCCCGGGTCGGGCCCTGACTTGGGCCCCTGCTCAGCGGGGAGCCTGCTCCCCCCTCCCCCTCCGCCGCTCCCCTGTACCTGCTCTTTCTCCCCCTCTCGCAGAAATAAGTAAATCTGTTACAAATTCAATAAAATAATATGAGTGTACATCTGAAACACAGCCAGTCAAAATTGATACAGAAATATAACTTGTACCTCGGATATTTTTCTAATTTTAATTTTGGAAACACATTCATTCATTATATTTAGGAGTAAAACTGAATTCGTCCTTGGAGATTTAGTGTCTTTTTCTTTGTGAGGTAACGGAAAGAGCCCGTGTCGACTTTCTGATTAAGGAGTCCCATGACTTACCATACGCAGCCCTACAATCACCGTTGCTCTCGGATGTTTCCCATAGCAAACTTGGATGCGACGAAAAGCTTTTTCACTAATGCTTAAATATGAGTTTATTATGACTTAATTGAAAGACGTAATTTTTGTTACTCATGACATCTCTAAGCAGGTTTTTCTACAGTAATAGAAGTTTTAAAACTGACAGATTTGACGAGGTCTATTTAAACTGTATCTATGTTTATGCACTGTGACATACTTACGTTTACATTAGTGTAGGTTTATTTAGTCATATTTTGCAAAAAATACAAATGAACAGAGTTTTCTTTTTACATATCAACATATCCGGTAAGTATGAGGACTTTCTTGAAGATGTAGTTGATTCCTCTTCAAATTTTCCCTCAACTTATCAGCCAGAAACTACTTTTTATCCTTACAGATATATTCCAAAGTGAATAGGGAACATGAATGAAATAAACATAATTTATTCAGCCGCTTTAGCGATGAAGTATCTCAAAGAATCTTGTCTTAGAAAATATATTAATGAGTAATATCTTTTGAAAGTTCTTAAACAACATTGGTTGACCAAGTCACACAAATGCACATGAGCGTGTACCATCAGAACAATCTCTAAAGCCTGTTTTTTTTTTTAATTGAGGTATAATTGACATATAATATTAGTTTCAGGTATACAACATAATTATTCAATATTTATAAATCCTGCAAAATGACCCCATGAAGGCTGATGCTTCTATTACACTGTCATTAGATCTTACAGAATGATGCTTCCTTTGGAAGTACCATGGATATTAGAAATAAGAGAACAAACATGGTAAACAGAAAGGAAGTGGGTGGGGGATGCTTTAATGGGTGATGGGGATTAAGGTGGGCACTTGTGGTGAGCACTGGGTTTTGTGGGGAAGTACGGAATCACTATATTGTACACCTGAAACCAGTATTACACTGTATGTTAACTCACTGGACTTTAAATAAGAACTTTTTAAAAAATTATAGGCCATAGATATTATAGGTAAAAACTCGTATTCTTTTTGCAATATGATCACATATGCTTATTTAAATATATAGTTTTTTAAGTAGAAATCTGATTAAGAAAGCCCTTAATCAGCCTTTAGTTTTTATTTATTAGCTTAATTGAATCTTAAAGCTGATTAGGTACACCAAGATTATTTACATTTCTTTGTTTTGGTAAGCAAATGTGGTTCCAGTACAATTTTCTGACATTTTTTCTTCCAGTCTTTTATTTTCCCCATTAATACACACACACATAACTATGTATATTTAACATTTTTGCATCCATAATGCCTGTAAATTACAAGAGCTGTTTTTATTAATTTGACATGATATTGAAAGAATTTTTCTGACATTTTAATAGGAGGGGTTTCACCTGTTTTATGAAACACAGCAATATGAACAGATAAAATATTGGAGTAGGAATATTGGAGTAGGAACCGTCAGGCAAAAGTAATGACAGGAATCCTAGGGATAGTGCACTGAAAACAAAACCTAACCTAGGCCCAAACTTCTAGAAATTAAATTCAAAGGTTTGTTAAACCCTATACTTTTTCATTCATTATAAAAAGGTAAATTTTCAAAAAAAATCAAGGCTGATAAAGGCCAAGGAGGGAGAAAGTGTGAGAGGTAAATATAAAAGAGATGGTGAGAATTAAAATCCTTGCTTCATGTCAACACATTTTCCTTCAGTATAGACAGGAAATAAAATCAAATCATTATAAAACTGAAAAAAATATATGAGCTCCTGATTGGGATTTCATTGTTAACAAAGATTAAGCTATGTTTACAGTTTTCAAATGTTTGTCCAGACTCTTTCATAAAAAAATCTTCAAAAAAATGAACTTAATTATTGTAAATTTATAGTACCATAATGTTCCTAAGATTGATGAAATATATAATGCTTAACTTAATTTGTTTCACACTTTAATTTTCATTTTTGTATGTTTTCAACAGAGAAGGTATAAGAATTCTACAGGGATGGGCGCCTGGGTGGCTCAGTGGGTTAAGCCTCTGCCTTCGGCTCAGGTCGTGATCTCAGGGTCCTGGGATCGAGCCCCACATCGGGCTCTCTGCACAGCGGGGAGCCTGCTTCCTCCTCTCTCTCTGCCTGTCTCTCTGCCTACTTGTGATCTCTCTCTCTGTGTCGCATGAATAAATAAAATCTTTAAAAAAAAAAAAAAAAAAAAAAAAAAAGAATTCTACAGGGAACTCATATATCCTTTTTAGACTCATAATTTGTTTAGACTCACATTTTGCCCTATTTGTTCATATGCATACAAATAAATAAATGGGAATTTTTCCTGATTTCTGAGAAAAGGTTGGAGGTATTATGTTCTTTGCCACTAAATATTTTAGTATGTATTGTCTTATGGACAAAGGAAGTAATTCTCTCACATGACTATAGTACAATGATCAAAATCAGAGAATTTCAGTAACATATGTCCATATTATAATTCATATTCCATATTTAGATGTTATCCATTGTCTCAATGACATCTTTTATAACTTATTTTTTCCCTGATTCAAGAACCAATCTAGGACTGCATAATTTATTTGGCGGTCATATTTGTCTAGCCTTCTTTAACACGAAATCATGTCTAGATTTTCTTAATCTTCCTGCCCTTACAAATTTTTAAAGAGTGGAAAACAAGTATTTTTTTTTTTTTTTTTTTTTTTGAAAACAAGTATTTTATAGATTTTTCTTTAGTTGGGATTTATCTTATGATGAGATTCAAGTTATGCATATTTGGAAGAATACCAGTGGCACGATGTTGTTTCCTTCTCAGTGCATCATTTCAGAGGCACGTGATGTTGGTGTGTCCCGATATTGATGATGCAGCTGTATACTCTCAAAATCTCTTTCTTGCTCAGAGTTGATTTGGGTAGAAAGCTGGTGGTCAGCTTCGCTCACAGTATCTTTTCAAGGATTCCAGGCCCCAGATAGGACTCTTGAGAGAAAAATATGTGAAATGCCTTTTTTATAAAATAAAATAGTTTCATAAGCTGTGGCTACCCAGCAGAAGACTTGATGCATAATGATATTAATATTACCTTTCTTAATAGCCTTCTAGTGAACAGTGGTTTTCCTGAACAAAAGTGAATAACATTAACATTTTTTTAATAACATTTCACAATACCTGTTCCTTCTGGAAATTTCAGTGTCATCATACATTGGTTTTCAGAGTATTTCTGAGGGTGTAGTGGTTTCATTCATAATCAGTTTGTGGGTCACTGTTACTCTTTTACACTCCCCACCAATTAGTGATCGTTTATGTTCTTTTCTGCACAGGACACTCACGCTAACAGAGTAACTGCTTTTATGTGTCTCCTGCTAAAAAACTAGCTCAACTCTGGATCGGTCCCTTTGCTTTTGTCACTAACTATAGTTTCACATTTTCCAACTAATCTTTACATCAGTCTTTTCTGCCATCTGGTTTCCAGTACAGAATAATATCTAACTTACCTTTTTTGCTGATGACCTCATATCCTTATTTTCTTCTCATTTGCCCAAACTAATTAAAAAGTATAGTTTCCCGGAGCATATTGAAAACTCTGGAGAAACCTGAATTTAATTATAATGTATGGGTATATATGGCTTCTCTCCAGAGCTTTCCAGAAAACTCTCATCCTTATCTAACTCTACTCACATCTCTAATGTTTTACCTCAATAAGCAACAAAGTCTCAATACCTAACCCATTCTATTTTCTAGGCAGAGAAATGGTGTCATTTCTTCTTTAAGTATTTGGTAGAATTCACCAGTGAAATCATTTAGGCGTGACATCTTCATTTTTGGAATGTTATAATAATTTCTTTTATAGATATAGTCCTATGCAGATTATCTCTTTTTCCGTTTATGAGCTTTTTATAGTTTGTGCCTTTCAGGGAATGGGTCCATTTCATCTAAATTAACAATTTGTGGCTAACAGAGCTCAGTATTTTTTAATGTTACTCATCAGGAGTGATGACCCCTCTTCATTTCTGATATTAGTAACGTGTGTTCTCTCCTTGTTTCTTGGTTAATATGGCCAGAGGCTTATCAAATTTATTGATCTTTTCAAAAAACCAGCTTTTGGTTTCACTGATTTTCTCTTTGGAGAAACAGAAACTTGAAGGGTTTCACTCCAGTAGGCACTGGGGCTCCAGCGGCTTCTGCTCCGTGCAAGCCTAGTCCCTGTAGACTGTGAATCTCTGTATTCACTCGTCTCACTAGATTTGGGGATGGCGGTTTGGTTTGCAAACTCAATTCACTGATGTTTCAAAGAAAAATTATTTCAGTTTGGTCAGATGTTTTCCAGTTGTAAGGAAGGAAGTGACAACTTTCAAAGAAGCTTTTTAAATGTCAGAGCTGAAACTGTAAGTCTCTTAAGTGTCCTTTGATCTATAATTTAATTTCCCTAGTGGCCCTAATGCTCTACTCATATCTGTTTACGCCGTGCTGGACTGTGCCTGAGAGGATATTTCTAACTGGCCGTCTGCCCCTAGATCTACTCAGGTCTTTGCACCATTCTGTCTGTAGGGCAGATAGTTTGGTGTTACGGTCCTGATATGGTTTGTTATGATTCATGCAAAGTCAGACAGAACATCACAGATCAATAAATATGGTAAGTAATTCCCTTCAAATTTAACACCCCGCACTTTCTTGCATTGTCTAGACGTAGTGCGCTGTCTAGACATTCAGGAAGACCTAACACTTCAGATGATCGTGAACTCCCAATGTGTTCAAAGGGTAGTGCGAAATATCCCCTTACTGTTTCCACAACTTATCTCTGACAGCACACTGAGGCTAGCCCAGACTGTGTCCAAAACCCTTCCTCTAGACTCCGGCCGACTCCTTTGTCTCTTCTCTCAATCATCCCTTCAGCCTCTCACTCTCCCAGCTTTGCTCTCTGGGTTCCCAACTCCATCCTAGGTGTGCTCGTGTTCTGGGTCGCGATCTATGATACCTTATGCAGTCTAGACCCCTCTTAACCACCTTCCTGCCCCCTCTGTTTCTTAACCACACGGACCTCCTTACCGTTCCTGGACACACTGTACACATCCTGTCTCGGGAACTTTGTGCTTGTCTTCCCTGCCCACAACGTACTTCCCCTTGTCTTCCTCCCTCTCTTTATTCTTATCTCTGCTAAACGTCACTTCGTCTTAAATTCTCCCCTTGATAATTCGTACAAGTAGCTGCCGCACCTGGGCACACCCACATCCGTTGTTTTCGACCCCCTCATGTGTTCTTTGGTTGAATAAATGAACATATTACGCCATTATTTTTTTTCTTTATTGTGTTACACTAAAAAATCCTTCCTTGCCTAGAAAAGAAAATGAGAGGCGAAATCCCACCTAGTGTATATAACAACATATTGCAAAAGGTGATAGCAAGAAAAGGAGCAGGTGTTCTCAGAGGAAGTAACAGGGGATATGATATCAGTTTAGGCTGCCAGAAAGGCTTTTTGGAAGAAATTTAACATGAGACCTAAAAGATGAGCAGAAGACAATTATGTGAAAA
This sequence comes from Martes martes, assembly GCF_963455335.1. Taxonomy (NCBI): domain Eukaryota; kingdom Metazoa; phylum Chordata; class Mammalia; order Carnivora; family Mustelidae; genus Martes; species Martes martes. Next base: position 195,317,947 of record NC_137890.1, on the reverse strand, counting down.
TTAGAGCTAAAGATTTTCAGTAAAACAAAAAGCACCTGGTGGGAAAGCAGAGCATGTTTAAGTACCCAAGAGACCCTTGAGGATGAAATCATCAGTAGGGAAAAAACGTATCATGAGAAGAGTTTGGGGAGCGAGGTAGGGGTTGGAACATAAAATGCCTGGTGGGTATATACATGATATCATTTTAAGTGGGTAAAGAAGCCATTGGACAGTTCTAGGCCAGAGTGACAAAGCAATTTGTGTTTTAAAATTATTACCTTCGCTGCTTTGTGGAAAAAGAAATGGAAAATGACAAGATAATTAGAGATGAGACTCGTCAGGAGATGACTGTAGTACTCCAGGTGAAAAATGACAGTGATCTGAACCAAAACGGGAGAGAAAAGGATGATGTATATTTTTGCAACATAGAATCAAAATGCCTCAGGTTGGACAGATTAGATGCCTGGAAAAGAAAAAGAGGTGTCGAAGGTACCTCAGCGCTGACTTGTATGGGGGGTCGATGGGGGCCATTTACTAATTTGGAAAAGTCTGTAAACAAGAGGCTCTTAAAAAGAGGCATGGGGGAAGGGAACAAGTCCACAGTTCAGCGCAGCTGTATTAACTATGAAATATCTTAGAGACAGCCAAGTGAGGCTTGAAAAGTTAGTTAGGTACACAAGTTTAGGGCTTGCAAGAAGGGTTTTAACTAATGAGAGATCATGGAGGGTTTTTTTTTAATACCATCTTACATATTTCTAAACAATTTACTTTCCAAATATGATATATGCATAATATATCAATAACTCAAGCTCTTTCCAACAAGGTGACATATTTTGAGTATGGTGTAGAACAGGAAGAAAAGGGCTAGTAGTTACTGAGTGTAGGTAGATGACAAATGTTTTACTGTCTTTTCAATCATGCTATATGTTTAATTATTTACATTTCACACATGGAAAAACCGAGACTTAAAAAGTTTAATTAAATTGCCCTAAGATCTCTCGTATTATAAGTGGCAGAACCAGGATTCAAACTCAGTTTTTTGTTATTAAAACCATTCTATTTCTATACCCCTGTAGTATAGATACATATTTTTTTCTTTTCTGCCTTGATGAGAGTTAACAATAATAGTAAATGTTTCCAAAATGAAAGCAAATATAGTGATGTTGCTATAAGAACATGCATAACTCACAGGGCCGCCTGGGTGGCTCAGCTGGTTGGGTGGCTGCCTTTGGCTCAGGTCATGATCCCAGAGTCCTGGGATCGAGTCCCACATCGGGCTCCCAGCTCCATGGGAGTCTGCTTCTCCCTCTGACCTCCCCTCTCATGCTCTCTCACTCTGTCTTTCTCTGTCTCAAATAAATAAATAAAATCTTAAAAAAAAAGAACATGCATAACTCGAGCTAGTGAAATAACCTTCCTCCTTAGACGCTGTGACTACTTTGAAGTACAGCCTATAAATGTTTTATCAGAGCAATTGATGAAATGGTGGTAAGAGTTAAGCAGCATTTTCATTTACTACCAAACATAAGAATGTATCTTTTTATCACTACTTTTTAAAAAAGTTTTAGTTTGCCTACAATTTCAAGGAGTCTAGAAAGTAAGTTTGATTATTTTAAAATAAAAACCACACACAAAAGAACTGTGTCTTAGCAGCCATTACTTATGTTCAACAAAGAAACTTGGTATTTTAGGGGCTTAAATTATTCCTCGAGATAAGAATTAACTACTTGATCAAAATTCTGGTACTGTTTATTATTACAATTACCTGGAGGGCTGGTATTTGCTATTCTCGCTATTTTTGACGGGGGGACAGGGGCAGTGAGAAACATCGTCTCCTAAGAGGATCTATCCAGAATGTGATCATGCATTTTTTCCAACATGGGGAATTCTATTCTGTTAGCTTTCATAATTCCATCTCATTTGGGATATGAAGTGATATTCTCTATCTTTATCAATGAGTTTGGAGGAAACAAAATTATTGTATGAACAGACTAGAGATATCTCTTTGTGTTCTTGCTGATATATGAAAATTATTTTATTATCTTCCTGAAAATGTTATGGTAAAATTTAAACATTTTCGTTGACATATCTTCTACCTCGTGTAACTTGAAGAAGTTATTCTGCTTCATTTATACATCTCATTCTGCCCTTTCATATTTCAATGAGCATCTAAAATAGTAAGAATGATAGTGAAGACATTTTTAAATACTAAAATTCTTTTTGAAATGAAATTTGATTCTTTTTTATTGCTCGCTTAGAAAATCCTTTTAGAATATTAACATTTTAGAATTAAAAATCATAATAAGGAATATAGTCTATAATATTTTAAACACGTTATTTGGTGACCGCTAATGACTATAATTATCATGGTGCACAGTAAGTAATGTATAGAATTGTTGAATCAGTAAGTTGTACACCTGAAACTAATATAACATGGGTTTTTTTGTTTTTGTTTTTGTTTCAGGTTTTTATGTAAATTCCAGTTAGTTAACATATAGTGTAATATTAATTTTAGGAGTGTAACATTGTTAACTATACTTTAAACAAACAAACATATAAATAATTTAGTGTTAAAAAAAAACAATGCCTAAGCTCCACCCACAGAAATTCACATTTAATTCGTCTGAGAGGGGAAAAAAATAATCATATGAAATGTTTTTTTGTTGTTGTTTTTTGTTTTTGTGGGTTTTTTTACTTTGAAAGAAAAAGAAAAAAAAGAGGATGAGGATGTATCAGTTGGTGAGAGATTATGTTATATGCCTTTGAGAGATGACATGTATGATTTTTTCTTAAAGATTTTATTTATTTATTTGACAATGGAGAGAGAGCACATGAGAGAGTGTGCAAGCAGGGGAGTGGCAGGTAGAGGCAGGGGGAGAAGCTGACTCCCCGCTGAGCAGCGAACCTGATGCTCCATCCCAGAACCCTAAGATCATGACCTGAGTTGAAGGCAGACACTTAACTGACTGAGCCACCCAGGCACCCCAACATGTGTGATTTTTAATGCTTGCAATTCAGGAATTTTTTTCACATTATGAAGGTGATTAAAGTTAGGCTCAAAAAAATTAAACAATTAGACCCAACTGACACAATTAGTGAGAAAAAGAGTTGTGTGAATTTGACATTGTACTCGCATGAAACAGTTATCTTAGCATATTCATGAATCACCGACATTGAAGAGATGCCACTCTTTGCTTTTGGTATGTGCTTAGAGATACGTGGAAATCCCCACATTTACATTGTGGAAGTAGAGAAAACAAAGTCTGTAAAATAAAAGAATTAGTGCCAAGGTCATTTGACAAATAAACAGAGAATCAGCTGTTCTTACCTGATTGTTTATTCATACACACTTCAACGTGACAGATATTTTATTGCCCAGTGACACTGTATAGATAGACCATTCTCTTTTTTTAATTATTTTTCTTAACATAAAATGTATTGTTTGCCCCAGGAGTACAGGTCTGTGAATCATCAGGCTTACAGACTTCACAGCACTCACTATAGCACATGCCCTCCCCAATGTCCAAAACCCCACCACCCTATCCCTACTCCCCAACCCCACAGCAACCCTCAGTTTGTTTTGTGAGATTAAGAGTCTCTTATGGTGTGGCACCTGGGTGGGTCAGTGGGTTAAAGACTCTGCCTTCGGCTCAGGTTATGATCTCAGGGTCTTGGGATTGAGACCCACGTCAGGCTCTCTGCTCAGCTGGGGGTCTGCTTCCTTTCCTCTCTCTCTGCCTGCCTCTTTGCCTACTTGTGATCTCTGTGTGTCAAATAAATAAATAAAATCTTTAAGGAAGGGACACCTGGGTGGCTCAGTTGGTTAAGCGGCTGCCTTCCGCTCAGGTCATGATCCCAGCGTCCTGGGATCGAGTCCCACATCGGGCTCCTTGCTCCGCAGGGAACCTGCTTCTCCCTCTGCCACTCTGTCTGCCTGTGCTCACTCTCGCGCTCTCTCTCTCTCTCTCTCTCTGACAAATAAATAAATAAAATCTTTAAAAAAAAAATCTTTAAGGAAAAAAAAAAAAAAAGAGTCTCTTATGGTTTGTCTCCCTCCCAATCCCATCTTATTTCATTTTTCCCTTCCCTACTTCCCGCAACCCCCCACCCTGCCTCTCAAATTTCTCATATCAGAGAGACCGTATGGTAATTGTCTTTCTCTAGTTGACTTATTTCTCTCAGCATAATACACTCTAGTACTATCCACGTCGTCGCAAATGGCAAGATTTCATCTCTTTTGATGGCTGCATAGTATTCCATAGTATATATATACCACATCTTCTTTATCCATTCATCTGTTGATGGACATCTAGGTTCTTTCCATAGTTTGGCTATTGTGGACATTGTGCTATAAACATTCGGGTGCACGCGCCCCTTCGGATCACTACATTTGTATGTTCAGGGTAAATACCTATAGTGCGATGCTGGGTCATAGGGTAGCTCTATTTTCAACTCTTTGAGGAACCTCCATACTGTTTTTCAGAGTGGCTGCACCAGCTTGCATTCCCACCAACAGTGCACGAGGGTTCCTCTTTCTCTGCATCCTCGTCAGCATCTATCATTTCCTGACGTGTTAATTTTAGCCATTCTGACTGGTGTGAGGTGGGATCTCATGGTGGTTTTGATTTGTATTTCCCTGATGCCGAGTGATGTTGAGCACTTTTTCATGTGTCTGTTGGCCATCTGGGTGTCTTCTTTGCAGAAATGTCTCTGTTCATGTCCTCTGCCCATTTTGTGATTGGATTATTTGTTCTTTGGGTGTTGAGCTTGATAAGTTCTTTACAGATTTTCATCCCAGCCCTTTATCTGATATATCATTTGCGAATATCTTCTCCCATTCTGTCAGTTGTCTTTTGGTTTTGTTAACTGTTTCCTTTGCTGTGCAAAAGCTTTTGATCTTGATGAAGTCCCAGTAGTTCATTGTTGCCCTTGCTTCCCTTGCCTTTGGTGATGTTTCTAGGAAGAAGTTATTGTAGCTGAGGTCGAAGAGGTTGCTGCCTGTGTTCTCCTCAAGGATTTTGATGGATTCCTGTCTCATATTGAGGTTTTTCGTCCATATTGAATCTATGTTTATGTGTAGTGTAAGGAAATGGTCCAGTTTCATTTTTCTGCATGTGACTGTCCAATTTTCCCAACACCATTTGTTGAAGAGACTGTCTTTTTTCTATTGGACATTCTTTCCTGATTTGTCGAAGATTACTTGACCATAGAGTTGAGGGTCTATTTCTGGGCTCTCTATTCTGTTCCATTGATCTATGTGTCTGTTTTTGTGCCAGTACCATGCTGTCTTGATGATGACAGCTTTGTAATAGAGCTTGAAGTCCGGAATTGTGATACCACCAATTTTGACTTTCTTTTTCAATATTCCTTTGGCTATTCGAGGTCTTTTCTAGTTCCACATAAATTTTAGGATTATTTGTTCCATTTCTTTGAAAAAAATGGATGGGATTTTGATAGGGATTGCATTAAATGTGTAGATTGTTTTAGGTAGCATAGACATTTTCACAATATTTGTTCTTCCAATCCATGAGCATGGAACATTTTTCCATTTTTTGGTCTCTTTTTCAATTTCTTTCATGAGTACTTTATAGTTTTCTGAGTACAGATTATTTGCCTCTTTGGTTAGGTTTATTCCTAGGTATCTTAAGGTGTTGGGTACAATTGTAAATGGGATTGACCCCTTAATTTCTCTTTCTTCTGTCTTGCTGTTGGTGTATAGAAATGCAACTGATTTCTGAGCATTGATTTTATATCCTGAGACTTTACTGAATTCCTGTATGAGTTCTAGCAGTTTTGGAATGGAGTCTTTTGGGTTTTCCACATAAAGTATCCTATCATCTTCAAAGAGTGAGAGTTTGACTTCTTCTTTGTCGATTCAGATGCCTTTAATTTCTTTTGGTTGTCTGATTGCTGAGGCTGAGACTTCTAGTACTATGTTGAATAGCAGTGGTGATAATGGACATCCCTGCCGTGTTCCTGACCTTAGCAGGAAAGCTCTTAGTTTTTCCCTATTGAGAATGATATTCACTGTGGGCTTCTCATAGATGGCTTTGATGATATTGAGATATGTACCCTCTCTCCCTATATTTTGACAAGTTTTGATCAAGAAAGGATGCTGTACTTTGTCAAATACTTTTTCAGCATCTATTAAGAGTATCATATGGTTCTTTTTCTTTCTTTTATTAATATATTGTATCCCATTGATTGATTTGGGGATGTTGAACCAAACTTGCATCCCAGGAATAAATACCACTTGATTGTGGAGAATAATCCTTTAAATGGACTGTTGGATCCTATTGCTAGTATTTTGGTGAGAATTTTTGCACCTGTGTTCATCAGGGATATTGGTCTGTAATTCTTTTTGATGGGGTCTGGTTTGGGGATCAAGGTAGTGATGGCCTCATAAAATGAGTTTGGAAGTTTTCCTTCCATTTCTATTTTTTGGGAACAGTTTCAGGAGAATAGGTATTAATTCTTTAAATGTTTGGTAGAATTCCCCCTGGGAAGCCATCTGACCCTGGGCTCTTGTTTGTTGGAAGATTTTTGATGACTGCTTCAATCTCCTTACTGGTTATGGATCTGTTCAGGCTTTCTACTTCTTCCTGGTTCAGTTGTGGTAGTTTATATGTCTCTAGGAATGCATCCATTTCTTCCAGATTGTCAAATTTGTTGGTGTAGAGTTGCTCATAGTATGTTCTTCTAATTGTTTGTATTTCTTTGGTGTTGGTTGTGATCTCTCCTCTTTCATTCATGATTTTATTAATTTGTGTCCTTTCTCTCTCTCTCTCTCTCTCTCTCTCTCTCTCTTTTTGATAAGTCTGGTCAGGGATTTATCAATCTTATTAATTCTTTCAAGGAACCAGCTTCTAGTTTCATTGATTTGTTCTATTGTTTTTTTGGTTTGTATTTCATTGATTTCTGCTCTGATCTTTATTATTTCTCTTCTCCTGTTGGGTTTAGGCTTTCTTTGCTGTTCTTTCTCCAGCTACTTTAGGTGTAGGATTAGGTTGTGTACTTGAGACCTTTCTTGTCTCTTGAGAAAGGCTTGTATTGCTACATACTTTCCTCTCAGGACTGCCTTTGCTGTGTTCCACAGATTTTGAACAGTTGTGTTTTCATTTTCATTTGTTTCCATGAATTTTTTTCAATTTTTCTTTAAATTTCTGGTTGACCCACTCATTTTTTAGTAGGATGCTCTTTAGCCTCCATGTATTTGAGTTCTTTCCAACTTTCCTCTTGTGATTGAGTTCTAGCTTCAGAGCATTGTGGTCTAAAAATATGCAGGGAATGATTCCAATCTTTTGGTACCATTTGAGACCTGATTTGTGACCCAGGATGTGATCTATTCTGGAGAATGTTCCATGTGCAGTAGAGAAGAATGTGTATTCTGTTACTTTGGGATGCAATATTCTGAATATATCTGTGATGTCTGTCTGGTCCAGTGTGACATTTAAAACCTTTACTTCCTTGTTAATCTTTTGCTTAGATGATCTGTTCATTTCAGTGAGGGGGTATTAAAGTCCCCTACTATTATTGTATTATTGTAGATGTGTTTCTTTGATTTTGTTATTAATTGGTTTATATACTTGCCGTTCCCATATTAGGGGCATAGATATTTTGTTAGATCTTCTTGTGACATAGATTGTTTTTATTTTAGCTATTTCTGATACATATGGTTCCGATACAGGAACCATATTCTCATACCTGAGATGATATATGTTGCTATTACTATAAAATCATAATGATTTTAGTGCCATAAATTGGACATAAATGGGGGCATCTGGGTGGCTCAGTCAGTTAAGCATCTGCCTTCAGCTCTGGTCATGAACCCATGGTCTTGGGATCAAGCTCCATGTTGGACTCCCTGCTTAGTGGGGAGCCTGCTTCTCCCTCTCCCTCTGTAGCTCCCTCTGCTGTTACCCTGCTTGTGCACATGCTCTCTCTGTTAAATAAATGGATAAAGTATTTTTAAAAAATAATATATTGATCATAAATTTAAGGGTGTATTTCTGCACTCTCAGTTCTTTTCCACTGACCTATGTCTATCCTTACATAAGTACCACACTGTCTCAATTACTGCACCTGTGTACTAAAAGTTGAAATGCATAAACGTGAGTCCTCTAAGTTGGGTTCTTTTTTTCAAGATTTGTTAGCCTATTATGATTCTCTTCAATTTCCTTATGAATTTTAGGATCAGCTTGTCAATTTTTGTAAAAAAGCAGACAGGTATTTTAGCAAGAAGCATGTTGAATGTAAGTAAATTTAAGAATATTGTCTTCCAATTCATGAATATGCATTGACTTCCCACTTTCTTAGAACTTCTTTAATTCTTTCAGCGGTATTTTCTAGTTTTCAGTGTTCAGCAATTGTATTTGCTTTAAGTTTATGCCTAATGATTTTATCCTTTTTATGATACTCATTATTTACTCAATTCATTGCTAGTGTGTAGAAACAGTTGAGTTTTGTATATTGACCTTGTGTCCTTAAACTTTGCTGAAATCACTTGTTATAATAGTCTTTTAAATAGGTTGCTTAGGGTTTTCTATAAGTAAAATTATATCATCTGCAAATACAGCTTTATTTCCTTTCCAGTATAGATACCTGTTACTTCTTTTGCTTACCTAATTGTCCTAGCTAGAATTTCCAGAACAATGCTTCATAAAAGTGGAGAGAGCATTCTTGTTTTGTTCCTAGTCTTGGGGATGAAACATTTAGTCTTTTGCTATTAGGTATGGATATTAGCTGCGGGTTTTACATTTATAACCTCTCCCAAGTTGACAAAATTCACTTTTATATCTAATTTGTATAGTGTCTTATTTGGAGAAGGCATTGGTTTTGTGAAGTGCTTTTTCTGTACTTATTAAGATGATCACATGAAGATTGTCTTTTATTCTACTAAGATGATGTATTACATTAACTGATTTTCATATGTTAAACTAAGCTTGCGTTCTTGGATAACTCCACTTCAGGCATGGTGTATAATCTTATATATATTTTGCTGGATTCAAATTCTTAGAATTTTACTGAGGATTTGTCACATATATATTCAAAAGGGATACTGATTTGTAGTTTTCTTTTCTTGTGATATATTTACCTAACTTTGGTGTAACAATAATACTGGCCTCATAGGATACATTGGGACATGTTCTCTCCCTTTTTTGTTTTAATTTGGAAGTTTGTAAAGGATTGGTAATTTGAGACTCCAATTAATTTGTCTATTTTTACCTATAATTTTGTCTACTTTTAAATCTTTTTTGAGAACCAACTTTTGGTTTGGTTTGACAAGATTCTTCATTTTATTTATATTTTCTACAGGTATACATTGGAGATGTTGTGCATTTGGTTCCAGAGCACTGCAATAAAGCAGATATTGCAGCAAAATAAGTCAAATGAATTTTTTGGTTTCTCAGTGCATATAAAAATTATGTTTATACTATACTGTAGTTTATCATGTAATAACATTATATCTAAAAAACAATGTAAATACCCTAGTTACAAAATATTTTATTGCTAAAAATGCTAGCTGTCATCTGAGTTTTCAGTAAGTTGTACTCTTTTTGTCCATGGAAGTTCTTGCCTTGATGATGATGGCTGCTAACTGATTAGGTTGGTGATTGCTGAAGGCTGTGTTGGCACTGGCAGTTTCTTAAACTAAGACAGTAAAGAAGTTTGCTCTATTGGTTAATTCTTCCTTTCACCAACAATTTCTCTGTAGCACATAATGCTGTTTGATAGCATTTTACCAAAATGGAGTCCATCCTCTCCAACCCTCTGTTGCTTTATCAACTGACTGTATGTAGCATTCTAATTCCTTCGTGGCCATTTCAACAGTCTTCGCAACATCTTCCCCAGCAGTAGTTTTCATCTCAAGAAACCACTTTCCTGCTCATCCATAGGCACCAACTCCTTATCTATCAGAATTTTAGCCATGAGATGGCAGCAATTCGGTCACATCGTAAGGTCCTACTTCTAATACTAGTTTTTTTTCTGTTTCTACCACATCTGCAATTACTTTCTCCACTGGAGTCTTGAACCCATCAAAGTCATCCATATGGCTGGAATCACCTCCCAAACCCCTGTTAATGTTGATATTTTGACCTCTTCCCATAAGTCACACATCTTCTTAGCAGCAGCTAAGATGGTGAATCCTTCCTAGATGGTTTTCAATGTACTTAGCTGAGGTCCACCAGAGGAATCACTATTTATGTCAGCTGTAGCTTTATTAAATGTATTTCTTAAATAATAAGACTTGACCTCCAATGCCTGTTTATTCCCTTGTTTGTGCTGATGCTGGGAAGGTCCTTCCTTCTCCCTTTCAGACACCTTGGAGGGGAAAGGGCTGAGGAAGGCCATATCCAGGTTCCTTGGCACAGTGCATGCGGGGTGCTTTATTCTCCACAAAGTGGTACATGCTAAGATGGGTTGGGCTTGGGCCAATGTCCCCATGTTTATAGAGCTGAATAAAGTGGGACTCTGAGAAAAGAGAAAAAAAAAAAAAGACTTGAAAGTTGAAATTTCTTCTTGACCCATGCACTGTAAATGCACGTCATGTCAGTAGGCATGAAAATGAGATTAATGTCATGTATCTTATCAGAACACTTGGGTGACCAGGTGCATTGTCAATCCGCAGTAATATTTTGAAAGAAATTTTTATTTTCTGAACAGTGGGGTCCAACAGTGGGTTCAAAATATTTACTGTACATCTGAAATGAACACTATGTCAACTATATTTCAGTAAGAAAATATTCAGTAAACCATGTTATAAACAGATGTGCTGTCTTCTAAACTTCATTGTTTCATTTACAGAGCGTGGGTAGAATAGATTTAGCATAATTCTTAAGGACCCTAGGATATTTAGCCTTGGCTTCAACTTAAAGTCATTGGCTATATTATCCCATAACAAGAGAGTCAGCCTGTACTTTGAAACTTTAAGCTAGGCGTTGCCTTCTCCCTAGAAATGAATGTTGTCCATGACGTTTTCCCACAGAAGCCTGTTTCATCTACATTGAAAATCTGTTGTTTACTGTAGCCACCTTCATTAATTATCTTCAGCTGGATCTTCTGGATAATTTGCTGTAGTTTCTTCATCAGCACTTGCTGCCTCACCTTGTACTTTTATGTTATAGAGATGGCTTCTTTTCTTAAACCTCATGTACCAACTTCTGCTACTTTCCAACTTTTCTTTTGCAGCCTCCATATCAGCAACTTTCTCCGTATCAGCAACAAGGCTGTTTTGCTTTATCATGTGTGTGTTCACTGAAGTAACACTTCCAATTTGCTTTAAGAACTTTCCCTTAATATTTAATACTTGGTGAATTGATTAGTACAAGAGGCCTTGCTTTCAGCCTATCTCTGCTTTCAACATGATTTCCTTACTAAGCTTAATCATTTCTAGCTTTTGATTTAAAGGGAGAGATGCACCACTCTTTCTTTTATTTGAACACTTAGAGGCCATTGTAGGGTTACTAATTGGCTTAATTTCAATATTGTTGTGTCTCAGGGAATGGGGAGGCCCAAGTAGAGGGAATCAGGGGAACCACCAATGAGCGGACTGGTCAGAACATGTAAAACATTTATCATTTCACCATCTTAGGGATGCCTGTGTGGCTTAGTCAGTTAAGCATTTGCCTTCAACTGGGGTCATTATCCCAGGATCCTAGGATCAGGTCCCACATCAGGCTCTTTGCTCAGCAGGGGGCCTGCTTCTCCCACTGTCTGCTGCTCCCCCTGCTTGTGCTCTCTGTCTCTTTACAAATAAATGGATAAAATTTAAGTGCACCGTCTTATTCGGGCATGGTTCATGGAGCCCCAGAACATGTATAACATCAATGATCACTGATCACAGATCTCCATACCAAATATAATAATAATGAAAGAGTTTGAAATATTAAAAGAATTGCTAAAATTTGACATAGAGGCATGAAGTAAGCGAATGCTACTGGAAAAAGGGGGCTGATAGACTTGCTCTATGTAGGATTGCCACAGACCTTCAATTTATAAATAACACAATGTTTGCAAAACACAAAGTGAAACACAATAAAATGAGATACACCTGTATTTCATTCATTTCTGCTCTAACCTTTGTTATTTCCTTTTTCTATTTGCTTTAATTTGCTCTTTGTTTTTTCCCCATGTCCCAGGATGCAAAGATTGATTATTGATTAGTGCTATATTTTTAAAAATATGAGTATCTATAGTTACAAATTTCCCTGAGCCTGTTGTAGCTTTAGTCCATAAGTTTTGATGTATTGTGTTTGCATTTTTATTCATCTTAAGTTTTTTCTAATTTTCTTTCTGATTTTTTTCCTTTACATATTGGTCATTGAGGAATATGTTATTTAATTTCCCTATATTTGTGAACTTCCCAAAGCTCCTTTTGTTTTTGACTTCAAAAGTCATTCCCTTGCTGTTGGAGAACATATTTTGTATGGCTTTAATTACTTTAAATTTATTAAGGCTCGTTTTGTTGTTGTTGTTGTTGTTGTTGTTTCTATGTAGGAGAATGTTCTGTAAGCACTTAAGAAGAAGAATGTGTATCTGCTGCTATTGTGGTGGGTACACTATAGAAATACTTGTTGGTCTAGTTGGTGTATAGTGTTGTTTAATTTCTCTCTGTCCTTGTTGATATGCTACCTAGTTGTTAATCCAATATTCAAGACAGGGTATGGATGTTTCCAATTATTATTTTTGAATTGGTTATTTCACCCTTTAGTTCTGTCAGATTTCTTTCATGTGTTTTGGGACTTTGTTGCTAGACCATGTATGTTTTTTCTTGATGGATTGATATTTTCATCATTATTAAATATCCCTCTTCATGTATGTAACATTTCTTGTTTCAAGTCTATCTTGCAGGGATTAGTATAGCCACTCCAGCCCTCTTAATATTGCTTCTTTCATGATCTCTCTTTTTTCATCCAATTATTTTAAACCTATTTGTGTATTTAAATCTAATGTTTGTCTTCTTAAGACAATATGTAGATTGGCTCTTCTTTTTCCTTATCCAGGCTAAACTCTGTATTTCAGGGGTACCTGTGTGGCTCAGTTGGTTAAGTGTCTGTATTCAGCTCAGGTCATGATCTCAGGGTGGTGATATCAAGCCCTGTGTTGGGTCCCTACTCGTCAGGGAGTCTGCTTCTTCCTCTCCCTCTGCCCCTCCACCCCACTCGTGCTCTCTCTCTCTCTCAAATAAATACAATCTTTTTTAAAAAAGCATTTATTAAATCAATCAGAGAAAGACAATGATCATATGATCTCTGATATGAGGAATTTGAGAGGCAGGGCGGGGGGTTGTGGGGAGTAGGGAAGGAAAAAACGAAACAAGATGGGATTGGGAGGGAGAAAAACCATAAGAGACTCTTAATCTCACAAAACAAACTGAAGGTTGCTGGGGGGGGTGGGGGTTTAGGGATAGGGTGATTGGTGATGGACACTGGGGAGGGTATGGTGAGTGCTATGAAATGTGTAAGCCTGATGATTCACAGACCTGTACCCCTGGGACAGATAATATATTATATGTTAATAAAAATAATTTTTTTAAAAAAGTGTGCATTGAAAAAAATTCATTAAAAAATAAACTATTTTTCTTTAGATTATTTAATCTATTCACATTTAGTGTTATTATTGATATGGTTGCATTTATACCTGCCATGTTGCTTTTTATTTCTATGTCTCACATCTTTTTTGTCTCTCTGTTCTTCCTCATGCAATTTCTGTTTGTTTTCATGGATATTTTTTAGTGTAAAATTTTAATTGTTTTAATAATTTTACTTATTTTTTCTGTTATTTTCTAGTGATAGTTTTAGGGATTTCATCTTAACTTATCAAAATAACTTCATATTTATAGTATCATAATTCTTGCCCTTTTCTCTCTCTCCTCTATGGGTCTCCCATTATGCATGTTAGTGTGCTTATTGGTGCCTCACATTTCTCTGTGGTTCTGTTCATTTTTCTGCATTATTTTTCTCTCTGTTTTTCAGATTACCTAGTCTCTTTTAATCAATCTTCAATTTTGCCAGTTCCCTTCTTTTGCCAACTCAATCTAATGTTGAAGCCATCTAGTGAATGTTTCATTTTGGTTATTATACTTTGCAGGTAAAGAATTTCCATTTGATTCTTTTAAAAAAAAATTCTATCTCTTTTTTAAAAATTTTATTTATTTGATAGAGATCACAAGTAAGCAGAGAGAGAGAGGAGGATGCAGGCTCCCTGCTGAGCAGAGCCCAATGTGGGGCTCGATCCCAGGACCCCGGGATCATGACCCAAGCTGAAGGCAGAGGCTTTAACCCACTGAGCCACCCAGGCACCCCTCTATCTCTTTTTTTTGATATTTTCTATTTCATGAGGTATTGTTACCCTATCTTATTTCAATTCTTTAGACATGGTCTCTTTTAGTTCTTGGAATATATTTACAATAGCTACTCTGAAGCCTGTGTGTGCCAGCTGCAGCATCTAGGCCACTTTAAAAGCAGTTTCTATTGTCTGATTTTGTTTCTTTGTTTTCTATGTATGGTCACAGTTTTCTGGGTTTTCAATGTCTTGGACTATTTTCTTGAAAATGAGATCATTTAGAAAACATGATTCAGCAACTTAGGATGCTGATTCTTCCAGTCTTGAATCATGTTGTTTTATGGACTGTTCATTTATTTATTTGCTTGGTGACTTGAGTGAACTGATTCTGTGAAGTTGATTTCCCTCCTGAGTATGACCATGCGACCTTTGATATCCCTGTTCAGATTTTTTTTTTCTCGCACAGTTTTGGAACTAGAAGCCCCAGATCAAGACCCTACATGGCCACTTATGGGTGGGAACTCTTCCTGATTTGCAGATGGCCAACTTCTCACTATGTCTTCACACAGCAGTGAGAGAACGAGAGAGAGAAAGAATACTCTCTAGTGTCTCAATTTATAAGGACAAAAATCCTATCAGATCAAGAGCCTACTGTTATGACCTCATTTAACTTTACCTCCTTAAAGACCCTATTTCCAAATATAGTCTCTTTGGGGGTGGAGTTTTAACATAGGAATTTTGGAGGAACACAAACATTCAGTTCATAACACCAGCCAGTTGTTGGTCACAGGTTGTGCTTACGTCCCTTTGTGCGACTTGATCTCTTTGTGGTTTAGGAACGTTTTCAATTTTTCTCCAGATCCTGCCCTGGTCGCTTTTGCCCATGAGTAAGAGGTGGTTGGAGTTAAGGGTGCCGGGGTCCTCTCAGCTACCTCTTCTCAGAATAGAATTTCTTGCCACATGGGGCTTGGGGTAGGATGAGGAGTTCTTAAAGGCTACCTCTTCTCCTCTCCTCACCCCATACTTCCCAGTTTGAAACCAAACCCTAGTGGAACATGAGGAAAGAGACAACTCGTTTTCACGGCTGCACTTCCTGTCTTAGAATTCCTGGAATCGTTTGTATAAGATGCAGCTTGGGATGTGCTGGAGGCAGAAGGATGGGGAAGGTGGGTTGTGGCTCAAATATTACAGACGGCTGAGGTTAAGGCAATAGAATTGAATTTATGTCTCAACTTTGCTATATGATCTTAGGACAATTTCTGGAGACTTTAAATTATGTTTTTTTAATAATTTTTCTAGTTAAAGTGTTTGTTAGAGAGGTTCTAATGCACTCCTCACTCCTCTATTCTAAAAGTTGTTTCTGTGTATAGATTTTAGAAACTGGATATAGGTTTAAACAAACATTCTCCTTTAGAAAGGAAGGTGTTTACCTCAGAGTGACGTATCCAGAGACACAGAGTTAATTGAAGACAAAGGCAGCCCCAGCCTCTCGTTTCTGAGAGCTGCACGTCCGAACCGTTCCCCCTCCTCAGTCTCTGTCTGGCAGGTTGAATCTCTTCCTTGCAGCCTGTTTGATTCTCGAGTTTCCCCTTATTTAGCCAGTGGCTGCTTGCTCAGGCTGGCTCCTCTGTCCTTTTGATACGTCTCCATCATTCTTTGAATATCCTTTTACTTTCCAGCACAAAAAAGCCATTTTATATTCATGTACTTTCTACCTCTCAGTTCTGGAATCAAGCGTTTCTCCTAGGGGTCTTGGTTCCTTTCTACAGCAATTTTATAAATGTAAATATAATCTAAATGCTGAGAACTATAATGAAAATTTCTTTCTCTTCTTTCTTATTAAAATATTTTGGTAAATTTGTTTCCTACAGCCCACTCCAAATTTTTCCGAATCAGAGTAAACTGAGGTCAACTTGTCTGAGCTTTACTACAGATTATATTCCTATTGAGTTTAGACTGGCCGTCATGCATTTCAACCAAGTTCTAACTAAAACAACCCATTTACTTGTATCTTTTTTGTGATGCCAGTTTTAAAGCTATAATATTGTCATTTACTTCTCCTAAGACTAAGTTACCAAATGTAAGAGGGGGAGAATAGAAGCTAAAGCTTAAAAATATGTAAGCTTATTCATTTCAGGAAAAAAGTATGTTCTACAATTAAGAAATTCAATATAACTATTTCTCTTGTATGTCTTAGCTTTGTGAAAGATGATACATAAATATATTTACTTAAGTCATAAAATCAGAAAGTGGAAACACATAAAATAGACTTGGAAGGGAGAGGGAATTTGTCAATATAGTTTCTAAGTTTTATCACAAATGTGAAAAGATAATTTTCCAATTTTTAATATTTAAAATTATTAAAATAAAGTATTTTTACATTTTTATAACTTATGGCTTTAAAAATTATTTCTTAAATGAAATTACATAGGAAATCTTTCAGGACTCTTTAAGGTTAGTCTATCAATCTAATATTGAAAACTCATTTATTTTACATTTAATTCATTACTACATTTTATTTTAGATTTTGCCTTCCTGGTACTCATCTCAGATAGATAGCTTTTACTTCTTCATGACACATTTTTGTTGTTGTTGTTGGAATGAATACTCTATTCTTTACTTTGGAAGTTAAAACTAGTAAGTAGAATTAACTGTCTTTTTGTGAAAAAACTTTATGGCTTGTCCTCACCTCCACTTGGTAAGTTTTGTTTATTGAATTTGAAGCTCTAATGACAAACACCGTAAATATTTAACCTTATTCTGAAATTCTGTGTTGTAAAATTCTAATCTGTCAGCTTCTTAAGATAATTTTCTCTCATTTACTACCACAATGCCAAAGCCACAGTCACTGAATTTCTTTGCGATTATGAAAACTAAGAAAAACACTTTAAAAATAATATTTCCCAGATGCAGAAGTGGATAGAAATATGGCCATAATTTATCAAATCATAATATTTAAATTCCGAAGATGATTTTCAATAGTTTAGCTAAAATCTTTCTACCACTTGATATTACTTCATTTATTCATTATTTTAAAGGCTGAAATTAAAAGAGTTTGTGATTTGGAGTCTCAAAGACATAAATCCTTGCATTTAAGTACTTAATGTATGACATTGGGAAATCATTTAGTATGCTTTATCCTTTTGCAACTGAAAAATAAGATTATGACCTACACTTTCCAGAGTTGTAATAATTAGATTATTATGGTAATGTAATAAATATGAAATATACTGCCTATATTTGCTTGTGCATTTAAGTTATTATTTTATTCTATCTTTTTGGTTGCTTTTTAAGTTTTTTTTTTAAGATTTTTTTTTTTTAATATTTATTTGTCAGAGAGACCACAAGTACGCAGAGAGGCAGACAGACAGAGACGGGGGAACAGCCTCCCCGCTGAGCAGAGAGCCTGATGCGGGGCTCGATCCCAGGACCCTGAGATCATGACCTGAGCAGAAGGCAGAGGCTTAACCCACTGAGCGGCCCAGGCATCCCTTACGTTTATTTTTTAGTAATCTCTACACCCGGCATAGGTTTTAAACTCACAACCCTGAGATTAAGAGTCGCATGTTCTTCCAGCTGAGAGATCCAAACAACCCTATATTTAAGTTAATATTAAGTATCCATTATTATGCTTAGAGATACTTTCTCATACAAGCATATGTTTTCCTTTTAATATTTACTTATGTTACAAAATTTACCTGTAATAATAATAATAGTTTTCCACCTTGTTCTGTTACTTCTGAAAATTACAAGGTAACCCTGGCTTAATATAAAACTCACATACTTCTGAAGAAATGAAAAATCACATTTAAAAAATACATAATCTTAACTGCATTTTTGAAGCTTATCATTTTTAATTACTTTCTACTTTGTATGTCTTTTGTAAGGTTTCCTGAGTTATGTGTGCTTTCTAAAACAGTGCTCACATCGCTGTCAAAACTAAACTATGCAAAGGTCAGACTTCAGCAGAGAATTCCTGTTTCCATAGAAACTGACTTGATTTAGGAAAGATCTGTGAGTGCTTATAAATAATCATGGTATCCAGAACTTCATTGCTTTCCTTTGACAGGTGTAGTGATCTCACCTGAGAAAGCCAGTTCTTAGATTATTCCTAAATGAGAATTTCAAATATTGGTACTAATTTATGTGGCTTTAATTGGCATCTACATATCCTATGCAGTATCACACTCCTCCAATAAAAAAGTCACCATTAAAATGAATCATATAGTTTCATTGAGGCAAATCACCTGACTATTATACATGCTTTTGCACCAGTAGTCACACTTTTATGTATTCCTGGAAGATTTTATGCTTCTAGGAAGATTAAGCAAGGTACTGAATGGTTTAACCTTATGTCCTTTGGATGTTTGTTTTATTGTTCAGGGAATCTATGTTAGGAATGTGAGTTCTCTTTGTATTTTAAGCAGTAACATAATGAAGTATCAATGACACTACAGCCATGTAGAGCCAAGAGAAAACCATTTGAAGGGAATCAGTCTGAACGGGAAATATTGGGGGGTACATTATTTTAGAGACCATCCACAGCAACCAAGGTGGAATTGGATTGGGGCTGTTTTCCACATCCAGCAATTGATATCTGGAGCAAATTATTCATATCTGCATTTGCCTGTCTCCACGGTAATACTTTGATTATTAAACCCCCACTGATAATAAGGCTCTTGGAAAAAGTTGTGGATGGAAATGCTAGTTAGTTTTTCCTATTTTTCCCCCTCTCTCTTTCAAGTTGTTTTTGTTTGTTTGTTTGTTTCTTCTCTTATTTCCTTTCTTCTTTCTTAAATTTACCAAATTGTGAGGCACTAGATGGCCCGGTTGGTTGAGCGTGGGCCTCTTGATTTCATCTGGGGTTGTGATGTCAGGGTCGTGGGATCAGGCCCCAAGTCAGGCTCCGTGCTGGGTGTGGAGCTTGCTTGCAATTCCCTCTGTCTCTGTCACAGTCTCTCTGCCCTTACACATCCTTTAAGATGCAGTTCAAAATGAAAATTCCAGATGAATTTGAAAGAATGATTGCTGTCTTTTGTCTGCTTTCAAATTACTTTGTTCAAAATAACTAAACAAAATAACTAAATTATCTTAAGACTTTAATGGCAATAAATATAATTAACGAGAGAAGTCATAAGAATTCTATAAAAGTTATTCAAGAACCTTCAGGGTAAATATGATACTGCTTTCAGATGGCTTTAAGACATTTTGCTTTATCTTCCTTTTTCTAAATAGTCATTAAAATTCCTTTGAATGAATCTTAACAAACTTGAGATGCAAATAACTTTGAAAATATAAAATTTGTGTCAATCATTTTTAAGAGTCTAGGAGGAATGTCTACTAAAAATAGTTGACTTGAAGCTCCAATGCAAATTATAATTTGTTGTTTTACAGCTGGAAATAGTTTAGAAAAAACTCTATAAAGTAGAATAAGAACAAATCTCCCCCATGTCTACCCCTTGTTTCAGATCTAGTTTTGTAGAAAGCATAAAGAAACGGGTTCTTTCCTATCTCATCCTTTTGTTCTGCTCATATTAGAAATTGAGTTAGTTTTGATTGGTGGTCCCATAAGAGAAGTGGCCTGATGTAGGAATCTCAGTCACTTGACCAAGACCATCAATGAGCAGTGAAGCCTCCCTTGGAACTCCACGTTCCTTCACAGTTTGAGACTCTTTCTTACGTACAACTCAGGTAATCACTTATACTAGGACTTTTAAATACCAAAAACTGAATCCACTCTAAAGAACTAATTATGAGAAACCGATTCTTTAGCTGGGAAAAGAAGGTGAGGAAGAAGAATGTTGTATTCGAATAATGGTCGTTAGGTTTGTATGGGGCAATACTTAGAGAACGATAACCATTTTCCTAGAACTTCTTCTGAAAGTAAAACAGGGGGCTGAGTTTCTTGTGGACATTTAATTTGGGGGTAGGATACCTTCCTGACAGACTTCGAAAAGACAATGCATTATCTGGAATTAACAATCAGTCAGTCAAATTTTGAATGTCTAATGCTGTACTGAGAATAATAACTAAAGTAAAATCCATACCCCCATGTTTTCAAAGGACTGTGAAATGTATTTGTAGGAATAAGTAAACATATACAAAACAACAAAAGAAATGGGCCTGTTACAACAATTACCCCTCTCTCGTAACAGCATATTGTAAACCCTTTCAGCAGGACTGGGTTGGAGGTGTGCAAACCAGAGGACTGCTTAGTATTTACAATATTATGGCAGTATTCTAGATGACAGATGACAAGCACGTGGACTGAGAGAGAAGAGGGGGTAAAAACTGGTATGAAAGATGTTAGGACAGAATTCTATAAATTACTCTCTTCTTTGCATGACCAAACCCTACTCATCCTTTAAGATGCAGTTCAAAATGAAAATTCCAGATGAATTTGAAAGAATGATCGCTGTCTTTTGTCTGCTTTCAAATTACTTTGTTCAGATTGCCAGTATATTACTTCTCAGAATGTAGAGTGAGGGCCTCCCATACTCAATTCTATAGCCTTAACGTTCGCTATTATACGTGTCAGAAAGACATCATTCAATACCTGTTTGCTGAATTGAATCATATCTTTCAGTTCCTTTTTCCCCTTAAATCCAGTATTTGGGATTTGAAAATGAAATCTATAAAGATTAAAGAAATTGGGGTTAGTTACATTCAGACTTTACAAAAGTCTTTCTTTTTTTTTTCCATTTCATTTTATTTTATTTCTTTTCAGTGTTCCAAAATTCATTGTTTATGCACCACCCCCAGTGCTCCATGCAATACACGCCCTCCATAATACCCACCACCAGACTCACCCAACCCCCTCTCTCCCCCAACCCTCCAAAACCCTCAGTTTGTTTCTCAGAGGCCACAGTCTCTCATGGTTTTTCTTCCCCTCTGATTTCCCCCAATTCCCTTTTCCTTTCCTTCTTTTCCTTTCCTTCTCCTAATGTCCTCCATGCTATTCCTTATGCTCCACAAGTAAGTGAAACCAAATGATAATTGACTTTCTCTGCTTGACTTATTTCACTCAGCATAATCTCCTCCAGTCCCAACCATGTTGATACAAAAGTTGGGTATTCATCTTTTCTGATGGGGGCATAATATTTCATAGTACATATGGACCACATCTTCTTTATCCATTCGTCTGTTGAAGGGCATCTTGGCTCTTTCCACAGTTTGGCAATTGTGGCCATTGCTGCTATGAACACTGGGGTACAGATGGCCTTTCTTTTCACTAAATCTGTATCTTTGAGGTAAATACCCAGTAGTGCAGTTGCAGGGTCATAGGGTAGCTCTATTTTTAAGTTTTTGAGGAACCTCCATACTGTTTTCCAAAGTGGCTATACCAGCTCGCATTCCCACCAACTGTGTAAGAGCGTTCCCCTTTCTCCACATCCTCTCCAACACATGTTGTTCACTGTCTTGTTAATTTTGGCCATTCTAACTGGTGTAAGATGGTATCTCAATGTGGTTTTGATTTGAATCTCCCTGATGGCTGAAGATGATGAACATTTTTTCATGTGTCTGTTAGATATTTGTATGTCTTCTTTGGAGAAGTGTCTGTTTACGTCTTCTGCCCATTTTTTGACATGATTATCTGTTTTGTGTGTGTTGAGCTTGAGGAGTTCTTTATAGATCTTGGATATCAGCTCTTTATCTGTAGTGTCATTTGTGAATACTTCTCCCATTCCGTGGGTTGCCTCTTTGTTTTGTTGACTGTTTCCTTTGCTGTGCAGAAGCTTTTGATCTTAATGAAGTCCCAAAAGTTCATCTTCGCTTTTGTTTCCTTTGTCTTTGGAGACATATCTTGAAAGAAGTTGCTGTGGCCGATGTCGAAGAGGTTCTGCCTATGCTCTTGTCTAGGATTTTGATAGATTCCTCTCTCATGTTGAGGTCTTTTATCCATTTCGAGTTTATCTTTGTGTACGGTGTAAGAGAATGGTCGAGTTTCATTCTTCTAAACACAGCTGTTCAATTTTCCCAGCATCATTTATTGAAGAGACTTTTTCCCCACTGTATATTTTTTCCTGCTTTGTCAAAGATTATTTGACCATAGAGTTGCAGGCCCATATCTGGGCTCTCTACTATGTTCCACTGGTCTATGTGTCTCTTTTTGTGCCAATACCATGCTGTCTTGGTGAGCACAGCTTTGTAATAAAGCTTGACATCAGGCAACACGATGCCCCCAGTTTTGTTTTTCTTTTTCAACATTTCCTTAGCAATTCTGAGTCTCTTCTGGTTCCATACACATTTTAGGATTATTTGTTCCAGCTCTTTGAAAAATGCCGGTGGAATTTTGATCAGGATAATATTGAAAGTATAGATGGCTCTAGGAAGTATAGACATTTTAACAATGTTTATTCTTCCGATCCATGAGCATGTACTACTACTCTTCCATCTTTTTGTTTCTTCTTCAATTTCTTTCATGAGTGTTCTGTAGTTTAAGTACAGATCCTTTACCTCTTTGGTTAGGTTTATTCCCGGGTATCCTATGGTTCTTGGTGCTGTAGTTAATGGAATGATTCTCTCATTTCCCTCTCTATATTTTCACTGTTAGTGTATAAGAAAGCAACTGATTTCTGTACATTGATTTTGTATCCTGCCACATGACTGAATTGCTGTATGAATTCTAGTAGTTTGGGGGTGGAGTCTTTCGGTTTTTCATATCAAGTATCATGTCATCTGTGAAGAGAGAGTTTGGCTTCTTCTTTGCCAATCTGACTGCTTTTATTTTGTTGTTGTTGTTGTCGTCCGATTGCTGTTGCTAAGACTTCTAGTACTATGTTGAATAACAGTGGCAAGAGTGGACATCCTTGTCATGTTCCTGATATCAAAGGGATGGCTGTCAGCTTTTCCCCATTGAGGATTTTTTCATAGATAGATTTTATGAAGTTCAGGAATGTTCCCTCTATCCCTATTCTTTGAAGAGTTTTAATCAGGAACAGATGCTGTATCTTGTCAAATGCTTTTTCTGCATCAATTGAGAGGACCATGTGGTTCTTCTCTCTTCTCTTATTGATTTGTTCTGTCACATTGATTGATTTGCGAATGTTGAGCCACCCTTGCATCCCAGGGATAAATCCCACCTGGTCATGGTGCATAATCTTTTTTTTTTTTTTAAGATTTTATTTATTTATTTGACAGAGATAGAGATCACAAGTAGGCAGAGAGTCAGGCAGAGAGAGAGGGGGAAGCAGGCTCTCCACTCAGCAGGGATGCTGAGGCAGATGTGGGGATCGATCCCAGGACCTTGAGATCACGACCCAAGCCAAAGGCAGCAGACTAATCCACTGAGCCACCCAGGCATCCCTGGATAATCTTTTTTTTTTTTTTTTTTGCCTGGATAATCTTTTTAATGTACTGTTGGATCCTATTAGTTAGGATCTTGTTGAGAAATTTGTCATCCCTGTTCATCAGGAATTTTGGTCTGAAATTCTCATTTTTGGTGGGGTCTTTGCCTGGTTTGGGAATCAGGGTAATGCTGGCTTCATAAAAAGAGTCTGGAAGTTTTCCTTCTGTTTCTATTTTTTGAAACAGCTTCAGGAGAATAGGTATTATTTCTTCTTCAAATGTTTGGCAGAATTCTCCAGGGGATCCGTCAAGTCCTGGGCTCTTGTTTTTTTGGGAGGTTTTTGATCACTGCCTCAATCTTATTACTACATATTTGTCTATTTGGGTTGTCAATTTCTTCCTGATTCAGTTTCGGAAGTTTATAGGTTTTCAGGAATGCATCCATTTCGTCTAGGTTGCTTAGCTTATTGGCATATAACTGTTGATAATAACTTTTGATGATTGTTTCTATTTCCTTGGTGTTAGTTGTGACCTCTCACTTTTCATTCATAATTTTATTAATTTGGGTCTCCTCTCTTTTCTTTTGGATTAGTTTAGCCTATGGTTTATCAATCTTATTGATTCTTTAAAAAAAAAAAAAAACCAGCTTCTAGTTTCGTTAATGTGTTCTACGTATCCCTAGTTTCTATCTCCTTGATCTCTGCTCTAATCTTGATTATTTCCCTTCTTGCATGTGGGGTTGGCTTAATTTGTTGTTGATTCTCCAGTTTTTTTAAGGTGTAAAGAGAGCTGGTGTATTCTGGATTTTTCCTTTTTTTTTTGAGGGTGGCTTGGATGGCTATGTATTTCCCCCTTAGGACCGCCTTTGCTGTATCCCATATGTTTTGGACCTAGGTGTCTTCATTCTCGTTGGTTTCCATGAATTTAAGTTCTTCTTTGATTTCCTGGTTAATCCAAATATTCCTAAGCAAGGTGGTCTTTAGTTTCCAATGTTTGAATTCCTTCCAAACTTTTTCTTGTGGTTAGGTTCCAGTTTCAAGGCATTGTGGCCTGAGAATATGCAGGGAATCATCTCAATCGTTTGGTATCAGTTGAGCCCCGATTTGTGAGCCAGTATGTGGTCCATTCTGCAGGAAGTTCCATGTGCACTCGAGAAGAATGAGTATTCTGTTGTTTTAGGGTGGAATGTTCTGTATATATCTATGAGGTCCATCTGGTCCAATGTGTCATCCGGTGCTCTTGTTTCTTTATGGATTTTCTGCAAATTGAACTTCAAAAACCATTATAAACCATTGTTTTTTGTGAAAAAAATATTAGGGTTAGAACTTAAATCATATAGAACCCCTAAATATCAATCAGTTTTGGTGTCTGTGGTAAGTGTTAGAGGCATATCCAGCCTCAGAGAAAAATATAATTTAAATTTTCTAGTCAATGTTAGAACCCATAGAAATAATTACTTTCAATATTGTAAATTTTAAAAATAGTGTTTTCTTTGCTAATTCAAACATAAATTTAACAGATTTGATCCTCATGAAATTCATATCTTGATAATATTCCAGCTTGTTCTAGAAACTTCTAAAAGTCATTCCAAAATTAGCAAGAGATATGGACACATTCCATTGTATTCCTGTACATGTAAATAGGCCAACATTACTGTTATTTCATTTACAGAGAGTATATATAATCCATTTAGCACCACCTATTGAACTTTTGCCATTGAGCTGTTGTTCAAGATGATTATATTTAAGAGCAACAATTTCTATGATTCTTTTTATACTGCCAGAATATTATGTGCAAGATACAAAAAAAAAAGACCCCCAACCAGAGACATATTAAGAGAATATGCTAATATTATCCCAAATGATATCCCAAACTGTTAGTTATCAGGAAAAAGAATAACACTGAGAAAGGAGAAAACATAAAGTGAGAAATACACAGAGAGAAAATAGATGGCATTTGGAAAATGAGAATAATTTGCACAATTTTCTATTTTTAATTTTTTTCAAGAAGCACTATATTAGTGTTCCAAACTTCATATCTGTGAATGGATATTATATTTGTATACTCAACATGTAACATATCTATCCTGTGCCTGGGGTGCCTGGGTTGCTTGGTTGATTACGCATCCAACCCTTGATTTCAGCTCATGTCATGATCTCAGGGTTGTGAGATCAAGCGCAGTGTTGGACTCCACACTGGGCATGAAGCTGGCTTAAGATTCTCTCTCTCCCTCTCACTCTGCCCAACCCCCTTCTAAAAAAATATATTTGGGGACTCTTTTTACATGTCTCCAATATATGAACAACTTAGAAGTTTTCTTTCCAGTCCATGTGCAAAAAAAAAAACAAAACCCAAAACCCACAAACAAACAAAGCCCCTAGACACAGACATTACAATTACAAAGATCATGGATATAACTAGAAAACCTCTAAGGAAACATAGGAGATAATCCATGTGACTTCCAGTTTGGTGACGAGTGTTTAGATACAGGAATGGTCTGTGAAAGAAAAACATTTATCACTTAGATTTTATTAAAATTAAAACCTCTGCCCTCTAAAAGACACTGTTGAGGGAATCAAAAGACAAGCCAGAGACAGAGAGAGAATATTTTGAGCACATATCTGATAAAGGACTTGTATCCAAAATATGCAAAAAGCTCTTAGAATTCAATAATAAGGGAAAAATGAAAAATGGTTAAAAGATCTGAACAGTTACCTCCTCAGACAAGATACACAAATGGTGAATAAGTATATGAAAAGATGTTTAATATTATTTGCCGTTAAGGAATTACAAATTAAAACAAAAAAGAGATACCACTACAGCCCATTAGGATGACAAAAAAAAAAAAAAAAATTCTCCAAGAACTTAACAGTACCAGTTGTTAGGAAGATGCAGAGCACTAGGAACTGTCATTCATTGCCAGTGCAAACACAAATTGGTTTCATCTGTTTTGAAGACAGGCAGTTTCTTACAAAGCTAAACATAGTTTTACTACGCAGTCCAACAGTAGCTCCTTTAGATACTTGTCCAGCAGTTTTGAAAACATCCAACCAACACCTGCATGCAAAGTTTAGAGCAGCTTTACGGAGAATCATGAAGTACTGGAAGTAACTAATTGTCCTTTAGTAAGTGAATGAACAAACCGACTGTGGCATATCCACATTATGGATTGTTATTCAGCAATAAAAAGAAATGAGCTGTGAAGTCACAAAAAGACAGAGACCTCAAGGCATGTTGTTATATGTGCGAAGCCAATACGAAAAGGCCACATGCGGTGGGATTCTGATTATAAGACATACTGGGACTGGCAAAAAGTATAGCGATGATAAGAAGATCAGCTGTTGCAGGGTTTCTGGGGACTTTAAGAGGGTTGAACACATGAGGCACGAGGGATGGTTGGGGCGTGAAACTACTCTCTGTGTTCTTCTACGGGTTGAGGAATGACCCCATGCATTTGTCAAAACCCATAGAACTTTACAGTTCTATGAAGAGTGAACTTGAATCTACAAAAATTTAAAAAAAGTAATTGTGGATGTCAGAGGATCCTGGGATGGAATGCAGAACATGATCTAGCAATTGAATTGTCTAATAAATTTATGAAATCACCTCATCATGAAAGGAATGAGGAAAGGACGCTGGCTTAAGTAACTTTGAAATTTAGTAGAATGTGGAAAATTAAAGGCAAAAGAAACTACACACTGTACTAGTGTACCCTGTGTTAGGAATTCTACCACTGCCCTAGATTTATACTGGGCTTGAACAGTTAAGTCAATGGATAGTGAATAATGGGAGCCACATTTCTCACTGTTGTAGCAGGAGGTTCAGATAAACGAGGGAAGGAAGCAAGAATGTTCATCCTAAAGCAGAACTTGGGGGAAAAGTTTCTCTGAATAATTTTGATTGGTACTTATAAACTTCACTGAAACAAGTTTTTGTATAAAAACTGCTCTGACAAATTACTTTGGGTCACTTTTCTAATCAAACCTAATTCCTTCATTCCTTTTACTAAATACTCAAACCTTAATTCCTTTTTTTTTTTTTTCTTGTACCAAAGTTCTCTTGAAAACACACAAATACCACCTCCCTTTGGGGCCCTTCAAAATCTAAATTAATTATGCTAATTATCTCATGCAGGTTGTGACCTAATTAAATTTAATTAGTTGGTCTTGTTAAGTCTAAACATCATCCTCTGGGAGATTTTCCCTTTCGGGTAGACTTAGGTGGGGAGTCAAGTGCTCACTCATCCTAACACATTCTAAGTAGCAATAATAGCCCATGTACTTGTCCCGGTGGAGTGTGTAGAATCAACTAACCATTGATTTTCCCTTTATGCACTGATTTTGTTACAATGGAGGTTTCTGGCGGAAATTTGCTAAGGTACGTGTCAAGGTTTTAAACAGTAATTAAATCCCTCTATTTAGATTAGAGTCACACAAGTCTGAAGCAGGGATCAACAATGTGGCTAAAGCTGTCGCCTGCTCGACAGAATGTTTCTGTGCCTATTGGTCTCGGGGTCCCTGGGTGTGGTCCCTGGGGTGCGGAGTCGGTCTCAGCTGTCGCCACGGCCCGTCCCCGCTTTCTCCCCGCTGCCCGCCGGCCCGTCCCTTCTGCGGCGTCGCCCGCTCTGCGCTGGGTCCGCTGTCCCCCCCCCGGGGGCTCCCCCGAGGGACCCCGTGTCCGCTGCCGGCGGCTGCGAGGACCGCGCGGGCCCGAAAACGCTCAGACCTGCACGCTCCGCCTCGGAGGTCACCTCGGACTCCGCGCGTTAGCAATTTGAATTTTCTTCTTTTAACAGTAGGTATTTGCTTATTTCATGCCAATACTTAACGTGGTTTTTCTTTAACATTAGGGGTAAACCTTATAGTACATGGAATACAATTTTATCATTTTTCTATTAGCAGACACTTGATGTTTTTCTTCTTCTTATTATTATAATGCATGAGTAGTATTGTCTTTCTACTAATCAAATCTACTCTAGTAAAAAAAAATCCATTCTGATAATTTGCCTTCTATAAATATCCATTGCTTACATGTTTGATATATATCTGTATATAGCATTTTCTATTTTTCAAAGTCCTTAAATAGCTTTTTGTAAATTAATTTCCCCCATGTTGTGACACTAACTACTAAAAGAACTGGTGACACTAACTACTAAAAGAACTGGTCAGCAATTGCATGCATGTTTGCTAGATATATACTCTTAAATTATTTTTTCTAAGTTTCAAGTTTGTCTAATTTTTGAAAGTGACTTCAATTAAACAACAAAATGTGATAATTATTTAATGCTGTTTTGGTTAGATTATTATAAGAATATTATAATTATACATAATATATAACACTACAAATAAGTGATATGTAAGACCTGGCATATATTAAGTATGGTTGATAATTAGTAGATGTTGAATACAATAAGAAGGAAAAGAAAAACATGTTTTTGTATGTAGAGAAAAATATTGATCTTTATTCATTTCATTAGCTCTGCTGGTGTATATCAAAGTGCCATGAGCTTTAGAATGTATATGTTATGTTCTCAGTTGTCAAAATTGTATATTTTACTAGGGTTTGCTTAAAAAATAAACTGGAACTTTATCAAAATAAAAACTGCACCATGAAGGAAACAACCGACAAAACTAAAAGGTCACCTACTGAATGGGAAAAGACACTTGCAAATGACATATCTGATAAAGACAACCCCCCCCCAAAAAAAACCTGAACACAGATGTTTATAGCAGCTTTATTTAAATTGGCAAAATTTGGAAGCATCTAAGATGTCCTTCAGTAGGTGAATGAATGAATAAATTGTATTGTATTTAGACAATGGCATATTTTTTAGTGTTAGAAGGAAATGAGCTGTCAAGCCATGAAAAGACATGTAGGAACATTAAATGCAAATTACCAAGTGAAAAAAGTCAATCTGAAAAGAATGGTCTTTTCAATGAACGGCATTGAAGGGGCAAGGGGGTTCTTAAGTAGGAAAGAAATTTACTAAACATAAAAGAAAGAAAGAATAATAAATTGAACTTCATGAAAACGTGTAACTCAAAAAAAAAAAAAACCATTTGAAGTATAAAAAGTCAGGACATAGAATGATCAAGTGATATTGGCTATACATCTACCTTTAAAAGAAGAGTGAGATAGAATCCCAAGCATGATAAAGCTCCAGATATGTAAGAATAAAAATAAAAATGGTAAAGAAATACAGACCACGGGCAAATGATACTTTGAAAAAATTCTACAGATCAGAGTGGCTAAAATAAAAATGAGTGAGCCTCTCAAATTTCATAGCTCTGTTTTATGTCAACTTGTCTAGATTGAAAGTCCCTCTCAGAGTTCACCTTTGTGTTTGTTTCTGAATAAGGTGGGCCATAAAGGGCTGCTTGAGTGAGATTTTGAGGTTGATCGTACAGCCACAGCCCTTTCGCAACTTATCCGTGTCACTTACCTGCTGGTTCACCTTGGTATCGTAAACAGCGACTTGGCCAGCAAATGTCCCACCTTCTGTTGGATTCTCCCTTCACTTTTCCAACTCCGCGGCCATATGTGTGTGTTGATTTTGATGATTAAGGCCCTTGGTTCTGCTGGACAGCCCCCCCCACCTACCTTCCTACTCCCAGGGCTTCTCGCTTGTCCACCCTGTGTTTGCGAAGATGTGCAGAACCGGAATCCTGTACGTTGCTGATAGGATTATGGGTTAGAACCACTATAAACTGGTCTGCCAAATCTGTTGTGACCCAGAAATTTTATTTCTTGCTGTAATTCATCAGAATAACACTACATATGTATGAAATATTCACAGTTCATAGTATTCATAATAAACAGTAACTGGGTCTGCCTCCATGTCCATCAACACTAGAACTGATGAATAATCTAAGGTATTTTAATAAAATTGCATTCTGTACAGAGATGAGAATAAACAAATTATAATTTTACGCACAGAAACATAATGTTGAATAAAACATAATAAAACATAATGTTGAATCAGATCAATCAGGAGACAGTACAGTACTCTTTTATTTCATTACCTCGAGCTCTGAGACAAGCCCCGTGTGTCTGCGGAGTTAGAAATCACAATCATGGTTACTTTGGAACAGTAATGGTTATTAATGTGGACATGGAGGGGACCTTTTCTGAAGCAAATAATATTCTCGAATCTTGTGCAAGTTTGCCTGAGTGTGTTTATGTGGTTTGTGAAAATTTATTCTATCTATCAAAATACTTCATAAAGTTTGCAAAGAATATAGGAAAAGCTGATGTGTGTGTGCGTGCATGTGTGTGTGCGTGTGCGCACGTGTGTGTCTCTGTGTGTGTGTGTGTGTGCTGATCCTCACCGAGTCTTGATGCGGGGGTAGCCTTGAAGGGATCAGTGTGGCCTTTCAAGAAATGAGGAGCTTGTCTGCTCTTTGGGTCTAAGGAAAAATAAGACTGACTTGCTCGAAGCTGGGGGCAGAGCCAAAGAAAGACACTAATGTTCTTTCTTGGTAAAGATTTTATTTATTTATTTGTCAGAGAAAGAGAGAGCGAGCACAACCAGGGGAGCAGCAGGCAGAGGGCGAAGCAGGCTCCACGCCAGCCCCCCGGGGATCAGGACCTGAGCCAGCCAGGTGTTCCCGTATCAAGAAAGGAAACACTTTGCTGTGTCATGAGTGAATGATCGGACAAAAAGTAAAAATTGTAAGGGATTATTTAGCCAGAGTGATTTCGTCTCAGTTAAACAGTGATTTTGTTGTTTGTGCAGTAAAACTTAAACGGACCCTGCCTGCACCGCCCCCGCCCCCCCCCCCCCCCCCCGCACCAGGGGACTTACTTAAAAGCAAGTCTGGGAAACCAGTAAAATATGGTGGACAAGTCCCTGATAACGGAGCCCAGAATACAGTTACGAGTTGGGCCAGGTGGAGACATCCAACCAGCAAAGCGCACATACTGTCTCCCTAACCACCGAAGAATGTGAACTCCGCCTTTGGGTGCCAAACTTGGGCGCCCGTTCTGACCAAGGTGACAGGCTGGTTCAAACAGCTACTATGGGGTGAATTGTCGTGCAACTGGCCCCCCTGCGTGGGACCGAGCAGGACTGTGCAGCTTTCGCGGCCTGTTACCATCTCATGGGCCACACACACCTGCGTGTGGCCAGGCCCAACCACGGGGCCTTTGCCCTAGAAAAGTGAGTGTGTGAGGCTGGGAGGGGTCGCCCTCTCCGTGAGGAGCCGGAGGCAGGGAACCGTCTCGCCAGGGGCCGGCGACACCGTGGCCCGCACCATGTCACGTCCTGCGGAGAGCCGGAGAGACGTTTGTGACCGGCCGCGAAGCAGTCACAGTCCTGGAGTCTGGGCCCTCCCGGGGTCGGCCTAACCGTGCTCGGAGGGCGAGGAGGCGACGGGGCGAAAATCTCACTTGACTGAAACCAAGCACCCTGTTGTCCGCACTGTTGTATCTTGCACAGAAACCTGGTCACGGTGGCTAAGTAGTGGGTCATCTTTCCTTTTGTCACCCATTCCACCATTCATTTCCCTTGGAAACACTAATTTCATAGAAATTCACTTCTCAGCGCTTGCGAATATTCGGATGCATAAAATAAATTGATCGGTAAGTGTTACAGATTTCCATGCTCTGACAGAAGAACTTGAGCGTGATTAAGATACGTTCCTTCAGTATTCACCAAGACTGAGGAAAATAAAGCCACATAATTTGTTCTTAAAATGCCTTTTTGAAAATATTGAAGGAACCAGAAAAATTTACAAATGATTATAAATCTGATTTTAATCAGTTGTGTGGCCTTGGGCAACTTATTTCCCTTCTGTATTAGCCTTCTCCAAATTGTTTTTCTTCACAACCCAGGAGAAAAGTGACTCCTTGTTCAGATAAATTTTTAAAAAAATAAATTTTAAAAAATGAAATGTTTTAAAAATATTATGTAAAAAACAGGATACATTGTGGGGAAATTTCAGAATTTTTAGCACATTATTTTGCAATATGAACTTCGACCCAAGGAATTTACGATGCAAAATCTCTCAGACTTTTTAAACATAAATTCCACATTTCATAGAACACATAGAATTTAGGTTTTCTTTTGGGAGAGGACGTTAACAACATTGTTTTAGTACAAACTGTAAATTGTTACATAAAATCATTATAAAAATATTTTCTAAAAATGATTTAAAAGCCCAGGAAAACTAGGTTTCATTGGTCAATTAGTCACCTAAATAAAGACTAAGAAATGGCTTTATTTTGCCATTTCAACTGAATGTTCAATTGTGTACAATAGAGCAACCACATCTAGTTAAAGGACAATTACTTGTCATTGGCATCGTTGTATCATGGTAATCAAAGTCTACTTCTGAGAGAAACTAGCAGTCAGTTAACCTACACTGAGTTATTAGTGAAGGAATTGATAAGATTCTCATTTACATCGAGAGCCAAGGAGATTCATCTGTATTTCATGCATGAGCTTAATGTATTTTTTTTAAAGATTTTATTTATTTATTTGAGAGGAGTGAATGAGAGAGAGAGCACGAGAGGGGGAAGGTCAGAGGGAGAAGCAGACCCCCCACCAAGCAGGGAGCCCGACGCTGGGCTTGATCCCGGGACTCCAGGATCATGGCCTGAGCCGAAGGCACTCACTTAACCCACTGAGCCACCCAGGCGCCCATAGAGTTTAATGGATTTATTATCAAGGTTCTGTGGGTATATTGGTCACTTGTTCCAAGTTATATTTTCTTAGATTATTTATAAGTTTAATTATCTCTTCCATTGTTCACATTAAAGTGAAGATTTCACATAGTATTTGTAGACTTTATTTTTTTTTTAATTGTTTAAAAGTTTTTAAAGATTTTTTATTTATTTGAGAGCAAGCACCAGCACACGCGCGGGAGCAGGGGAAGTGGAGAGGGAAAAGCCGACTCCCTGGGGAGCAGAGAGCCTAGGGGGCCGCTGCAGGGCTCGATCTCAGGACCCGAAGATCACGACCTGAGCCAAAAGCAGACGCTTATCTGACCGAGCCACCAGGCACCTCTACATGGTGTCTGTAGACTTTAAAAGAATATGCTTTAACAGTGACAAATCGATTTATACTAATTGATTTAGAAGGTTTTAAAACTATATTTTGGTTTTTATTTCGTAATGGGTTCTCATACTGAGGACAGTGATGCTGAATATTTCCTGTTTTTAAATTCAGGGAATACTATGGATGTTATTCCCCACGATTGCATAGTAGATGGTCTGAGTCGTAATTACAAATTAACAGCCTGCAAAATAAATTCACCTCCTGGATGGTCTTATCTGGCCTTCATCTCGTTGAGTTTTTATTTTAAATAAAACTTTTAAAAATAGAGGTATGGAAAACCCCACGTGGTCCCTTTGGGCACACACGGCCAGTGCAATAGCAGAGCAGAGTGGCGGCAGCCCCCTTGGAGGGACACTGGCTCTCCGGTCCCCACTGCATCCCGCACATCGTCTTTGGTCCTCTTCTCTCGCGTTTTGCCTTTACCAGCCCCTTTGAGCTGAGTGTTTAGCCCCTGCTGTGAATAATTTGGACAATAACAGCATGCAAAATGCATGCTCTACATCTGAAAATGAAACATTTTCACTGGAAATGGGTTTGGTTTTAATTCCAGGAGGAGAGTGTGGTTTTAATTCCAGGTCGCTCCTTATTTGCTGTCTACTAGTCCTCAAGCCGTTAAAGTTCCACTGGCCTCAGAAGTGTCTTCTGTGGAACGAGGGGGAGTTTTTATGTCTCTTTGGCTCTAAGAATCTACGAGCACCTAATCGATAGCTTTAAAAAAAAATAGATTACGCCTCAATTTAGAGTGAGTCTTGAGACTTTAACTGCTAAATGCCACCTTCATTAGAAACTGGCAGCACATGGGAATGGCAGTGCAGAGGGGCACGTGCTGAGCAGCTGTGCGTGTCTGTACACCCTCCACCCCTCCACGAGCAACGTTAAGTGTCTTTTGTTAACCGCGATTTGCCAGACTGAGAATCTTTTAGTGAAGAAAAATTAAAAATGAGTATCTCCCGAAGGAATGAAATGGTTCTCATCCTGACTCAGTACCGAACGTTCTCGTTCATTGATTCCGACTGCCAGGGTTCCCTAATCCTCTGCAAAATGAGGTGATGGGGGGCGGGTTAGTCACTGGAACGGTAGGATACCTGCGTCACCCGGGCGCCACTTTTCTGGAGAGATCCTCAGGCAGAAGGGCCACAGGTTCATAAAATTAAGTCCCCCAAATAATCTGTAGCTCATCTGAACTTCATTTTTTTCCGGAGCAGCGCTGATTTGACTCATCATTTGTTGTTTGTGTGGTTACTTTATCCTTCTAGATTGTGCGCTTTATCTCTTTTCCTGATCCCCTTATGTCTCGCTTTTATTTTTGGTGAAATATGATATCACAAGAATACTGTAGAGATAACTCATTGCCGTTATTGTTGTGTAACACCCACATTTGAACGTCCTTTGTATTTTGAATATCCTTGACGATTGTATGATTTGGGGTGGGAGTGAGGGTTCCACTTTCCAACAGAAACCCGTGGTTCCAACCCCCCCCCCCCAACA
Source organism: Martes martes (assembly GCF_963455335.1). Taxonomy (NCBI): domain Eukaryota; kingdom Metazoa; phylum Chordata; class Mammalia; order Carnivora; family Mustelidae; genus Martes; species Martes martes. The sequence continues at coordinate 195,282,849 of NC_137890.1, read as the reverse complement.
CACACACACACGCGCGCACACGCACACACGGGCACTTCTACTTGCTGACATCCGGAACGAGGCATGTGTCCTGCTCTCTTCGGCAGCACAGACACTAAAACCAGACGCGGGCCTGTGAACGAAACGTGCCCAGTTAGGTGCCCGCTCTGAAGGGAGGACAGAAGCTCCCCGGAAAGGGACGACGTCCCCAGAGTCCGCTTCTGCCCTCCAGCCAGCCTTCCGACTCGGGGCTGCTTGCGGTCGCGCCGGAATTAACATTTTCTCCGGGATGTCAGAGGGACTGTTCCTCGCGGCCCAGCCACCTTGGTCTTTGCCAAATTTGGAACAAGTCTCTCAAGCTTTTCCACAGATTATCTGATCTATTTGATGACTTACAACACACTTCTCCTCAAATTTGTTCAAAATCTCTTTCTGTTGCTTGTAACCAAGGACTTTGATATCAAACACCTCTTTGCAGATTTATAGGGTTTGGCCTAACTTTTTTTTTTTTTTGAATTTAACAAGCACAGAGTTTATTCTAATACATTCTTTTTAATCCCTAAAATATCAACACAGAAATCCCAGAGTAATGGCCTGACTTCTAAATACCACACACATTCGAACTTCTCCGAGGCCTGGCCAGGTGAATTTAAGCTTTTCTGCACGTGCATTCCCTGAAGAACTAGCTGTATTGGAAGTTAAGTCTGAAGCCCGAACGGTGGACGGAAAAAAAAAAATGGAAGGAAGACAAGTAATACCATATTGATTAGCTTCTACTGCACCGTAGACACCGCAGCGGCACAGAGACATGCAGCCAAAGTCATTGACTTTCATGCGTCTCTGGGTCGGTTCCAGCCTGGGTCGTCTAGGCCGTCTGACTCGGCTTCTGCTAACGCTCGGTCAGACTGGGTATTGCCACTCAGGGATGGGGATCTAGTCTGCTTCACACGTATTCATTCCAGACCTACGCTGTTGGGTGTCCAGACGAAGTTATTCTTATAATATTGACGGAGACATGAGAGGGCAGGTAGAAGCACACGATGCCTCTTAGGGCCTGGGCTGCAACTGCACATTGTTCCTTCTGACCCTGTTCTACTCCTAAAGCAAGTCAAATGGCAGAGCCCCAAGTCCGTGGGCTGGGAAGGATATTGTGTCAGTAACAAAATGAACAAGAAAATTAACGGTCAACGGGCATGGATATAGGCAGTAGGGAAGGACTAGGACCAACAGTTCAGTCTATGATAATTATCCAAGATACAAATCAACTCGAAGGTCCCAGGATGTAGCCAGACGAGGCAGAGCCGGCAGCAAAGTTGATAGCCAGACTAGGTCATAGGGAGAGACGTTTTCCACAACCACGAACCTAGCTTTGAAATGTATGATTGGAACAAACGTAGTATGAAACTGGTGTTGTAGTCAGAGCCGCAACCAATTAAAGAAGAAGCAGTGGGGGCCTTGTTCTTGGATAAATGGACAAGTGTAGAGCATGACAGATACGAAGAATCCTTGAATTGGTTGTGGAGGCCGGGAAGGGTCGTTTTCAGTGTATGAGTCAAGATAAACACCATCTTCTGGGCTTCGTGAGTTCACAGAGGCAGAGTTTATATATAGCACATTATTACCATAATGAAATGTTTAATAATCGGCTGCATATGGTTCCCAAATATATGAGCTCAAGAGCCTTTTATCTTTCAGATCAAGTATAAAATGAAATTTTAATTTTATCTCATCATTTGTTATAAAACAACACTAAGCATACTTGAATCTCGGAGGGAAAAACAAACAACACTCTTCACACTCGGAAGCACAGAAGGTTCGCGGGTTCCGCTGCGGCAAACACGGACAACACGTTACAAGTGTGTGATTTGTGTCTTTCAGAGAATATGGAAAGCTAAAATTCAGTGAAAAATTTTATGAAATAGGTAAACCTATCTTGTTCCTATGTAACTGCATTCATTGGGATTACTTCACAGACTATATTAGAATATCTCATAAGTACATATTTTATCAAAACCATCCAAAATATTCAGATATTCATAATAGCATTAAGATAGTTTTACCCCGGGGCTCCTGGGTGGCTCAGTGGGTTAAGCCTCTGCCTTTGGCTCAGGTCATGATCTCAGGGTCGTGGGGTCAAGCCCCGCATTGGGCTCCGTGCTCGATGGCGAGCCTGCTTCCCTTCCTCTCTCTGCCTGCCTCTCTGCCTACTTGTGATCTCTGTCTGTCAAATGAATAAATAAAATCTTTAAAAAAAAAAAAAGATAGTTTACCCTATCTCAGATTGAGAGAACTGAGGTAATCATTCCTTATTTCATCTTGGACTAATGGTTATTCAAGTAGCCTGTGGTCGGGAGGGAGGGACATGATAGGCTCCCTCTCTGTTACCACCGGCCTGTGGCGGGCATCGCGTCTCTGGCTGAAGGAGGAAGGGGCAAGGACAAGGAGCCAGGGTTGTTGAGGTGAAGCTAATCACACTAGTCGCTTTTAAAAAGAACTTTCTAGGACATTCTTTCCTACAACTTTATTTATTTATATTCTGTTGTTTAACACTGGGTCACACATCCACATCTAGGCATGAGGAAGTCTGGGTTTTAATGTCATTGTTATTGTTTTTTTAAGCAATTGCTTAACATTCTGCTTTTCAGAGAGGAAGAAAAATGGATGTTGGCTAGAGTCTTTTACAAGATCTCGATCGCTCTCTCTTTTTCTTTCATACACACACACACACACACACACACACACACGCACAATGTTTATATCCTATCTATAAACTAGAATATTTGAAATATTAGATATGTTACTAGATACGAGATATGGCATTAGATATTTATTTAAATATTAGATGTATTTATACTTAAGTATTTCAATACAAATACACATAGATATATACACATATCTATATAATACACACGTAAGTTTATATCCTTTCTATAAATTACAGTGTAAGTACATACATCTATATACACGTATACACTTACAGACGTTTATAGCATATCTATAGAAACAGATACGGTGACGTTTTTCCCACGCCAGCATGCGTCCCACTTCCATTCCCTACTGCACTGTGCATCCACTGTAATGCATCGGATTATATGTCTTTAAATACCCACGTCTTTCTGAAAACATGTACGCGTAACTGCTAGAGTGGTGATGGTGGTGATGCTGATGAGTGTGTGCGTGTGAGTGTTTAATTTCAATAAATGTCACTATAACACTTATGTTGTATAATTATCTGTTTTATTTAAAACATGTAGTCATATTAGCTGTCTCCTACATAAATCCATTGGTTCTGACTGTTGCATACTATGCCGTAATGTACCGACACATTTCTTTCATGCAGTAATGGATCTCCACTTATGGCCAGTCCCTCATTCCTACTAGCAAGAGGACAGTGAGTATCCTTCCGTATAAACTTACATTTCTATGTGTGAATTTCCATACGTATCTGGGAAAAGTTTAGCATAGAGTAGGCACAAGTTTGATTTCATGAAGTACTGCCAGTACAATCTTATTTTTCCCTATAATTCCATTCATTTGTTTCGAATAATATATGCCCTTTAATTTTATCAATTCCATTAGAACGACTATGTCAATAGCATATTTCTCCCTTAATATTTGTGTAAATTTCTCTTCTGCTACTGTCCTTTACCCCCCACAATTTATTTATAGTTTCTCATATATAAAATAGTTTTATAGGATAACGGCTGGTTTAATGGTTTAAAAAAGATATCTTTAACCTAGAAAAGTCTCTTCATATATATCAGAAACTTTTTTTTCAGACGTTACAATCTAATGCCATAAAAATATATTGGGGCGCCTGGGATGGCTCAATGGGTTAAGCCTCTGCCTTTGGTTCAGGTCATGATCCCAGGGTCCTGGGATCGAGCCCCGCATTGGGCTCTCTGCTCAGCAGGGAGCCTGCTTCCTCCTCTCTCTCTGCCTGCCTCTCTGTTTACTTGTGATCTCTGTCTGTCAAATAAATAAATAAAATCATATGTGTGTGTGTGTGTATATATATATATGTATATAGTCTCCAAATAGTATCCCTGATTTTACTTCATTTGTTTCTAAATAAACTCTTAAAAATTGATCTCTGTAATTTTATAAATTCATTAAGAAATAAATGTAATGGTGTTTGTTTTCTTACTCCAATGGAAAGGCCATTCAGACTTCCTCTTTGAAACAAAATTACAATTTAAATTATTTTAGGATCTCTGAGTTTAAGATGTGTTTTCCTCTGGCACCTTAATTATATCCAGAAAAGTCAACAGCGCTCTAACAATGCCTCAGTGTTTGAAAGTTGTTTGTGTTATTTTACCTCATAACATCCTTCCCCTTAGTATAATTTGCTAATATAACTCTTTCACTATAATGGACTTTTTTGCTTTGTTTCTGAAATGTTTAGAGGCAGCAAAATGACAAAATAAGATTATTATGTTTTTTCATTTTTTTAACTTTCATGAATTTTTTTTTAATTTTTAAAATTTTTTATAAACAATGTATTTTTATCCCGAGGTGTATAGGTCTGTGAATCACCAGGTTTACACACTTCACAGCACTCACCATAGAACATACCATCCCCAATGTCCATAACCCTATCCCCCTCTCCTGAGGCCCCTCCCCCCAGCAACCCTCAGTTTATTTTGTGAGATTAAGAGTCACTTATGGTTTGTTTCCTTCCTGATCCCATCTTGTTTCATTTATTCTTTTCCTACACCCCCTAATCCCCCGTGCTGCATCTCCAATTCCTCATATCACGGAGATCTTATGATAGGTGTCTTTCTCTGATTGACTTAATTCACTAAGCGTGGTGCCCTCTAGTTCCATCCAAGTTGTCACAAATGGCAAGATTTCATTTCTTTTGATGGCTGCGTAGTATTCCATTGTATATATATACCACCTCTTCTTTATCCATTTATCTGTTGATGGACATCTAGGTTCTTTCCATAGTTTGGCTATTGTAGACATTGCTGCTATAAACATTCGGGTGCACGTGCCCCTTCGAATCACTACGTTTGGATCTTTACGGTAAATACCCAGTAATGCGATTGCTGGGTCTTAGGGTAGCTCTATTTTCAGTTTTTTGAGGAACCTCCACACTGTTTTCCAGAGTGGTTGCACCAGCTTTCATTCCCACCAACAGTGTAAGAGGGTTCCCCTTTCTCCGCATACTCGCCAGCATCTGTCATTTCCTGACTTGTTAATTTTAGCCATTCTGACTGGTGTGAGGTGGGATCTCATTGTGGTTTTAATTTGTATTTCCCTGATGGCAAGTGATGTGGAGCACTTTTTCATGTGTCTGTTGGCCATCTGGATGTCTTCTTTGGAGAAATGTCTGTTCATGTCTTCTGCCGATTTCTTGATTGGATTATTTGTTCTTTGGGTGTTGAGTTTGCTAAATTCTTTATAGATTTTGGACACTAGTCCTTTATCTGATATGTCGTTTGCAAATATCTTCTCCCATTCTGTCAGTTGTCTTTTGGTTTTGTTAACTGTTTCCTTTGCTGTGCAAAAGCTTTTGATCTTGATGAAATCCCAATAGTTCATTTTTGCCCTTGCTTCCCTTGCCTTTGGCAATGTTCCTAGGAAGACATTGCTGCGGCTGACGTTGAAGAGGTTGCTGCCTGTGTTCTCCTCAAGGATTTTGAGGGATTCCTGTCTCACATTGAGGTCCTTCATCCATTTTGAGTATTTTCATGTGTGGTGTAAGGAAATGGTCCAATTTCATTCTTCTGCATATGGCTGTCCAATTTCCCAACACCACTTATTGCAGAGGCTGTCTTTTTTCCATTGCACATTCTTTCCTGCTTTATCGAAGATTAGTTGACCAGAGAGTTGAGGGTCTATTTCTGGGCTCTCTATTCTGTTCCATTGATCTATGTGTCTATTTTTGCCAGTACCATGCTCTCTTGATGATGACAGCTTTGTAATAGAGCTTGAAGTCCGGAATTGTGATGCCACCAACTTTGGCTTTCTTTTTCAATATTCCTTTGGCTATTCGAGATCTTTTCTGGTTCCATATAAATTTTAGGATTATTTGTTCCATTTCTTTGTAACAAAATGGGTGGGATTTTGATAGGGATTGCATTAAATGTGTAGATTGCTTTAGGTAGCATAGACATTTACACAATGTTTGTTCTTCCAATCCATGAGCATGGAACATTTTTCCATTTCTTTGTGCCTTCCTCAATTTCTTTCATGAGTACTTTATAGTTTTCTGAGTATAGATTCTTAGTCTCTTTGTTTAGGTTTGTTCCTAGGTATCTTATAGATTTGGGTACAAGTGTAAATGGGATTGACTCCTTAATTTCTCTTTCTTCTGTCTTGTTGGTGTAGAGAAATGCAACTGATTTCTGTGCATTGATTTCATATCCTGACACTTTACTAAATTCCTGTACAAGTTCTAGCAGTTTTGGAGTGGAGCCTTTTGGGTTTTCCACATATAATATCATATCATCTGTGAAGAGTGATAGTTTGACTTCTTTGCCGATTTGGATGCCTTTATATGTGCTGCCGAAGCGAGCACCGATTTGGATGCCTTTAATTTCTTTTTGTTGTCTGATTGCTGAGGCTAGGACTTCTAGTACTATGTTGAACAGCAGTGGTGATAATGGACATCCCTGCTGTGTTCCTGACCTTAGCGGAAAAGCTTTCAGTTTTTCTCCATTGAGAATGATATTTGCGGTGGGTTTTTCATAGATGGCTTTGATAATATTGAGGTATGTGCCCTCTATCCCTACACTTTGAAGAGTTTTGATCAGGAAGGGATACTGCACTTTGTCAAATGCTTTTCCAGCATCTATTGAGAGTATCATATGGTTCTTATTCTTTCTTTTATTAATGTATTGTATCACATTGATTGATTTGCGGATGTTGAACCAATCTTGCAGCCCTGCAATAAATCCCACTTGGTCGTGGTGAATAATTCTTTTAATGTACTGTTGAATCCTATTGGCTAGTATTTTGGTGAGAATTATCACATCTGTGTTCATCAGGGATATCGGTCTATAATTCTCTTTTTTGATGGGATCCTTGTCTGGTTTTGGGATCAAGGTGATGCTGGCCTCATAAGATGAATTTGGAAGTTTTCCTTCCATTTCTATTTTTTGGAACAGTTTCAGGAGAATAGGAATTAGTTCTTCTCTAAATGTTTGGTAGAATTCCCCTGGGAAGCTGCCTGGCCCTGGGCTTTTGTTTGTTTGGAGATTTTTGATGACTGTTTCAATCTCCTTACTGGTTATGGGTCTGTTCAGGCTTTCTATTTCTTCCTGGTTCAGTTGTGGTAGTTTATATGTCTCTAGGAATGCATCCATTTCTTCCAGATTGTCAAATTTGTTGGCGTAGAGTTGCTCATAGTATGTTCTTCTAATTGTTTGTATTTCTTTGGTGTTGGTTGTGATCTCTCCTCTTTCATTCATGATTTTATTTATCTGGGACCTTTCTCTTTTCTTTTTGATAAGTCTGGCCAGGGGTTTATCAATCTTATTAATTCTTTCAAAGAACCAGCTCCTAGTTTTGTTGATTTTTTTCTTTTTTTTTTTTTTTTGGTTTCTATTTCATTCATTTCTGCTCTGAGCTTTATGATTTCTCTTCTCCTGCTGGGTTTAGGTTTTCTTTCTTGTTCTTTCTCCAGCTCCTTTAGCTGTAGGGTTAGGTTGTGTATTGGAGACCTTTCTTGTTTCTTGAGAAAGGCTTATACTGCTATATATTTTCCTCTCAGGACTGCCTTTCCTGTGTCCCACAGACTTTGAACCATTGTGTTTTCATTATCATTTGTTTCCATGAATTCTTTTCAATTCTTCTTTAATTTCCTGATTGACCCATTCATTCTTTAGAAGGATGCTGTTTAGTCTCCATGTATTTGGGTTCTTTCCAAATTTCCTCTTGTGATTGAGTTCTAGCTTCAGAGCATTGTGGTCTGAAAATATGCAGGGAATGATCCCAGTCTTTTGATACCAGTTGAGACCTGATTTATGACCCAGTATGTGATCTATTCTGGAGAATGTTCCATGTGCACTAGAGAAGAATGTGTATTCTGTTGCTTTGGGATGAAATGTTCTGAATATATCTGTGATGTCCATCTGGTCCAGTGTGTCATTTAAGGCCTTTATTTCCTTGTTGATCTTTTGCTTGGATGATCTGTCCATTTCAGTGAGGGGAGCTTTAAAGTCCCCTACTATTATTCTATTATTGTTGATGTGTTTCTTTGATTTTGTTATTAATTGGTTTATATAGTTGGCTGCTCCCACGTTAGGGGCATAGATATTTAAAATTTTTAGCTCTTCTTGTCAGATAGATCTTTTGAGTATGATACAGTGTCCTTCCTCATCTCTTATTATAGTCATTGGCTTAAAATCTAATTGATCTAAGGATTGCCACCCCAGCTTTCTTCTGATGTCCATTAGCATGGTACATTGTTTTCCACCCCCTCACTTTAAATCTGGAGGTGTCTTTGGGTCTAAAATGAGTTTCTTGTAGGCAACCTATTGATGGGTTTTGGTTTTTTATCCATTCTGATACCCTGTGTCTTTTGATTGGGGCATTTAGCTCAGTTACATTCAGGGTAACTATTGAGAGATATGCATTTAGTGCCACTGTATTGCCTCTAAGGTGACTGTTACTGTGTATTGTCTCTGTTCCTTTCTGATCTACTACTTTTAGGGTCTCTCTTTGCTTAGAGGATCCCTTTCAATATTTCCTGTAGAGCTGGTTTGTTGTTTGCAAATTCTTTCAGTTTTTGTTTGTACTGGAAGCGTTTTACCTCTCCTTCTATTTTCAATGATGGCCTAGCTGGATATAGTATTCTTGGCTACATGTTTTTCTCGTTTAGTGCTCTGAATATATCATGCCAGTTCTTTCTGGCCTGCCAGGTCTTTGTGGATAAGTCCACTGCCAATCTAATATTTTTACCATTGTATGTTACAGACTTCTTGTCCCAGACTGCTTTCAGGATTTTCTCTTTGTCACTAAGACTTGTAAATTTTACAATTAGGTGATGGGGTGTGGACCTATTCTTGTTGATTTTGAGGGAGGTTTTCTGCACCTCCTGGATTTTGATGCTTGTTCCCTTTGCCATATTAGGGATATTCTCTCCAATAATTCTCTCCAATATACCTTCTGCTCCCCTCTCTCTTTCTTCTTCTTCTGGAATCCCAATTATTCTAATGTTGTTTCATCTTATGGTGTCACTTATCTCTCGAATTCTCTCCTCATGGTCCAGTAGCTGTTTGTCCCTCTTTTGCTCAGCTTCTTTATTCTCTGTCATTTGGTCTTCTATGTCACTAATTCTGTCTTCTGCCTCATTCATCCTAGCAGTAAGAGCCTCCATTTTTTAATGCACCTCATTAATAGCTTTTTTTATTTCAACTTGGTTAGATTTTAGTTCTTTTATTTCTCCAGAAAGGGCTTTTATCTCTCCAGAGAGGGTTTCTCTAATAGCTGCCACGCCTTTTTCGAGCCTGGCTAGAACCTTGAGAATCGTCATTCTGAACTCTAGATCTGACATATTACCAACATCTGTATTGATTAGGTCCCCAATCTTCGGTTCTGGCTCTTGTTCTTTTTTTTGTGGAGAGTTTTTCCGTCTTGTAATTTTGTCCAGATAAGAGTATATGAAGGAGTAAATAAAATACTGAAAGGGTGGCAAGGACCCCAGGAAAATGCACTTTAAGCAAATCAGAAGACACCATAAATCGTGGGGTGGGGGGAGAAAGGGGATAAAAAGAAGTTCAGAAAAAAAATTAAAAAAAGAAAACAAATAAAGAAAAAATATAAAAAAGAAATATATATATATATATTAGATAAACTAGTTAAAAAACTTTAAAAAAGAAAAGGGTAAAAGTTAAAAAAAATTTAGCAGAAGAAAAAAAATTAAATTAAAAAAATTAAATTAACTGCAAGACTAAAGAATCATGGGGAGAAAGCCATGAGTTCTGTGCTTTGCTTTCTCTTCCTCTGGAATTCTGATGCTGTCCTTGGTAGGTGAACTTGGTCTTGGCTGGATTTTTTGTTGATCTTCTGGGGGAAAGGCCTGTTGTAGTGATTCTCAAGTGTCTTTGCCTGAGACGGAATTGCACCGCCCTTACCAGGGGCTGGGCTAAGTAATCCGCTTGGGTTCGCTTTCAGAAGCTTTTGTCCCCTGAGTGCTTTCCGTAGAGTTCCGGAGGATGGGAATGAAAATGGCGGCCTCCCAATGTCTGGCCCAGAGGAGCCAAGAGCTCGGGGCCCCACTCCTCAGTGCGCCTTCCGAGAAAAGAGCCCAATCACTCCCGTCTCCCTGGCCTCTGGCCATGCTCTGAGCTCACCCAGCCTGCGACCAGTTCAAGGTAACCCCGAGCTGAGAGCTCACTCCTCAGCTCTGTCTCTGTAGCCGGCTTCCCCGCTCTAATACCTGCGAGCTCTGTGGCACTCAGACATCCCCGATCCTTCTGTGACCCCGTGGGACCTGGGGCCACGCTGACCCCGCGTGGGCTTCCCCCCGGTTTAGCCTCTGGAGTGATGTCCCTCCGTGGAGCAGACTTTTAAAAGTCCTGATTTTGTGCTCCGTTGCTCCGCCACTTGCCGGGAGCCGGCCCCTCCCCCCGGGGTCTATCTTCCCGTCGCTTTGGATTCACTTCTCCGCTGGTCCTACCTTTCAGAAAGTGGTCGATTTTCTGTTTCTAGAATTGCTGTTCTTCTTCTCTTCGATTTCCCATTGGATTTGTAGGTGTTTGCAATGGTCTGCTAAGCTATCAAGCTGATCTCCTGCTACCTGATGTCGTCTCAGCTGCTACTTCTCCGCCATCTTGACTCCTCCAACTTTCATGAATTTTTAACACTATATTACTTTCCTAAAAATAAGTAAAACAAATTATGTTTTGATTAAATGGTGTAAGTCTTATATATCCAGTTATTCTAAGGGCTAAACACTATAGTTGAAACAGTATGAATTATTTACTCACCTAAATAAAGAGCATTAATCTTCTGAAGAAAAAGTAATGGTCTTATCCATTTTATATCTTAGCACACTAATGTAGTTTGCTAAGAGCAACAATTAAACATTTGGAAATGTGTGGGATTTTTCCTAACAGAGTTGAATCATTCACATTTTCTTCAATATAAATTTGATTCAAGACTATAAAGAATTGAAAACGTCACTAAATTTTTCATATGCTAAAAATCTTAATTGTAATTATCCTTGGAAATATTTGTATTCATGGGGGAGGGTGTTAGAACATACTGACAGTTATAAATTCCACTGAATTAAGGATAGATGAAAGACAACAGTTAAAGAAGACTTTTAGTTAACAAAGGAAATAATCCAACAGTGTATTTCAGCAAGGAGTTAAAAAAAAAAAAAAAAAACCGTAACGTCACCTGTGTTATAGATATCAATCCCCATTATCCCCCTAATTTTCCTTTTAAGTGATGATGATATTGTATATCTCTGGGATGGTGGAAGGCTGGTTTGAGAAAAAGGAGGAATAAACGTGCATTTTATACTGTCGTCAATTTTTAAGTTTTATTTTTAAGTAAACGACACAGTCAAAAGTGCAAAGATTTTGTCCAATTATGGAGATAACATTTTCTATGATTGAGAAGAGAAAATGTAGGTACCATTTACAAGAGAATTACCAAGAGAATTTAAGGAATATATCAAAGTTGTTTTAAAAGCCTTTAAATAGATTTATATTTATAATGTATATTATATTACATATAAATATATAATAGATTTCAATTTAACAATGTAATTGTTATTTATAAAAATATAACAGGTAGAAAAGGAATATGGATAAATTTAAGGGAATACATTTTAAGATACTCAATTTTTTACTATGTTCTTTTCAAAAAAACTGCTTGACCAACTTTTTATAATTATAATAGAGTATTTATTAGTATAAATTTCATTTGGCAAGTGAAATAGTGGAATGGAAATACTAATTCAAAGGAGAAAGGAAACAAAGTAAAATGCCTCAAAGTTTTTTTAATTGTTTTATATATATATAATTATATAGATTACATATAATTATAGATAATAGATATATATAATTAGAGATCTATATTATATAGATCTATAATATAGATATAACAGTAGTTTATTTTAATATATAAAAATTAATGTTTAATTGCTAACATATTTAATATAATGCATTCTATGAGTGTATTTATATAAACAATTATGTAACATGTTATATATATACATACATATATATTAAATGGATTATTTAGAAGTGCTATAGAATATGTATCTTAAATTTTGTATTGATAAAATATACAAGTCTAATTAAAAATGCTTGAGGTTTTGCATAGTTTTTCAAGATTATTTTAAATGTCAAAGAGCAAAAATTTTAAAAACAACACAAAGAGAATTTTGACTTATACTTTTAACAGTGTGTTCAGGAAAATGTAGAGGTTCCTAATATCTTTTCCAGCTATCCTTCTAATATTTTATTTATCCACACTACTGGCAACTTATCTATGCTTCCAAAATGTATCAAAGTTTTATTTTATTTTTTATTTATTTTATTTATTTTTTTATTATTGTGTCCAATTAGCCAGCATGTAGTACATCATTAGTATTTGCTGTAGTGTTCAATGACTCACTGGTTGGGTATAACACCCAGTGCCAGGAGAATCCTTGGGAGAGAGTGAGTGAGCGAGAGGTGCATATGTGCACGTACGTGGGTCTTTGCACACATAAAGAGAGCTTATGTATAAATGTATGTATATTTGAAGCTGATAAATGTTCAAATTTAGTCATTTCAGTTTGTGTACAGTAAATCTCAAGATTCCTGAAATTCCTTCTGTACTTCTAGTTGATATATTCTTACATAATAGATGTAGTCCACACTTGGAGATCTGTCCAGGTTCCCTCATTTTTACCAATTTTTATGCCACGTCGGTTAGTGGGCCCTTTCGCTTTCCACTCAAGCCAGTGGAACTGCTCTGCCTTCGAGGGCAGAGAAAGTCGGTGTGGTTGGGAGTTTAACCCGGTTCACTCTCCGTCCAACCTTGACTCTAGATGAATTCAAATATATGGACGTCATCTTCCCTCCTTTGAAAAGGCATAACTCTGAGGCATAATTTACACTCTGAGGATCCCCTGCAAGGTCAAATTAAAGCCCCCCCTGCACTGTGATTTTACCTAAAATTGCACTTTCTTGTCTTCTTCCCCTCCCTTGTCCTTCTTCCTACATCCTTCAACTGCATCTCCTGGGAATAATTTTTAAATAAATGATTTGCCCAGAAATGCACTCCTCAGAATCTGCTTTCTGGACACTCGTCTTAATACTATCAGTGTTGCGAAATGATTGAAAAGCAGTTCCCTAATTTACTATTCTTAGTGAGGTGTTTAAAGGTGTTACAAAGGCAAAATCATATCCCACATATCTCTTAATACAATAAGTTAGATTTAAGGAGGACACGTACTAGAGTTAGTCTAGTGAAGAACTTACCACAGGGACAAAATTTTAAGGTCACCAAAGCCTCAATAATTAAGATAAGTAATACTTTAATGCAACAATTAAAAAGCAAAAATTAATATAAAAATCTATGAGGTAATAATTATTTGCATTTTTATGAAAGAGAGGATCAATATTAGTGATTTTTTTCTTTTGCTTCCGTCTCCAGTATGTGTTGGCATGGCTGTGACTTCCAGAAGCTAGAAAAAGATTAACAAACAAACACTCCAAATCAACACAAAGAAAGAAATAATAAAGAGCAGGAAACAAGAAAATTGAAAACAGGAAAACAATGAGACAAAATGCGGGTTCTTTTTTTTTTTTTAAGATTTTATTTATTTACTTGACAGACAGAGATCACAAGCAGGCAGAGAGGCAGGCAGAGAGAGGGGAAGAAGCAGGCTCCCCGCCAAGCAGAGAGCCCGATGTGGGGCTCAATCCCAGGACCCTGAGATCATGACCTGAGCTGAAGGCAGAGGCTTTAACCCACTGAGCCACCCAGGTGCCCCTAAAATGCGGGTTCTTTAATCTTTTTTTTTTTTTTTAGAGATTTTACTTATTTGACAGAAAGAGATCACAAGTAAGCAGAGAGAGAGAGAGAGGGAAGCAGGCTCCCCGCTGAGCAGAGAGCCCAATGCGGGACTCGATCCCAGAACCTTGAGATCATGACCTGAGCCGAAGGCGGCAGCTTAACCCACTGAGCCACCCAGGTGCCCCGGGTTCTTTAAAAAGAAAATTGATAAACTTCCAGCAAGATAGGCAAAGAGCAAGAGAAACTTTCCAGGACCAGGAGTGAAGGGAGGGAGTTGCAGACTCTGCACACATCAGAGGGATAAAGGCAACACTGAGAACAGCTCTGTGTGAATAAATTTGACAAGTTAGAATACTTAGACCAAATCCCTCCAAAACACAGATGATTAAAACTCACCCACAATGAAAACTCACCCACAATGAAAGAGGTAATCAGAATAGTCTGAAACTATTAAAAGATCCTGAATCGGTAATACGAAATCTTACAATAAAGAAAAATAATAAGGCCCAGAAAATTTTACTAGAGAATTCCACCGGACACTTAAAGAATTAACGCCCATTCGACGAGCACTCTTCCAAAATACAGAATGGGAGCCAAAACTTACCAACTTTTTATACAGACGGCTAGCATTGCCCTAATGCCAACACCAGACAAAGGCCACAGACACAGAGAGAGAGAGAGAGAGAGGAAAGGGAAACCGCAGACCAGCTCTCCTGTGAAAATACACAGAGAAGTCCTGGATAAAAGACTTCAAATCCAATCCATTGCATTATACAGCATGATTGAGTGAGATTAATTCTGGGAATGAAAGACTGATCCAATATTTAAAAATTCATCAATGTCAATCTGTCATATTAATAAAATGAAGCCAAATTAATTGGAAATCCATTTTTGACCTGGTAAACAATACTCACTTATTAAAAGTGAAACAGTCAAAGTTGTGAAGTGACTGAGAAAGTAATTAGTTTGATTTACAGACTGGACAGCTTTTGGCAATTATGACTTTCATTTTTTTTTAACAACTCAAGCTAGTATGGAGAAAATAGGACATACTTTTAATATTGTCACTGAGAAAAACATAAAACATATTAAATAACTTGTTTTGTTCCTTTTCTTAATTTATGTTAACTTATGTTCTGTCTGGAAAAATTAAGAGTATTATACATAATACAGACACACTATCTTGCAGAATTACAAGGCATAAGCTTTTCTATCTGAAATATATTTGCACGATAGCAAAATTGGTAATATTTTTACCCAGTTAACACACAGATACAAAATCTTTATTCTGCATTTTACAAGAAATGCTTCCATTTGACAACTACAATCATGTTTTTGACTTACTGACTTTAAAATGGTCCAGTGAGGGGCGCCTGGGTATGTCAGTTGGCAGGAACATGCCACTCTTGATCCTGGGGTTGTGAGTTTGAGCCCCACTTTAGGTGTAAAGCTCACTTAAATGGTTGAAATGGTCTCGCGAATCTTAGCAAACTACCTTCCCAACCCTAAATAGAAGCCACATTCTGGGGGGCGGGGCTGGTTCCGTCGGTTAAGGGTCTATAGACCTTCAGCTCACGTCATGATCTCAGAGCTCTGGGATCCAGCCCCGCATCCAGCTCCCTGCGTAGCAGCGAGTCTGCTCGTGCCTCTGCCCCTCCCCCAGCTTGTGTTCTCTCTCTCTCTCTCTCCCAAATAAATAAATAAAGTCTAAAATAAAAATGGAAGCCACATTCCATACATTTATCTGGGATATATAAATATTTGCAGAATTGCTTTTTTTGTGTGTTTAAGGTTATTGTTAAATTTTAACATTATTTTGCAATCATTATTCTAAATTAACTTTATCATTAATAGTTGAGAAAAATATTGGCAAGACAAACATTTTTCACTGAATGATAAATGCCATACTATTAAGACTAAACAAGTATATCTAAAGAACAAAGGAAATGTGATCAGAGAAGACATAAAAAATGACAGTCTGAAGAAATATATGGTAGCATATTATTCTCTACATGTTAGTCCATAGAACTTTGACAGCTGCCTGTTGAATAATCCAATATTCTTATATTCAGTGATGTCCCTATAATTTCCAACTGCAAAAATATATTAGTTTTTGAAACGTGAAAATGAACCACACATCCTGAAAGATACAGTGGGCGTATCGGTCAGCTAGTAAAGTGACCTGCAGACCCCACCTCATCTCGCTTTGAATGTGACGGAGAGTGTAGCGCTCTGACGAATATACAGTCATTAGGCAGGTACGGGTGCGAGAGTGATGAGTGTTCCCCGGCTATGCCAACACACGGATCTATCATGAAGCTTAGACAGTTTCAGAGCAAGCCCAGGTCATCTCTTCAAAGCCCATCATTGTGCTCACGAAGACACGGAAGTCCAAAGAGAGTTCAATTTTTAGTCTCTTCAGAAGAATCCCAGAGGTACTTTCCAGGAACAGGTAATGCACCCAAACTCTCTCACGTGTCCTCACACCGAGCCACCGACTCCTTTCTGATGTCTGACGGTGCGTGATGGGGACTCGCTCTAAAACCAGCTTTGGAGTCACCTTAGCAAAGTGACTTTTGGCTTTAAAAGCAGGGTGTGGGATAATCACAAAAGAAGTAAGTTGGAAACCATAACAAGGAGCCCTGCGGGAGACAAGAAAAGGCATTTCAAAAAGAGATTGGGAAGGGGTTATTTGCGGGGCCCGACTACGGGACAGCCAGTGTGCAAAGGGAGCTTGAGCAACTGAGAGCAAAGCTGGAAGGTCGACCTGTTCGCAAGGGGCTTAGTCATCGGTTTACATGAAGACGTGTGAGGACTTTGAGTACCACTGTCTAGACTCTCTGATTTTGGAGAAAGAACATGTATCAGCAAACGACAGGAAAACTCTTGTCATGATGCATGATTTTACATCAGTCAGTGGCTGAATAGGAGAAAAGCCTTATGAATCTTGTTACACATTTATAATCAAAGGACTTTGAATGCTGATTTAATATAAGTGAAGGTAAATCAGAACAAAAAGTATTATCAGGTGCACGTGTCACAGGAAATCAATGTGGAGGAGGGAAAGAATTTTATCACCGTGTCTGGGGGGAAGATTCTTTATCGTTCAGTCAGATGGAGAAATGAGCATGAGTTACTACAGCACTAGATGGACCCTGGTCTCAAGTAATTATGTATTTTTAAGTGGGTCACTGTTTCCATAGGGATTTTCTTTTTAAAGCTGAGAAGAAATATGATGAAATTCAGGCTTTCAAAACACTTGTTTGTAGATGGTCCAGGAAAGACTAGACTTGCTACTCACAGCAGGGCTCTGCTGCCCTCTCCTGCAGGAAAGGAATTCCTCTAAGGAATGAGTTCTCCCTCTGCGGATACACAGTGTTACCGTGCTTCTCAGTAAGATGGAAATAGACAGTAGGACCTGTCTATATCGGAAGTATTAAATGATAAAAGCCAAACCAAGTCAGGAATCAAATTAAAAGACTAGATCCCATGACCTATTAACTGGCCATCCGCGTCTAAGGTCAACTTCTGCTTCTCTTGGTTCTCCCTCTCCCACTCCCCCTGCTTGTGCTCCCTCTTGCTGTGTCTCTCTCTGTCAAATAAGTAAATAATATCTTTAAAAAATAAATAAGGTCAATACTGTATTCCTGGTACCAAGAATAATATCTACAATGGACTGGAACTCAAATCACATCTCAAAAAAGATCCTTTCATATTTTAGAATTTTTCTCTGGCTTCACATCATGATATAATTCCAACTCCTTGGTATGGCATTAAAATGTCCACATCATTTGATCCTAACCTGTCTTTCTATCCATAACGTCCGGTTACGGCCGTCGCCCAGACTTTGCTTCAGTCTAGCTGCTGGTAGGTTTCCAACCACATCGTTTCTGTTCGTGCGTCTTCTCTCAAACGGTCTCATTCTCTAGAACACATTCTTTCTCTTCTCCATATCCACTAGTCAAAGTCCTTCTCATCTTTTAAAATCAAAACCACAGACTAATTCTTCTGTGAGGTCTTTACCAGTATTGCATATCAAAACGCGTCTGCTCTTTCATACCATTTTAATTGCTTTTACAGCGATTGAGGTGACCACCTTCATGTTGTTACATTATCTGCCTTCTGGGCTTTCTTGTTCATCGCGCACAGAGATCGCTTCTTACCTGCCTTTGCGCCCACAGCCCCGTAAAACACCTGACCCAAATGTGTCATTCAGTAGAATAAATGTTGAGTATATTATTTCACAAAATCGTAACAGTATTTCATATTCAAATTGGGTTAGCTGAGTTGAAATTATTTAGCAATTCAGATGAATTACACTATCAGGTTGAAGAAGGTTCATAACACAGGGGAAAGCATTAACAATTTTCACTAATTACAGTTCAGGTAGCTAATGGCAGTCATTAATCATAAAATTAGTCTATAAAAATGTTAAATTCTAAAACATGTTCTCTGGTGTGTGTGTGTATGTGTGGTCGACTCAATAATGATTCCCCAAATGTTCATGCAGGAATCTTTGGAACCTGTAAATATATTACCTTTCATGTAAAAAAAAGATTCTGTAGGTGTGATTAAGTTTAGAATTTTAAAAAGGCGAGAGATTGTCCTGGATTACCCAAATGGGTCCCATGTAATTATAAGCTTCCTTATAATTACATGGGACCCATTTGTATAAGGGAGGCAAGAAGATCAGTCAGAGAAAGGGGACTATGATGACGCAAGCTGGGGTTGGAAGCATTTTAAAGATGGAGAAAGGGGCTGTGACCCAAGAAATACAGGCTGGCCTCTAAAAGCTGGAAAATGCAAGGAAACGAATTGTCCCCTGGAGCGTTAGGCGGTGACAGAGCCCTTCAAGGACACTAATTTTTTTAGCTAGATGAGACCTACTTTCACTTTTGAATTCCAGAACTATAACAGATTTGTGTTGTTTCAAGCCACAAAATCTGTGACAATATGCAATAGGAAACTAATGCAGGGTGTTTCTCAAGTGTTACAATGTAGCTTTTAGGCATGTCAGGCCTATTCCTGTAACTGCAGTTGGATGATCATGTAAACTGTGACACATACCGGAGGCTTTCAGATTGAATATTGCCATTGAGTTATTATAAATGTTAGGTGATTAAAAATAATTAAACCTGATTTGGAGTATTGCCTCTGGAGTTGTGATACTGACTTTTCAGGTAAAATGATCATTATTAAAAAGCTTCTAGAACAATTAAGTTGTGCCTCTATATTTATCCATGACAAACAATTGGTTTTCACTTATTTTATTCATTATTAGGCAAATTATTAGAAATTTGCTGATAAGTACATACAAGTATAACCTTTAACTTGAATTTAAATTATTTATTAATGCATTTTCAACCAGGTTACAACTTTTCCTGCAGATCTCAGTTATCAAATAGCCAACTGGAATATTCACTTACTGTTTAACAAAGAAACAACTCAAATGATATTTTTGTAAGCTTACAGTTTGATTACAGTATGAATACATCTTAGTGGGCCACCATGTTTTATAGTTATCTCTGCATTTTTACCACTTTAGTTTGTGTATGTGTGTGGTATTTCATATGGTATTAGAAATTTGTAAATACATTATTTTCTCTAAATCTGTACTTTAAAATTTGAAATGCATGTTGTGTTTTATTGCTATGGGAGCGTCATCCTTTCATAGAGGATGGGTGGATGCAACGGTGACAGCATAAAGGTTGCGGCCTTCACAGAAATAACTTCAAGGGCTTAATTTCTTCTAAATAAATTTAATACACTGTATTTGCTGCTTCCAAAGTCACATGTTTATGTATCTAACTTTTTCACTAATAATTTTCTAACATTCTAATTTTCCTACTCAAAATTACTCATAAGAATTTTTTTTTCACTTTGCTGAAACTTCTGGTCTGTTCACTTCACCACTTTTTTGCTCATCAGCACATCCATTTGGCAGTCACTTCTCCTCCTTTTCATCGTAGGTTCCACCATTTCTGGTCTTTATTTGTTTGACCATTTCTCTCATTACTTGTCTCAAAAAAAATCCTGTGCGTGTATATATATCGCCTTTGCTGTTTCTGCACACGTAAAGCTGCGCACTGATCAAGAAGACGATACGACCTAGAAGACTAGCATTTTTGTGTAATTATAATCCTGACACTCAGTGACGTCCTACAGCTCCTTCATCTTTCCTGCACGTGTTATTTGGAAAATTAAAATAATCATGAGGGAAATCCCTCAGCTTTCCTTTGGCTCATTCTGAAAATAGAGCTGTGTCTGCAGCCACCTACTCCTTTCTTCATGTGCTCATGGGGAAAGTAGGCCTCCTCTTCCCAAAGCGCAGTACTTCTACATTTGCTTGTAGTTTTCCCTCTTGTGTTTTCAGGGGTTTTAGTCCTTTGCAATTATTTCTTCTCCATATCGTTTGTATCTTTACGGTGAATACCCAGTAGTGCGACAGCTGAGTCACAGGACAACTCTATTTTCAACTTTTTGAGGAACCTCCGTGCTGTTGTCCAGAGTGGCTGCCCCAGCTTGCGTTCCCACCAACAGTGCAGGAGGGTTCCCCTCTCTCCGCATCCTCGCCAGCATCTGCAGTTTCCTGACTTGTTAATTTTAGCCATCCTGACTGGTGTGAGGTGGGATCTCATGTGGTTTTGATTTGTATTTCCCTGATGCCGAGTGATGTGGAGCACATTTTCATGCATCTGCTGACCATTTACATGCCTTCTTTGGAGAAATGTCTTTTCTTGTCTTCTGCCCATCTCTTGAGTGGATTATTTGGGGGTTTTTTGGGTGTTGTAGTATCTTTTAAAGTGATATGTAGGTGTGCCTCATTTTGTACTAAATAAAGTTGTTCAAAGTTGTGAGCAAATTAATGCTTATAAATCAAATCTTTATTCCCCCATATATTATTATAATTAATAAAGCCTGCCCCACAATATTCAGTTGGCAGTGTCTAATATTTTAAATGTGACCTCACTTTTCTTCAGATATAACTGTCCAGTAATTAATGATCTGAAAATACTTGGATATATGAGGAAAGTTTAGGAACAAATAGAATTTTGAATTTTTTTTGTAAAATAAAAATTATTTTGTATCATGAAGAATTATACTGAAAGCAAAGCTTATTAAAATAAATAGAGGTTTCAGATTTGTCTTTATTTAAGTTAACACACTTATATTAAAATATGAGAATTATGTTTCCAAATACTTACAGAAGTTTATTTTAAGAACTTATAAAGGGAGACATAAAACCAGGGAGATAGAATAACTATACTATTGGGTAAATGTTTAAAATCCACAATAAAGGGGCACCTGGGTGGCTCAGTCAGTAAAGCTTCTGCCTTCAACTCAGGTCATAATCCCGGGGTCCTGTGATCGTGCCTTAGGTCGGGCTCCCTGCTCAGCGGGGAGCCTGCTTCTCCCTCTCCCACTCCCCCTGTTTGTGTTCCCTCTCTCACTGTCTCTCTCTCTGTCAAATAGATGAATAAAATCTTAAAAAAAGTAAAAAAATTAAATTCACAATAAAGACAGAATAATATTAAAAAACACTTTCTGTCTTTCTTTTCCTTGAATGTTGCTATAGTCATGCCATATCAATCCTCTGTTAGAGGACTCAAGTTCAGAACTGAAATAGACGTTAGCAATCCTTTAGTCAAACCCAGGATATCATTCAAGCTTTAATGTCACAAGTACATTAATATCACATAAATCATAGTATCACATAGACACTATCACAGATAATAGCGTCACATAGATACTGTTTAATAAGAAAAATCAAAATCACCATAGTAAGAAAAAAAGTGTAATCATATCACAAAATTTACTGATTTTATTTGTTCTGTCATAATGAAATTTTATTTAATATTATTTATTAATAATTTTATTTATTTAATATATCTATTTTTATTTTTTATTTTAAAAAATAGTGAAGTACAGTTGACACACAATGTTACATTAGTTTCAGGTGTATAGCGTGGTGATTTGACAAGTCTGTGTGTTATGCCGTGCTCACTTCGGGTGTAGCTGCCATCTGTCACCACGCGATGCTATTCAGAACCGATGACTAAGTTCCCCCACGTTGTGCCTTTCATCCCTGTGACTTACTCGTTCCATAACTGAAAGGCTGTAATTCCCACCACACCTTCACCCGTTTTGCCCATCCCAGCCCCTGCCCCCGGCAACCACCAGTTTGTTCTCTGTATTTCTGGGTCTGTTTCTGCTTTTTTTGTTTGTTGTTTAGACTCCACTTGAAATCACATGGTATCTGTTTTTCTCCATCTGATGTATTTCACTTAGCATTATACTCTGTAAGTCTGTCCCTGTTGTCATGAATGGCAAGATCTCATTCTTTTTATTGCTAAGTAATATTCCATTATATATGTATATATATAATATGGCATATGTATATATGCCACATCTTTATCCATTCATCAATTTTTTCCCATCTGCAAATTTTATTTTATTTATATAACAAACTTTTTTTTACCACTTTTAAAATTCAAATATAATTAACAGTGTTACATTAGTTGCAGGTGTACAATATAATGATTCAACAATTCCGTACGTTTCTCGTATCCACCACAGTAAGCATATAAATGCACCCTTAATCCCCTACATCTCTTTAACCCATTCTCCCAACCACCTCCCCTTTTGTTCTTGATATTTAAGAGTTTGGGGTTTTTGTTTTTCTCTTTTTTCTTTGTTTGTTTCTTAAATTCTGCACATTAGTGAAATCACATGGTATTTGTCTTTCTCTGACTTAATGCATGTAGCGTGATATCCTTTAGCTCTTCCACATTGTTGCAAGTGTCAGGATTTCATTCTTTTTATGGCTGAGTAGTAGTCCAGTGTGTGTGTGTGTGTGTGTGTGTGTGTGTGTGTGTACCCTGTCTTCTTTAACCATTTATCTCCTGATGGACAATTCAGTTGTTCCATAATTTAACTATTGTAAATAATGCTGCAAAAACAGAAGTGCATGTACCTTTTCAAATTAGTGTTTTTGTTTTCTTTGGGTAAATACCCAGTAGTGGAATTACTGATCATATATTATTTCCATTTTTAATTTCTTAAGGAATCTCCTTACTGTTTTCAACAGTGGCTGTACCAGTTTACATGCCCACCGACAGTGCATGAGGTTCCTTTTGTCCACATCCTCACCAACACTTGTTATTTCTTGCCTTTTTGATTGTAGCTACTCTGACAGGTGTGAGGTGATACTATGGTGTTAATTTGCATTTCCCTGATGATTAGTGATACTGAGCATCTTCTCCTGTGTCTGTTGTCCGTCAGTAGGTCTTCTTGACAAAAATGTCTTTTCAGGTCACCTGCCTATTTTAAAGTCAGATTATTTATTTTTTTGGTGTTAAGTTGTATAAGTCCCTTATTTATTTTGGATATTAATCCTTTACCAAATATATCACCTGCAAATATCTTCTCCCATTAACTCCCAAGAGCTTATTTTTCTGGTGTATTTCCAATAGTTTATTTTTGCTTTTGCTTTTTTTGCCTCAGGAGACACATAGAAAAATGTTGCTAAGGCTAAAGTTAAAGAGTTTACTGTCCATATTTTCTTCTAGGATTTTTATGGTTTCAGGTGTCACATTTAGGTCCTTAATCCATTCTGTTTTGTTTTTTGTATGATTTTTTGTTTGTTTGTTTTGTCTATGGTGTAAGAAAGTGGTTCAGTTTCGTTCTGTTGCGTGCGGCTGTCCAGTTTGTCCAGTTTTCCCGGCACCACTTATTCAGGAGACTGTCTTTTCCTTATTATATATTCTTGCCCTGTTTGTCATAAATTAATTGACTTTGTAAGCATGGGTTTATTTCTGGATTCTGTATTCTGTTCTCTTGCTCTATGTGTCTGTTTTTGTGCTAGTCATACTGTTTTGATCACTATAGCTTTGTAAATATATATTGAAATCTAGGCTTGTGATACGTCCAGCTTTGTTCTTCTTTCTCAAGGTAGTTTTTGCTGTTTAGGGTCTTTGTGATTCTGTACAGATTTCAGGATTATTTGTTTTAGTTCTGTGAAAAGTAGTACTATTGGCATTTTTATAGTGTCACTGTTTGCAAGTGACATGATCCTATAGAAGAAAACCCTGTGGAACTCCACCAAAAACCTATTAGAAGTAATATGTGATTTTTATAAAGTTGTGGATGCAAAATTAATATGCAAAAATATGTTGTATTTCTATCTAGTAATAATAAATTAACAGAAAAAGAAATTAAGAAAATAGTTTCATTTATAATTGCACCAAAAATAAAATACCTAGGAATAAACTTAACCAAGAAAGTGAAAGACATGTACATTGAAAATTATAAAGCATCGATGATAGAAATTGAGGATGCCAAACAGAAAGATATGTTATGCTCATGGTTTGGAAGAATGTTAAAATATTCATATGACCCAATGCAATTTATAGATTCAATGCTATCCTTAGCAAGGCATACTGACTTTAAGTAAAAATAGTCTTTTTCTCATAAAAACACAATTATTTTATAAATGTAATTTTACGTACTTGCAAGTTGTAGTTTCTCAACAGCAGTATATTATAGTTTATGGACTTGAAATACTAATAAGAAAGTTTCCTAAAGAATATTCCTAGGATAGAAATGTGTTATTTGTGTTTATGATTCAAGATGGAAAAGGAAAAGAAAGAAAGAAAAGAAAGAAAGAAAGGGGAAGGAAGGAAAGTAAATGTTATGAAAAACATGTGCAAAAGTTTTAGAAGAAAGAATGCATCTTTCTGAAAACCTTGGAACTGAGTTACCATGTTGTGACAGTTTTGGCTTTATTCACTGAAAGCTCTTGCTGTCTTTTTCCTGTTTGTAAAAGTAGTTTTTAAAAACCACCTAAAAAATGGCTAGCGGCCACCCAAGCTGTTCTATTTAAGGAGATTATTTAAGGAAGTTGCCAACAAGAAAATAAAACTTTCTGTTTTTAACTTTTATTTTTTAATTTGTAGTCAATAGTTAAATAAAATACATATTACTTCCAAATCATACTTGTTATCCAGAGCTGACAAGATTCTGTCCAAACAGTTGTATGATTTTAGGATCTAGCCAAGTGAGCGCGCTACATCCCACCCTTCTTTGGGGCTGCGGATTGGGGGGGGAGGACTCGGAGGGCCATGCCAGCCGGAGAGCACGTAAGGACATGTTCCACTTGAAAAGACCAATTCACTGCAATGTCAAAATTTACCTTCCATGAAGAAAAGTCATACTGGCATTTTCAGAAAGTGTAGCAAAAATGCAAAGAGGAGTCACCTTGTTTCCTAGAGATAATAGAGTCACCTGCAAGTGCCAGTATCCAGGACCTTCCCTCAGATTTTCTGGTCAGTGTTTCTGTGGTGGGGCCTGGGCATGCATAATTTTAGAAAACTGTGCCTGTGCCAGTATTTATAACCTGCATTCAGGATTGAATAAAACGATCCACCCCATCCACACTATGATAGTCAATTTTATGTGTCAACTTGATTGGGCTGAAGGATGCCCAGAGAGCGGGTAAAACATCATTTCTGTTTACGTCTGTGAGGGATTTCCTGGAAGAGATTTTCGTTCGAATCCATAGACTTGAGTGAGGAATAATGTCCTCACTGACGAGAGTCGATTTTATCCAACTCATGCAAAACCTGAATAGGACAAAAAGGTGGAGTAAGGGCAAGTTTGCTCTCTCTGCTTGAGGGAGGACAGCTAGTATCTTTTGCCCTCGGACATTGCCTCTCTTGATTCTCAGGCTTCCAGACTCAAACCAGGACTTACACTCGGCCCACCTGAACTTAATTACACAACTGACTTTTCTCGTTCTCCAGCTTGTGCGTGCACGCGTGCACACATATATGCATGCATATATTTGTAGATATATGTATATATTGTATATATGTGTGTATATAATGTGTATATATGTATATATGTGTATATATGTATATATGTGTATATATGCATGTATGCATGCTAGCTTAGCATTTATCTGTTTCTCTAGAGAACCCAGACTATTAGGCTGTCCCCACAGAAAGAACTACTTTAGAGAGTTTCTTGGGTTTCATCTATATCTTTATCATATATTTGACATATTGCCTTTACTCCTACCATCTCTGGGGGTTCCAAGCCATTCCTCAGTGGCCGACAGCAACTCACATTAACGCAGTTACTCCAACCACACACATTCTTCACTTGGTTGGGCAGAATGTAGCACATAACTGAAAAGACACTGAAACACTGCAGCAGAAACGTCACCATGTTGAATAAAAATATTATATGAGGAAAATCATTCCGTGGGGATTTAGAAACACACAGTGGTTCCTCCATCCTGCTCTGTTCTTCTGATTAATTTTTTTTTTGTTCTTCTGATTAATTCATTGGTGTGTGGTCTGTTTGAGTTCCAGAGCATCACCTGTACATATCACTATTTTTGACAATTTCGTGCTATCCGCCTGAAACAAGTGTCGTCTCTCTTCATCTGAAAAGACTGCACAGTTTCATCATTAGAGAGTGGCCTCCAGTGTCAGATTGCCTTGCTTCAAATCCCGGGTCCAGGATTAGGTGTATTTCTAATCTTCCCCAAGAGATCGTACCCCAAGAGCAAGGAAAGCTGGAACTTGGGCATTTTACCTCCACGCCTTATCTCCGTCTTTTACTCCAACGCCGTAGATTCTTGAGGCTCGGAGGGATTTCCAAGTTTCTCTCCTATGCTGAGTTTTCTCCACTGTATGGGCTAAAGATTAAATCCGTTATGATTGGCTGTCGTTACTGGGAGGAGCGTAAGCAGCTGACTCCAGAAATTTCCCTCGCAACAGTCTCTTTTAAAATACCCGCTGCGCAGACTCACGCATGTGTACATCGCTAGACGCCCAACTCCCGGTGTTGTCTCCGGTTCTTCCTCTTTGTGCTCTGTCAATCCTTATAGTCTCCGAGGTAACCGAGTAAGAAAATCGCGAACGGCTGTATTTTTTGACTATTTAGTAAAGGCAGCTTTGGCCACTTCTTAGTGAAAAAAAAAGTAATAATTTCATGACAGCCCTAATATTTCTAGGAATGGATTAGATTAATCTCAAAAGGATTCAGAGATTAAAACTTTGTCATTTTAACAGCCTCAATGTTTAATAAAAAGTCAGTCTTGGAACTTACTTGATCCTATATGTCCAAGACACAGGAGAGAAAAAAAGGGGGAAGAGAAGGCTTATTTTTAACCTGAGAGAGAAGGAAAAAAATAGAGTCAAAGTTCTATTTCTAGCACAGCTACTAATCATCTGGGCAATTTCCTAAGATCACTTTCTGTATGAAAATGATGATAAGACTACCTCATAATTGAGATTTTTTTAGAGTGAAATGAGATACTGAATTCAGTGTACTTGTCACGGTGGCTAGTATGTTGTGAGTGCTCAGTGACTGGTAGCAATAAGAACAATTCTTGTAATAATTATTAATATTAACACAGTCATTATTATTAGGAGGGGAACATAATCACCTCCATGAAGGCAAAATGGCTGTAATTTACACTTCCCACCTAATTTAGCATTTCCCACCTAGTTTAGTGAACTAATGTTTCACTAAAGCATTAGTAGCTCTTATTTTTAGAATATAGTACCTTTCGTGTATTTGATTATTTTTCTCTGTTAATTATCAAAGAACTTTAAGACTTTTAGTTGTACATAATATTTTAACGTGTCAAAAATCAGGGAAATTTTTGACATCAAACATTAATTATTCTGAGATCATAATACTCTTTGACAAACTAATAAATCCATGAACATTATCCCCAGGACTATACAAATGTATATGAAACTGTTATGAAAGATTTGCAGAGTTTCTGAAGCATGTCTCTGAATACAGTTGCAGTCTACAATCCAGAAACCTAGAAGTTTTCTTCGTAAATAGAAATATTTCACAAAATTTGAAAAATTATTGTTTCTAATTCTCAGTATTATAAAATTATGCAACTAAGTTATGACTTTAATTTAGAAAAAGTCTAAAAGTCAGCCTAAGAAAATGTCATAAAACTATCAGAGGGGTGTGTGTGGGGGGGTGGACAGTGACAGAGAGAAACGGAGACAGGTGGGGAGATTTCATATATAAAATTGTTTTTCTCCAAAATGATACACAATTTTTAAATTACTGCATTTATTAAAGTGACTTTTAGTCTACTTTAAAGAATAATTATGCACTAATCATAACATTTTCTTGAAAATGGTAGAAAATGGATTGACCTTCCAAACTGAACATTGTACTGTAAAACTACAGAAGGATACTCATTGAGGAATCTACGAATATATCAAATGAGTAAAAGAGCAAATAAACAAACAATTCTGCCAATTTGGGGATTTTAAAAAATGGGCCATTATAAAGCTCTAAGGAAAATGGAGCTAACGATACAGTTAGCTAATGGGAAAAAAGAAGTTGGCTACCTACCACACATCATTCGCTGAAGTTAGTAAGAGACGAGCTGAACACTATCGGTGTTAAGGTTGAAGCAGAATAAAACAGAGGTGAATATATCCTCTTGAATTAAGGATGACTTTCAGAGCAAGACCTTAAAGACAGACACCAGAGTCACAAGTTAGTGGCAGTCAAGGCAGCATCAGTCTACAGATCATTTTTGTTTTACCATTCCAGGAATTTTTTTTTTTTTTGACATAAAATATTGGAGCACCTGGGTAGCTCAGTTAGTTAAGTGTCTGACTCTTGGGCTCAGGTCATGATCTCAAATTGTGAGATCGAGCCCCACCTCAGTTCTGTTCTCAGTGGGGGGTCTGCTGGAAGGTCCTCTCCCCTCCCCCTACTCATTCTCTTTCTCTCTCTCAAATAAGTAAATCTTTTAAAAGTATATAAGATTGGGGAGCCTGGGTGGCTCAGTTGGTTGAGCAACTGCCTTTGGCTCAGGTCATGATCCTGCAGTCCCAGATGGAGTCCCGGATGGGGCTCCCCGCTCAGCAGGGGGTTTGCTTCTCCCTCTGCCCCTCCCCCTGCTCATGCTCTCTCTCTCTCTCTCTCTCTCTCTCAAATAAATGAAATCTTTTTAAAAAGTGTACAATATTTAAACATCATAACATTTTGAATACAAATATAATTAACTACTTTTTTTTGTAAAAATAAAAAGACTAACTGGTAGAACTGGGATCCTATTTCCATAGTACACCCATAAAGCAGAGCTGGGTTCAAGGGTCCTTTCTAGAAAGAGGCAGGAGTTATCCTATAAGTTATATCACTGTCTGCTCTGCTTCACTCTTTTTCCTTCTAGCCTGAACTCTCTGTGCTTTTAAAATTGAGATCTTGGTAGAGATCATATTTAAACAAAATATTTTAAGTCAAACTAAAATAAAAGCAGAGAAACAAAGAAAAAAGTTTTCAAGATGTGTGGTAGTTTAATATTTTTATTATTAAAGACAAATCTCAAGTGAATTAGAAAATAAGTATTTCATTACAAAAATAATCCAACAGAGACTTCTGCACTAGTGTAATTTTAATTATGTTAGGTTTAAGTTATATTTAAGTTTCACATTTTAAAAAATGTTTTATCATTTTTGAAAATGTAATTTTTCAGTGTAGCAGATGTTATGGGCTGATGAATTATAAAAACATTATGAGTAATCTTCTATGCCATGTTAAGGAAAAAAAGAAGGGAAAAAAATGTATTTAGAAGTATGATTGCAGGGTCGCCTGGGTGGCTTAGTGGTTAAGTGGCTGCCATGATCAGCTCAGGCCATGATCTCAGGGTCCTGGGATCGAGACCCACATCCGGCTCTCTGCTCAGCGGGGAGCCTGCTTCTCCCTCTCCATCTGCCTGCCTCTCTGCCTCTTGTGCTCTCTCTCTCTGTCAAATAAACAAATAAAAATCTTTAAATTTTTTTTAAAAAGTACATTTTCAGGGTTGTATATATTAGCAAAGAAGTTGGACATCTGACCTAACTGACACTTCCGTATTTCTGCTATAATTAAGAAAACTTTTATATTAAGGTAAACTCAATAAATTAAGAATAGATCCTTATGAATTAGTTATTCCTTAGTTTTTACTGTATATGTGCTTTGAACTGACCCATTTCTCATATTTTTCAAGCTCAGTTCCTGACCTCTTTCTTTACGTGAATTTTCCTGTGTCCTTCTAATAAATGACTTCACTTTTGTTACTCAAAAAAAAGTTCCCATTGTGAATTATGTCTTCTTTGTATTAAATAATTTCATAAACACTCTGTCAAAAAATAAGCTGTTGAGTATGCCTTCCATTTTTTTTTATAAACACTCATTTCTACCTTAAACCATTTCACAGTGGATTTTATTTCTAAAGATTCTTTTGACCACATTCTGTCTTGTGCAGCTAATGGTATCCTCCTTTTTTTTTCCCCCCCTCACAGATACATAGGATAATTTTTAAGGATTGATTTATTTATTTGAGAGAGAGAGAACAGGGGAAGGCAGAGAAACAAAGACTGTGCACTGAGCAGAGAGCCTGACACGGGGCTCAATCCCAGGACCCAAGATCATGACCTGAGCTGAAACCAAGTGTCAGACCTGAGCCATCCAAGTGCCCCTAGATATGTAAAATATTTTTAGGCACTTGTTGGGCAGAACCATAACAATGAGGAGAAATGCAAAAATTCATAACATCTTTTGATCCTTTCAGACTTATAACAAAGTCAATAATTACCAGGAATTAAGTGTAAATCAATATATACTCTATTTTCTACATTATAATTTCTTAAACTAAATAAAAAGTTAAAAGTGAATTCAAATATAATTTTCTTTTACTTCCCATTTCCAAGACTTAGCTAAAAACAACAGAAAGTGTTTTCCCTAAATTTTAATCAATAGTTTTATCATACTTCCCTAAAGACTCAGAAGTATATGAACACTGAATTTCAAGAGAGGAGTTTCAATAAAATAATGTTTTAAAATTTTAGGTAAAATATTTTAAAAATGTGTAGTGTTACAAACTTTGCTTTCAAGTTTAGAATGCAAAACATGTATTAGAGTGACAGTAAAGTTGAAATACACACGTAATTTGTCGATACACAAGCGCACACACATACTTAATTAAAGTCTAAGACTAAGAGTTTTCTGTAATATTTATTCTGACCCATACCAATTACTCATATTTCCATGATTCTGATGTTAATTGAATAAATAGATTCAAAATCTGACTTTATTCAAATAAACACTTGAACTTAAAATAAGATTTAAAAAAAAGAACATTGTGAAAGCTATTTGTAATTTTTACATTTCTTTTTCCTGACAAGTGATTTTTTTTTTTTTTTTTTTTTTTTTTTAGTAATTCCCTGTTGCAGCTCAACCTTTTTCTGATCTTTTCAGCCTCAGAGAAAGACGTTTACGCACCAGGTCAACATACACCCAGTAATCGTCCGCTACGCCCTAGGAGCTGAGGCCGCAGGGGTAGACCGCGGGCACCGCCCTCCGCTTCGAGCTGCTACATTGTAGCCGCGGGAGGCGCGCGGCGCTGCTCGGTGCGTGCGGAGCGGTTCAGGCCGGAGCAGGAGCCGGAGTGAGAAACGAAACCGTGTGTGTTCCGTGGGGGCGGGGCGGGGCGGGCGCAGTGTCGCGTCTGGAGAAGATCCCGGCGGTGGCACGTGAGGAAGGACCCACAGAGGACGCAGGGCGGCTCGGGAACGCGGCCACCGCGTCGGTCGCGAGCGTCGCCACCAAGAGTCGCGGCGGTTCCCACGGTCCGCGGGTCAGCGAGCGAGACCGCGGCGGCCCCAACGCGCCCGCTCCCTGCCCGCTGCCGCCCCCGCGGGGAGTATCCGCTGCAACCTAGAAAGACAAGAATTTGAAATACGTCAAAGATAGAAAAATAGAAAGGAAGAGGACGAGGAGGGGGAGTGCGAGCGGATTATTGCGTAGAGTGTGTGTTCTCGGAAATAAGAGTAGGGGTAATGGGACGATGCATTTTGGGGTGTGCGCGTGTGGGTGTGTGCGCGTGTGCGTGGGTGTGTGCGCGTGTGTGTGCGCGTGTGCGTGCGTGTGGGTGTGTGTGTGCACGTGTGGGTGTGCGCGCGTGCGTGTGTGTGTGCGTGCGTGCGGGTGGGTGGGTGTGCGCGTGTGCGCGGGTGTGTGCGCGTGTGTGTGCGCGTGTGCGTGTTTGCTTTGCATTGTGCCTGTTCGGCTCAGCACCTTCCGACAGTCTGACTCTTCACCGATGCGGAAAAGAAGGGAGGATGTCGGGCCCATAAAGACGGGGCAATCCCGGGAAATGCACCGAGTTTGCTCCGGTGTCGTGGCTGTTATTCCCCGTCAACGAAGCGCTCACCTGTGGAGGCGGTTACACGTTCCTGCTTCATAACCTGAGACGTGCGGAGGAGCGTCCGTCTCACCGGAGAGAGGAAACTATCACAAACTTTACTCTGAATGAAGCGCTTCTTGTTTTCTTCAAAGTAAACCTTGTGACGATCCTTCAACTGCAGTCTATGCTGCAGATGAAGGATATCACAAGCTAAACACTTGTACACCTGCGGCCCCCAGTGTTGACAATACGTGAACACTTATTGATCTCAACATAGCACAAAACCTTCAAATGTTTTCCAGTAGACAAAGGTTTGCAAAGATTACAAACTTCAATTAATATCCTAAAGAAGAAATACACTTTTCATAACCTTATACCTCCTAGTTTACTTCCTATATAATCACATCATTTTACTTTTCATCTTGGGATGGAGGTCACAGATGTGTTGCATATCTTCATGACTTTTTTGTTCGGGTAGTCTCTGTCTCCTTTCTTTCTGTTCTTGCTTTGTAGTCCATTTTCTAAAAATAATTACTCTGTGCCAGCCATGGATCTAGCTCCCGGGCTGTGGTTGTGCGTGAGGCAGACATGGTTCATGCTCTACCAGAGCTCACCGAGCAGTGACCAGAGTCCCCAAGTCAGCGGCGGTGATTACGTCACACAGTGATGCTGGTTTGGGGGTCGTATAACTTGTCGTGGGAGCGCCCATGTGTAACACTTGCCCATAACTTAAAAGGGAAATAAGCAAGGAAGACTTCTTGGAAAAAGGGACATCCGGGCTATGACCTAAATATAGGTAGACAGTTGTCAGGAGAAGCAGCAGACAAAGCAAGTTCACAGACGAAGAGATAAGAGCTCGCGTGTTGCACTCAGACGAATTGCGGGGGGGGGGGGGGGGGGGACTTGGTCATACAGCGGCCGAGAGGTGTGAGGGGAAGCAGAGCCCAAACCTGCGGAAGTTCACGACCAAGTTAAAGGTTCAGGCTGAATCTTGGTGGGAACCACCGAAGTCACTGAGGGAAGAGAGAGAAGTGGTCACGTTTAAACGCATTGAATGGTTGGAGGATGGTTAAACGACGTGTTGTAATGATCCAGGAGACAGACACTGACTGACAACCAAAGAGATGCTGATGTTTAAAAGATAGAACTGAGATGTTTTAAGTGATGGATTACAATGTTCAAATAAGGAAAAATGGACCCTAGGTTTCTAACTCAAGCAAACAGGTAAATTACAACATTTCTCCCTAAGATGAGAAACAGATTCCTCTTGGGACATGCAGAATTTGAGGGGTGTGTGAGGTGGAGTTGCCAACTCACTTTCAGATAAACGAGACAGATTCCGGAGGGAGGCGGCTAAAACACACGCACTTAGGAGAGTAACTGGTAACTGAAAGAGTGAGGTGGTCTCGTACAGGGTGAGGAATTGGAGTTTTTCGTGGAAGAAGGAAAGAGAGAGGCTAAAGACACAGAAGAGAAGCTCAGCTCAGGAGTCAGGTGCTGCCCGAGGTGAAACAGCCTCGATGGCCACGAGCACCCCCGCGGCCACGGTGGGAGGGAGAGCAGGGCGAGGACACGGACGTTTGTGACTGGACGCCAGGAAGTGGACGAAGCCCTGTGTCCTCCGTTCCGTAGGCGGTTCTGAAGGGACGTTTTAAGGAAAGGGAGGTCAAGATTTGAAGAGCGTGGAGAAAGCTGGAAACGTTCACGGAGGAGAACGGGGGAAATGACTCACCACGAAAACAGAAAAGGATTCAAAGAAAGAGTTGAAGAATGGATTACATTTGGAGATTATTTTATATTTTGATAATAGTCCGTGTTTACTTGGTTTTCTCCAACACATACATCACACGCGCGCGCACACACACACACATCAGTTGACAGACTGAGGGAATGAAAAGCAAAATGGAGGGAATTGGGGAAACAATCTAAGTGTTTGCGCGGGAATCAGAGCAGAGCACGAAGACGATGGAGAGAGGTGGGCTTGGGAGTGGAGGCGGGGCTCAGTGAAGCCCGACGACACGCATCGGGGAAAACTGAGATGGTTGGAAACGCGGGTAGTAGTAGGTAAAACATATTCTGGGCTTCAGTGATCAGTTGTGCTGGAGATCGGGCGCGTACTGAGAATTTCAGGGGTGTCTCTGGGAGAGCGAGTTTTTGGAGACGCTCGGAGTTGCAGGTTCCGGGTGAGGAGCCCGTCATGAGCAGGCAGAATCGGCATCGGAGGGCTCATCCGTGTATTTTTAAATCCTACATAATTATGGTGGAATGAAGAGAAGAAGGAGAATGCAAGTTAGACATTTAGTCGGAAGAGAGTAAGAGGAAGTGATCAGAGAGTCTGTAAGTGTCAGCAAAATGAAGAGAGAGCATGAAGCAAACAAATGGCGGCAAACCCTCAGAAACAAAGCTTTTCAAAGTTTCTCTATGTATTTTTTTTTCCAAAGACTTTATTTATTTATCCAACAGAGAGAGATCACAGGTGGGCAGAG
This sequence comes from Martes martes, assembly GCF_963455335.1. Taxonomy (NCBI): domain Eukaryota; kingdom Metazoa; phylum Chordata; class Mammalia; order Carnivora; family Mustelidae; genus Martes; species Martes martes. The sequence continues at coordinate 195,248,193 of NC_137890.1, read as the reverse complement.
AGGCAGGCAGAGAGAGGAGGGAAGCAGGCTCCCCGCTGAGCAGAGAGCCCGATGCGGGGCTCGATCCCAGGACCCTGGGATCATGACCTGAGCCGAAGGCAGAGGCTTCACCCACTGAGCCACCCAGGCACCCCATTATGTATTTTAAAAAATTTCTCACGCTGGTGATTTCTCAAAACATGTTTGTTTTTATTGGCCTAGCAATGAAAAAGATAACAACGACTCTAACTTCAATCACCATTTTCCTTCCTTCCTTCCTTCCTTTTCTCTGTCGTTACTATTCCTGCTCTGGAAGTAAGAATTCCTAGAGGTTCACTCCGTACTGGTCACTACTCTGTCTCCTAACGGACAGCCGGGGTAACATTGCTGCAGGCTGGGCCTGTAGAGAAGACTCAGACACGGTTTAGGGTGCAAGTTATCAGGGAAGACCCTTGGAACAAACACCTGTGACAAGGAGGCAAAGGAAGCCGGGTTAGGTAGAGGAGAAGCTCCCGCTGGACGGAGGGTGGACGACAGCCTGGGCAGACCCCGCGGCAGAGCTCGGAGGGTCAAATGGCCCGTTGGCACTGCTGTGGCGCGAGCCTTTTTATCCGTGTTGGTGTCAGTTACTCGATGGGAGCCATCCTGGAAAGGATACAGCCTTGGGCCAGGTGGATCTCCACCTCTGAGGCAATCCCCAAAGATGCTGGCGGCAGACATCTGTGTCCCCGCACACTTCCAGAATCAGGAAACGTCTCCTTCCTTGATGAGGGATCGTTCAGTGCAGAAGCAGCTGCTACCATGCGTCATCGTACGTTTCGTCGAATAGGAATCATCGTAATGAGTGATCTAATGTGTTTTGTATGTAAGCTGCTGGCGCTTTAGTTATTGATATGCTTTATCTTAAGGGAATAGAATCATTCATCTGCTAAGAAATGAGTACATTATATTAAATGCCACAAAAATACTAATGTTATGCTTTGGAGTAAAAATTTTAAAAGCTTATTTTTTATGCCATACGCCCGAAGAGTTGAAATTGACTTGAGATTTATGATTTGTAGCAAACATACCTTGGAGTATGAGTGAAGACGCAGCACAGACTCGGGAGTGCCACGGACTGAAGGGGCGCGGGGACTGGTACACACAGTCCTACGGGCCGATGATAAACTCCCAACAAGGGTCAAAATTACATTGTTTTTCATTTGTGTCATTGAAAGTCCTGTGTTTAATTTTTTATCTCCTCTACTTTTTCTCAATATAAGCCTTTTAATCTTCCAATTAAGATATTCTAAGTGACTAAGCAAAGAAGTCATTATTGAGAAGCAAAAAAATGATTAAGTGGAGTATGTTTCGTAAATGATCTTGTAGAGGCTTTGTTTTCAATATGCGTTATTTCTTTCATGAACATGTGAATAGATACGATGATTAGAAGTCAGAGTGATAGTATTATAATAATTTTGTTAATAAAAATGCCAAATAAGACTCACTTCCTTAAAAGCGTGAGCATTTAAAACATTTTGTAGTCGGTGACGCTAGAGAAGTTAATCTGCGACAGGAGTGAGTGAGTCAGACGCTGCATAGGCCACCTGTAGTGAAAGGCAGTTTACCATGGAAGGGACATCTTGAAATTATGGTTTGAATTTCTTTTTTTTTTTAATATTTTATTTATTTATTTGACTGAGATCACAGGTAGGCAGAGGGGCAGGCAGAGAGAGAGAGAGGAGGAAGCAGGCTCCCTGCCGAGCAGAGAGCCCGATGTGGGGCTCGATCCCAGGACCCCGAGACCATGACCTGAGCGGAAGGCAGAGGCTTCACCCACCGAGCCCCCCAGGTGCCCCATGGTTTGAATTTCTAATGCCGTTTCTTTACACACACGCTCGGGCAGGCCTTGATGCTGGCAAACGTGGGAGCCGCACCTGTCGGTCTCTCCCGACCCGGCATCCCTCCCAGAGCCAAGGACCTTGGGGCGGCGGCCCCGAGCGCCGCGCGGGTCTGAGTCCACGTTTGTCCCCCGTCGGCGAGGCGGGTGCTCGGGGGCGGTGGGGGCGGTGCCCACGGGTGGAAGACGCGAAGCCTGGAGGAACTTTCTGGCCCGTGTCCCTCCGTCGAGCTTCCCCGCCTCTGCTGGTCACTCGCTCCCCTTTGCTCCCGCGTCCCTCCCTCCTCGGCCGTCGCGGCCGGCGTGTCCCCCACGGAGCGCAGAGTGTCCGCTGCCAGTTCCAGGAGGCAGGGAGCGACTCGCATTTAAATTAATAAATAACAAATCAAATAATAGTCAATTAATTAAATTAATAAATAAATGGAATCAAACACTCGGGTCCAGAGCCACACGGCCCACGTTTGAAGGGTTCGGCCGCTCGGGGCGGCCGGAGGCCGTCGCGTCCGCACAGGCTCGGAGCATCTCTGTGTCGTGGGCGGCCCCCCCCGACGGCGGCGTCCTGGGGCCCAGGGATGCGGACCTGAAACTGTAACCTCGGCCGTGGACGAGCGCACAGACCATCAGAGAAGACTCTGCACAGAAGACTTGGAAGCGCGCTCAGGTCGCAGGGAAGCACGTCCACGGACGTGCAGAGGGACGCGGAACCAGCGAAGCGATGGCCGAGCCGAGCGGAGAGGTCGAGGAAGGGTCCCAGGCACAGGCGCGTCTTCTGCTCTCACGGGCGAGAACCCCACGGGAAACGGAGCCGAAGTGTGATGCTTCAGGGACACGCGAATAGTCTGAAATGCTGGAGTGTGCGGTGATTTGGATGAGATTCTCCAGACAGGGGTGTGTGTGTGTGTGTGTGTTTCCTCTCTAAAAGGGAATGGAAACACCCAACTCTAAAGGTTGATTTTTAGTATGGGAAGCACTTAGCTTTTGTCACTAGCAAGAATTTATAAATATTAACAACTAGTAGTATGAGCATTATTATATTTTCGTTAATAGTCTTTAAAAAGTGATAGCATGATCTGGAACTTACTCCAGAATCGGAAGCAGGGCTATACTTCTGTTTAGAACACCGTACTTAGCGGTATTTAGGAAGAATATTAAACCGAAGTGTTCGGACCCGTCTTTTTCCTTCTTTAGGTGCAAGTGGTGGGAGAAGCAGGACCCGGGAAACACGTCGGGGGAAGATCACAAGCAATAAAGGAGAAATGAAATTTAGCGTAGAGTAGATAGAGCCAAATATTTTGTTTTACATGTGTGTCTCTGCTTTTATTTTATTTTTAAATTTTTTAAAAGTAATCTCTATGCTCAACATGGGGTTCAAATTTATAACCATGAGACCAACAGTGACATGCTCCGTTGACTGATGCAGCCGGGTACCTCTGTGCTTTTAACTTAAAATTCTCTGTGTTTTGAACTTGGTAAGAAAAAACATCTCAGAATTATGAATTTAAAAGAAACTATGCTTGGATTTGGACTTTTTCTTTTTCTTTTTTTCTGCCAGCGCTACAGAATTAAGGTAAAATACTGCCAAGAACACTCCAGGCCGTTCTCATGAGACCCCAGTCGATGGTCTCAGACTTGAAAGGTTTGGTGGTTTGGCTTGGAGCCAACCAAGAGCCAAACATCTTCAATGTTTATTCAGACTGAACTTTTGAACCATTTCATGTTGTTCTTTTACTACTACACGCTAATGATAGAAACCAAAACTTCTTTCTTTTTTTCTTGTTTTTAAAAATTTTATGTGCAAACTAATATTAGGGGGTAAAAAAAAAGAAACCTTGGAATGTTCCATCTGCCTAAATCGTTGGTAACAATTTTATATATCATATATAGTTGAGGCTGTGGTATCAATTATTTTAATCACAATCCCCTAGGCCACAGTCAAGAATTTATAAATCAAAATCTTCAGGAGATGGTACCTGGTCCTCAGCATTTTTAAAAATTATCACAAGTAAAACTGATGGACACTTTTATAGAAGCAATAATTTTTAACCCCGAGAGACTGATTTCACTCTGTTTTGTAGCATTAAAAAACTATTTTTATAAAAAAATTAGAAAAATTGAAAACAAAATTTTATTTATGCCCTGTGCTAATGCAATTTATATAACAAAATAGTGTGTATTTCAGAATACAAATCTTAGATAGTAGTTCATGAGGTGAAATAGTACATTAGAAAAATATTTTGTACTTGTAATTACTGTATTTGGATTTGAGAAAAACAAGATAATATTCAACTGTAGAGTGTTGACTTTTTAAAATTCTTAACATTTCAAAATAAATAATAAAGAAGTATAAACAAAAAGCAATTGTGAATTTAAAACTTTAAAATAGAGACTGATTTGGGTTCATTGTTATATTGATTCCAATCATGCAGAACAGCATTGATTTCATTTCCAAAACAATGAAATTTAGTGAAGTTTTTAACACAATAAATAACAAACAACTCTCAATATACAGAGTAATTGTATTTCTGGAAAGTTGAAAAATATTAAAAACATTTGTGTGGGCACCTGGGTGGCTCAGATGGTTAAGCGTCTGCCGCCCCAAGTCCTCTCCACTCTGCAACCGTCAGTTTGTCCCTGTACTTACACATCTGATGTTGCTTTCTGCTTGTTTGTTCATTCATTTGCCTTGTGTGTTAGATTCCACACGGAAGTGAGACCCTGTGGTGTTTGCCTTTCTCAGTCTCACTCATTTCACGTCACGTCATACCCTTTAGGTCCATCCATGTTGTTGCAAATGGCATGAGCTTGTCCTTTTCGTACGGCTGTGGAATACTTGTGTGCGTGTGCGTGTGCATGTGTTTGTGTGGAACACATTTGCCTTTCAGCCCAAGGGACACTAAGGTTGCCTCCGTTCCTTTGCTATTGTAAGTAACACAGTAACACAGGGGTGCACTCATCTTTCTGAATTAGTGTTTTCCCTTACTTTGGGTAAATACCCACTAGAGTAATTACTGGATCATATAGTATTTCCATTTTTAATTTTGGGGGGAAACTTCCATAATTGTTTTCCACAGTGGCTGTACCAATTTATATTCCCCCCAACAGTGCAAGAGGGTTCCTTTTTCTCCACATCCTCACCAATACTCATTATTTCTTGTCTTTTTGACTCTAGGCATTCTGACTGGTGTAAGAAGGTATCTCATGGCTTCAATTTGCATTTCCTTGATGGATTAGTGATGTTGAGCATCTTTTCACATGTGTGTTGGACATCAACCATGTCTTCTTTGGAAAAATATCTGTTCAGGTCCTCCGCCCATTTTTTAATCAGATTGTTAGGTTTTGTTTTGTTTTTTTGTTTTTTTTTTTTTTTGGTGTTGAGTTGTATAAGTTCTTCATATATTTTGGACGTTAACTCCTACATTGCATATATCTTTTGCAAATATCTTCTCCCATTCAGTAGGTTTACTTGTCATGTTTTTGATGGGTTTCTCTGTTACGCAGAAGCTTCTTATTTTGGTATAGTCCAAATGGTTTAATTTTGCTTTTGTTTCCCTTGCCTGAGGAGACATATCTAGAAAAATGTTGTTCTGACTAATGTCAGAGAAATTACTGCCCTTGTTCTTTTCGGGGATTTTTATGATTTCAGGTCTTACATTTAGGTCTTTGATCCATTTTGAGTTTGTTTTTTGTGTGTATGGTATTAGAAAGTGGTCCAGTTTCTCTCTTTTTTGTATGTGGCTATGTTTTCCTAGCACCATTTATTGAAGAGACTGTCTCTTTTTTTCTTTACTATTATGAAATCCCTATCAAAATCCCAATGACATTTTTATTGAAAGATAATTAACATACAGTTTTATATATTTTATATTAGTTTCAAGTGTGGAACTTAATGATTCAACAATTCTGTACTATCTTATCCCAATTGTATGTTCATTGTCCTATGTTGTTTTGATTTTATATTACCTGAATCATTAAATAAAACATTGTATTCTTTCCTTTTTGTAAATTACTAGGTCAGTGGATTTATATGCACTATTTTGAAACAATTATAATTGAGGTGTTCTTTTCCTTATATTAGCAATGAAAAAAATGCTTTATTCAATTTTAATAAAATATTTCCCTTCCTAGGTTAAAAAAAAAAAAGAAGAAGTCTAGGGGAAAGTCATTTATAAGAACTGTTTACAGATTAGTTCTTTATCCTCACCACTGAGAGAAATCCACCAAAAATATGGAAAGTCCTATCTCTCAGGACAGTCTCAGAGTTACTAGGGTCAGTTACAGCAACATAAATGAACAACCTAGCAGAAATGACCTCTGGTCATATGAACAGAATGACCTGCCTCTGGAATTTTTCATGGCTAATGTACCAAATTCATAACACTCTTTGTCATCTGTTCTTATTAAAATTAATAAATAGAAATTGTCCCTGTAAATCTCTAAGGAAAATCATGCATCTACAAACAGAGCTATTGGGCAGGTGACAAACACATGTTTTCTAACACTATTCCTAGAAAAGCTGCATCTGACATCTGTTATTTATGTTTGTTTCTACTTTATACATATGTTCAGATCGCTTTCGATATGCCACCATAAATATAACCAGAGGTTTTTATCTCAGTAACACCTCCTGGAGCAAATAACGTTTGCCAAGGAAGCTGGCAAAATCAGAGCCTGCGTCTACACAAACACTGGAGATCTGAGATTCATCTATCTGTGCATTTTACACCTGACGCACGCTTAATCACAGGACAGGAAGAAAACATCTTAAAGAAAACGTAACATTTATATATAGTATATTCCTCAATTTCAGTAGGAATCACTTTCAGCACATTCATCCTTTATGCAAAGATCTATTGAAAATGAACTTCCAAAATGTCAACAAAACAGCCTATTGGAAAGATAAAACTGAGAGTTTTGCTAATCGTAGCAAAGGAGAACACTCCCTTAACAGAACCATAGTATCATTACAGAGAAAAGAAGACAAAGATTAGATACTGAGATTTTGAAGTCCCTTCTAAGGCCGGTCTTTGAATGTGCAAACTTGGTTAAGACAGAGTAAAGATCATGACATACAGTTGAACCTTAAATAATGTGGACATCAGGGCTTCTACCCCCTGCACAGTCAAAAATCCTTGTATAACTCATGATTCCCCAAAAATACACCTACTAATAAACCTACTGTTAACCAGAACCCTCACCAATAACACAAACACTTGATTAGCACATATTTTGTATTTTATTTATTATATACCATATTCTTACAATAAATAAGTTAGAAGAAAATGTAAGAAAATCATAAGAGAAAATGCATTTACAGCATTATATTTATGGATACCATAAATTTATGTCATCTGTTCATAAAATGAATCATCAGTTAGTACCTGCATCAATATTGTCTTACATGAATCAAAACACTGTAGACATTATATACATTACTAACACTAGATATCAAAGATGAAAAAAATAATGTAAAAGAAGATGTTCATTATTATTTATGGGTGCAATGACCCATGCATTGATAATGAACAAACAGAAATATGATTGTTTTATGGTACAGCATAATCAGTATGATGCTTCATGGTAGCTGAGCCATGCAAAAATGAAGGAATTGTTATAAAATTTTTATAGTATGTAGCATTAAAGTCGTTTTCATAATACAGTATTGAAAACATTGCTACTGTTTTTTAAAACCACTTACCTGTGATAATAGGCTGATATGCAGTTTCTCCAATTATAAGAGAGAAAAGCATACTGTACAGTAATTAATTTTTGGAAAGCAAAGTTATCAAATAGTAAGTAAAATAGCACATTATTAATTTTATATTAAATATCCCTCACCATATGCTTATGGGAAGATAAGGTGTGTCCACTTCCATAAACATCTTGCACGTGACATTCCAAATGATGACTACTTAGGTGATGATGATGACACAAAAAAGTTTCACACAGCTCTTGCTACACAGTTATTCGGTTTTTACACAAAGACACGTTCGTACACAGCAGATAAGTTTATGAACTGTATGGCGTGATTATTTACTACTCGCTGGGTGGAAGTGGATCGTCACGTGGGTCTTCATCCTCATCATTTCACACGGAGCAGACGGAGGAGGGAGAGGAAGGGCTGGTCTTGCCGCGTTAGGTGAGATGGAGGACGTGGATGGGAGGCGAGACAAGCAGACGCACTTAGTGTAATTTTATAAAAATACATAGTAATTTCTCTTTGACATTTTTGCTATTTCTTTTCTGTAAAACGTTTCTATATCTCGCTAATACTTCTTTCCTCGTCTGCTTAGTTTCCGTGTCCACACCGCAGAAGGATCCTGTCATAACAGAAGTCAAACACATAGTCCGCACTCTTCGGCCAGACTGTCTAATGTCAAATTGTTCTCAGGCTCTGGTTTGGAAGGACTCATCTCCATCAAGCCGTATTCTGTTAATTAGCTCTTGAATTTGTCCAAGATGCATATCCTGAGATGCTTCACGCTCCCACCCACCCATCCACCCACACACACCTTTTTTTTCTTTTCTTTTTTTTTTTCCCATATCCACAGTCTTCTTTTGTGATTTCTTTGACTGGCTCTGTTGTAAATCCTCTGAAGTCATGCATAACATGTGGACATGGTTTTCTCCAGTAGGAATTTATTGTTTCAAACTTGTGTGGCTTTTTCTGTAACAATGATGGCATCTTCAATGGTGTAATCCTTCCAGACTTGTATGATGTCTTTATTGGGGTTCTCTTCCATAACATTTACAATCCTTCCCTTTGAGTATAGTACGTAATGAGCCTTAAAGTAGCCTATGACCCCCTAACCTAGAGGCGGAATTAGAAACATTATGTTTGGGGCAAGTAGACCACTTTGATGCCTTTGGTATTGAACTCACGGGGCTTCTGTGTGGCCCAGGGCATTGTCCAATATCAAAAGAACTTTAAAAGACAGTCCCTTATCGGTAAGGTACTTCTCGACTTCAGAGACAAAGCATCAACAGAATCAATCTAGGAAAAGGGCTCTTGTCCAGGCGCTCCTGTTGTGCAACCAGAAAGAGTGGCGTCTGTCTTCTCCCTTCAAGGCTCAGGGATTAGCGGCCTTGTGGTTAAAGGCAGCCCTGCCCATAAGCCCAGCTGCATTTGCACAAAACAGTAGACTTAGTCTGTCCCTTCCTACCTTAAATCCCGGTGCTTGCTTCTCTTCCTCATGAGTAAATGTCTTTTGTGCCCCCCTCCCCCCCCAAAGAAGGCACTTCTGTCTGTATTAGAAACCTGTTCAGGCGACACCCTTGCTTCTCCATGGTTTTCCTAATAGTGTCTGGGAACTTGTCTGCTACCTTTTGGCCAGCAGAGTCTGCTGCTTCTGTTACCTTGACATTTTTAAAGCCAAACCTCTTCCGAAAATTATCAAACTACCCTTCGCCGGCATTAAATTACCCAGCTTTTGATCCCTCGGCTTCTTTTTGCTTCCAGTTGTCATGTGACGACTTTGCTTTTCCTCGGATCATATTGAAGTCCGTAGTATGCCTTTCTTACAGTCCTGCACCTACATAAAAGCTGCATTTTCAATACAAGATGAAAAGGTATTTCAGAAGAAATGCAAGGGTTTTTTGCCTGCTAGCATAGCTGCAGGGATGGCTTCATGAATTTCCTTTTCTTTTTTTATAACGGTCCTTATGCTGGATTCATTTATCTTGAAGTGATTGGCAACTACGGTACGTATCAATCTGTTCACCTTTTTCTTGTAATGTCATGACTTTTCTCTGCTTCTTGGGAGTCCTTCTAGCATCACTGTGATACTTCATAAGGTCCTATGGTGTTATTCGGGATTTACAGTATTGCACTAAAAGGATATGCAAGAATGATAAGAGATAACTTTTTACTGCAATATGCAACTTTTTAGAGAGAGGTGAGATGATTGGCTCACACAGAGGTGATTAGTGTCACACGGCATTTTAAGTGGATGCTCACAACACATGCGCTCACCGCAGTAGCGATGGGAAATGGCTGCAGAATTATTGTGGTAGTACGGGAGGCACCATAGCTAATTTTATGCAGTGATAACTTTATACTACATTCTTTTAAAGATTTTTTATTTATTTATTTGACAGAGAGATCACAAGTAGGCGGAGAGGCAGGCAGAGAGAGAGGGGGAAGCAGGCTCCCCGCTGAGCACAGAGCCCGATGCGGGGCTCGATCCCAGGACCCTGAGATCATGACCTGAGCCGAAGGCAGAGGCTTAACTCACTGAGCCACCCAGGCACCCTTTAATACTACATTTTTACACTTGTTTACATTTCTCTCAACTGCAAATGGTACAATGTATGGTCAGTAAGTGTTAGTATGTGTAAGTTTTGATAAATTTTAACTTTTATAATTGATTTATGTATATTTATGGTAGTAAATGATAAGAGCGGCATCTCTATACACTTAATGCATTCATGGGATTTCTAAGTTTTTCTTAATTTTTTTCACTATTTCTAGGATACGTGGTTTGTCTGCCAGTTTTTTTCTTATTATGGTAAATCTCCAAAAACTTTTTCAATATATTCATTGAAAAAAAATCTGCATGTACGTGGACCCTCATAGTTCAAAGCAGTGCTGCTCAAAGGTCAGCTGCCGTAGTTCAGCGTCAGTGGTCAGGTGGAGGTGCGGAGGTGCGGAGTCCACGAGTCTTGGACTGCAAACTGCTGCTTGATGCTTTGCTATCGAACAGTTTGATGGCTCTTCTAGGAAATTACGTGAATAAACAATAAAGTAATTCTCCATATTTATCTTCCTGGGCAGGTGTTTTCTGGAATTATAAAGTTAAATTGATGAACATAGTGGACTGCCTAAGTCATGTTAATGTAGAGCGAGCTGTGTAGTTGTTCTGAGTCTCCCGTCACCGCTAGACGAGGGGTGGCCCTCCTTCCCAGCAGCGCATTGTCTCCGATCTGGCGCTTCAGCTCTACCTTCTATGAGTCTGTCTGCCTCTGGTACAGAATACAATATTAATAGTGGATCCTGTGGTCACAGATCCATTTCTATAATTCTTTTTTTTTTTCTGTTTTTTTTTTCTTTTTTTGTGAAATGTGTCCTTTGGTTAAATGATATTTTGTATGCAAGTTTGTGGAGCAGACACAGACATTTTGTAATCCTCAGATAATAGGGCTAGCTGACATTCTGTGGACAGGAGGGGCAAATCCATATTGGCAAGATTGACTATTCTTTTTTTTTTTTTTAAAGATTTTATTTATTTATTTGACAGACAGAGATCACAAGTAGGCAGGGAAGCAGGCAGAGAGAGAGGAGGGGAAGCAGGCTCCCTGCTGAGCAGACAGCCCGACGTGGGGCTCGATCCCAGGACCCTGGGATCATGACCTGAGCCGAAGGCAGAGGCTTTAACCCACTGAGCCACCCAGGCGCCCCAAGATTGACTATCCTTATTAAGACAAACCACGGACCCTTCCAAGATGGAAGGAGACTAATATAGCTGCTGTACCCTAAAGTGACCAAGCTGAGTCTACTTGCACCCAAGCGACCTTCTCAAGGAATGGTGCCAGATCTGGGGTTTCATGTTGGTTTCTGTTGCTGAAAGATTGGACATTCAGAGATCATCTTTTTAAAGTAGGATTCCGTGCTGTTAGGCCCACGTGTGGCATCCGTCTATGTCAGTGTGGTCAGTCTGTTCACGTGCCCGTTGCTGCAGTCCCGTGGTGCCCGGTGGAGGAGGCCGACCGACAGCCACTGGCCAAGGCACTTCGTTTATTTGGCTGTTCAGTGCCTCGGTCATGATGCGTATAGTCTGGAATCTTCACGTTCTCTGTGTACAGCCAGATGTCTATTCACATGCCTCTACCCCAGAGTTCCTTATGCGCAATGTTCCGCTCCCTTTCCCTCCAGACCACTCACAAAATAGCCAGGCCATTGATGGCTCCCCGGAAATCTATATATATTCTCATCTCAGGTCGCTTCTCCTGATATACTAACTGGGTGACCAGATGCACTCTCTTCACTGTCCATCAAAGGCTCTCTTGTGACTGTAGTGCCACTGCCCTCCATTTGGCTCACATCCATATATCCAGCTACCGTGCGTGTAGCCTTCCCTCCTCCTTCAGCTGGTTGTATAGACTCTCCTCCGACTACATGGGGTAGCAAAGGGAAGGACCCTGCAAGTGCAAGTACGGCGGGTGACACGGGAATTCCGACACCCACTCAAGCAGTTTATTTATACCTTCTGGTCCTACTGAGATTAGATCTTGAATGTACCATTTCCATCTCACAATACGTTGCTTTTGGGCCTGTCCAATTTTTTGACTTGGAGGGTAAAACAAAGCACAGCTCACAAAGGGCATTCAGTCTACACGGGAAAGTGCTGATCTCTACTAAGGCCTAGTAACAGACCAGTAACTTTCTCAGGAAGCATATAATTCCTCACTACGGATGGTGTAATCTTGCTCTAAATCTCCGGAGTACTGCATTGTCGTTTTTCCAGTGATGCTTTCCTGCAAAACCACACACCTTCCCCACTATTAACATACCTAATACCTTGGTTCTGGTGTCATACGGCCCTAGAACAGCACTCCTGGGCCCGTATCTACTCCAGGCTTAACTCAAGGCTGCCAGCTTTATATTTTATCCAGTTTCATCCAGGATTTTTAGGTGTGGAATGTGATGTCTTCACAACAAAAATGGCCTACCAGGTACTATGTGGTGGGGGGGGTTGTTTGGTTTTTGGTGGTAGATGACCCAACACGATTCTCAGATTTTGAACATTGCAGGTGGCTAAAGAGCGTCATTCACGGCATTGGGAATTGTGAGTTTTTCAATTTCTGTAAGAGCAGAGATCTGCAAGAAATGAAGGGAGGCCGTTCCGTGCAGGAGTTCAGGACCAAAGTTCCAGAAATTCTGAAATGTTTCATTTGTGGGCACATTTGGTACCACTTACAGTGCCCAGTGTGTCAGGGGTGGGGTTTGGTGTTAGGTCTAGTTCATCAGGTGTAATATCAGGAATGTGTGAGAGACAGAAAAAACTGCACGGAGACAGAAGCAGAGGGACCTTCAGAGGAAAACTGTGTATCTTATAAAGAAGATGATAGCTCTTTGGGCATTAAAGAATAAATACAAAATCCCACTCAGAAAGAACACCTGGTTTAGTCTTGGTTTTGGTTGTTCATGATTTTCTTCGTTCATCCCCTGCCTCTCCCTAGCCACAGTTTCCCCGAACACCCGGCCTCCAAGAATCTTGAATGTAGCTGAAGTATATACCGTCCCATCAACTTCCGATCCCCTGGAGCAGGGGAACAGTAAACCTCACACGGAAGTAAGCCGTTGCAGTGGCAAGAAACCTGACCGGCCTCGTCCACATGTGGCATAGACTGATCTGGTTATGTACCAGTGTATTCACTTCCTGTTGCCACTTTAACAAATTGTTACAAACTTATTGGCTAAAAGCAACACATATTTAATATATTATTCTACAAGTCGCAATCCAGAGTCAATCTACCTGCTCTAAAATCCAGGTCTGACCAAGGTGATTTGTCTTGGAGGCTTTGGGGACAATTCACTTCCCTACCTTTGCCAGGCTACCTACTGTCCTTGGCTCAGGGCCCCTTCCTCTGCCTTCAAAGATGGCAGCAGAGCATCTTCAAACCTCTCTCCTTGTCTTCTAATGCCTCCACAATCACGTTACTTTGTACTTTTCTTGTACTCAAATCTTTTGCCTCCTAATAAGGGCATTTGTGATTCTATTTAGGGCCCACCCAGAAAATTCAGGATAATTTTTCATCCCAAATTCTCAACTTAATTACATTTGCAAAGTCCTTTCTGCTGTATAAGGTAACACTCACAGATTCCAGAAATCAATGTATGGATATATTTGTGGGACACAATTCAGCCTACTACAACCAGTTAGGAGCAGAATTGTCCAGTGGGCTCCTCATTATATCTGCTCCAACTGCTCCTTGTGTAAGACTTGTTTGATTCATCTGTAACCAGATCCTCAGGTTGGGAGAAATGCCCTCTAACTAAAGACAAACCCAGTAAAGCAAAGCAAACATATGTGTCCAGTGCTGGATATGCATCCGGTGTTGGATATGCATCCGGTGTTGGATATGCATCCGGTGCTGGATATGCATCCGGTGTTGGATATGCATCCGGTGCTGGATATGCAACCAGTGTTGGATATGCATCCGGTGTTGGATATGCATCCGGTGTTGGATATGCATCCGGTGCTGGATATGCAACCAGTGTTGGATATGCATCCGGTGTTGGATATGCATCCGGTGTTGGATATGCATCCGGTGTTGGATATGCATCCGGTGCTGGATATGCATCCGGTGTTGGATATGCATCCGGTGTTGGATATGCATCCGGTGCTGGATATGCATCCGGTGTTGGATATGCATCCGGTGCTGGATATGCATCCGGTGCTGGATATGCATCCGGTGTTGGATATGCATCCGGTGTTGGATATGCATCCGGTGCTGGATATGCATCCGGTGTTGGATATGCATCCGGTGCTGGATATGCATCCGGTGCTGGATATGCATCCGGTGTTGGATATGCATCCGGTGTTGGATATGCATCCGGTGCTGGATATGCATCCGGTGCTGGATATGCAACCGGTGTTGGATATGCATCCGGTGTTGGATATGCATCCGGTGTTGGATATGCATCCGGTGCTGGATATGCATCCAGTGTCGGATATGTATGGATGAGGTTTCATCCTCAGTTACCTTTGTAGTTCTTTGACTTTGAGAAGGTGGTATAAAGAAAGGAAATGCAGTGAATAGTTTGGAGTTACTTTCCTCAAACCATAAAATAAATTCCATTTATTGTGAGCATCTAAACTACTAGCTAAAGATAAAATTATCAATATTCTCTTCCTATTCTTAGTAATCAATTTTCCTGTGCAATTATGATTTTATTTATCCTTCATAATGTTCTCTAATAGTGTATGAGAATGTTGTATGTTATGCTAAGTCCAGAAAGCTCTAAATTAGTGTAAAATACAGGTAAGACTGACAATCTAAGAAGATAACATTAGCATACTAAATTCTTTCAGGATTTGAAACAGCATTAAATTTATATTCATAATAATACTGAAGTGATCTTTCATGAAAAGATCCCTTTAAAAAATTCCTGTAAATTATATACTAATGGAACATATGTTCATAAAGAGTTTCCTACTAAAGGCCATTATACATAACTTACTAGTAGGTATTGGGACTGAATATCTCTCCATGTGTTCTAAAGATACAACTGAAATGAGTGAGAAAGCAAACACATAGAAAAAAAAAAACATTTTTCTTGCATGAAAAAATTTATTTTGTATTTTAAACCTGCAGAACTATAATATATTTTTTCATTCATACCTTTAATGATTTCAAGATTGCTAAGACATGGTCTATTATTAGAAACAAAGTGGTTTAAAAAACATAAAAAAGATAAAATATGAAAACTAGTTATTACAGTGTACTGAATGAGTAAATGAATGAATGGATAGCCGTGCAAAAGAGTTTATTTTCTACTTTCATATGAACCAAAGGAAAGGTAGTCTTTATTATTTCTTTTCTTGTTTAGAATTGTAGGTTGCGTAATTAAGAAACATTGCTTCACACTACTGGCAAACATTAAGATTTTAAACTTCACAGAATGTATCATTTGATTTCATAGTGGCCTAGTATTATTCTGTGATATACCATGGGAGAGATTTCTAGCTGGTTACCAAATCCACTGCCTTTTTTAATTGATGAACAAAGTTGAGCTATTTTTCCCAACATTTCTTTTTGTTAGATGTAGTCATATGCCTCTGTTCTATCTGATGGAATATGAGCAGAGGTATACCACTTCCAAGACATCTACGTGGGATTCTTTTTTCACCTTCCTTTTTAGTTGGCTTAGTTTACGTGGGTAAAATGATCTTGGAAGTTGTATGCTGATGATGGTAGAGCAACAAAGTGGGAGGTACACGTGTCCTGCCTTAGAGAAGAGCTGTCCACTGATGAGGACTTCAGAGAGTAGAAAATAAGCCGCTATCTTGCTCACTAAGCCATCATACAATTTTTGTCATTGCAGCCAATATTACACTAAAAAGAGTAATTTGCGACAATTTAGACTAAACAGAATAATTTACATAAATAAGCACGTTTTCTATCTAAAAGAAATTAGGCTGAATCAGTAGGTTATGTGGCAGAGCTACAGGGTACTTGTCTCACAGAGTCAAACAGTGAATAAATCTCATGGACACAGAAGGGTGAAGTGAAGTGAAAGTTTATTGAACGAAGGTGAAAACAAAAAAGAGTAAAAAAATTATCTAGAATGAGAGGGGTCCTGAATGGTTGCCATGGAGGACTTTTAGGGGGGCTTTTTTGGTCAATGTTTTTTAGAAAACTGACCAGAGAACTTGGCAACTATCTTGTTTATAACATTTGGGACAAACAAGGTGAATTTGTAAATATCATGAACCATCTCATCTGTATTTAGAACAAACAAGGTGGATTTAGGTTCCCTTCTTTCTGGTTACAAGGACGCAGCCCACAGAATGGGAGAAGATATTTGCAAATGACATTACAAAGGGCTGATACCCAAGATCTATAAAGAACTTCACAGACATATGAAAAGGTGTTCATTGTCATTAGCCATTAGGGAAATTCAAATCAAAACCTCATTGAGATACCACTTTACACCAGTTAGCATGCAAAAATCAAAAAGGCAAGAAACAACAAATGTTGGAGAAGTTGTGGAGAAAGGGGAACTCTCTTACACTTTCGGTGGGAATGCAAGCTGGTGCAGCCACTTTGGAAAACAGTGTGGACATTCCTTAAGAAATTAAAAATAGAGCTTCCCTATTACCGAGCAATGACACTACTGGGTATTTACCCCAAAGATACAGATGCAGTGAAAAGAAGGGCCATCTGTACCCCAATGTTCATAGCAGCAATGTCCCCAGTAGCCAAACTGTGTAAAGAGTCGAGATGACTGTCCGCAGACAAATGGTAAAGAAGATGTGGTCCGTATACACAATGGAGCATTACTCAGCCATTAAAAAAGGATGAATCCCCAACTTTTGAATTAACATGGATGGGACTGGAGGAGATTATGCTGAGTGAGATAAGTCAAGCAGAGAAAGTTGATTATGATGTGGTTTCACTTATTTGTGGAACATAAGAAATAGCACGGAGGACATTAGGAGAAGGAGGGGGAAAATGAAGGTGGAGAAATCAGAGCAGGAGATGAACCATGAGAGACTATGGACCAGGAAACAAACTGAGCGTTTTAGAGGGGAGGGAAGTGGGGTGATGGGTGAGCCTGGTGATGGGTATGAAGGAGAGCACGGATTGCATGGAACACTGGGTGTTATATGCAAACAATGAATCAGGGAACACTACATCAAAAACTAACGGTGTACTGTATGGTGACTGACATAACATAGTAAAAAAAAAAAACCTAAAAAAAAATAATAATAAAATCGCTTCTCGGCCTTTTGGCTAAGATCAAGTGTAAAAAAATAATAATAAAGATCTCCATGTGTAACATTTCTGCTCATCTGGGATTTCTGTGAGCCTGGTCACTTAGCAGCCTGCCTGAGCCTAGTCAGGGGAGTCAGGCACCTTCCGTCTCTCCTTGCCTATACTTTAACCCTTTCCTTACTCAGTTGTATATCGTGCCTCTGTCTTGAAAGAAGTATAAAATGGTATTTCCTTTGTTTTTATAAAATTGGTTGAAAAAACAGAAATTAATAACTTTCTGAGATCAAGAATATTTAAAGTAACTTTGGGCTAAACAAAACAAAGAAAAATGGAGCAGGATGAAGACAAACACAATGTAGAAACTACAAAACTTCTTACAAGCTGCCAGATGTTTCTAATTCTTTATTAAAACCATAAACCTGCCTCATAATTCCCTCAGACTATTTGCATACAAAGTCCTAATAGTGCTAGCCTGGGGTTATTAATTTATAAAATCCACCACTAAGAACTCTCTTCCTATCTCAAGTTGATGTTCCCAGAGCGCACCGGGCAGAGGAACGTTCTTCTATATATAAGAAGAGGTGTACATTAGCAGCATATTTTTATCAACCTGACTTTCTTACCAGTGAGATAAGGCTCCTTGCTATAAGCTCAAGTGTCTTTGAAATGTTAGAAAGTATTTATAAGAAGACATTTTCAGGAAAAACACCACAGGAAGTACATTTCTTAGTATATGCTGCAGATAACTTAAAAAAGTCACAGCTATGAATGGTGGAGATTGATGAAAGTATCAGGCAGTGTAAACATGCAAGCCCAGAAAAAGCATGTACAAAGTGCTCCACATCACTCAGCATCAGGGAAATACAAATCAAAACCACAGTGAGATACCACCTCATACCAGTCAGAATAGCTAAAATTAACCAGACAGGAAATGACAGATGCTGGCGAGGATGCAGAAAAAGGGGAGCCTCCTACACTGCTGGTGGGAATGCAAGCTGGTGCAACCACTCTGGTAAACAGCATGGAGGTTCCTCAAAAAGTTGAAAATAGAGTCACCCTACAACCCAGCAATTGCACTACTGGGTATTTACCCTAAAGATACAAACGTAGTGATCCAAAGGGGCACGTGCACCCGAATGTTTATAGCAGCAACGTCCACAATAGCCAAACTATGGAAAGAACCTAGATGTCCATCAACAGATGAATGGATAAAGAAGATGTGGTGTAGATACACAATGGAATACTATGCAGCCATCAAAAGACATGAAATCTTGCCATTTGCGACGACTTGGATGGAACTAGAGGGTATTATGTTGAGCGAAATAAGTCAATCGGAGAAAGACAACTATCATATGATCTCCCTGATATGGGGAAGTGGAGAGGCAATGTGGGGAGGTTGGGGGGTAGGAAAGGAATAAAGGAAACAAGATGGGATCGGGAGGGAGACAAACCATAAGAGACTCTTAATCTCACAAGACAAACTGAGGGTGGCCAGGGGGAGGAGGGTAGGGAGAGGGTGGTTGGGTTATGGACGTTGGGGAAGGTATGTGCTATGGTGAGTGCTGTGAAGTGTGTAAACCTGGTGATTCACAGACCTGTACCCCTGGGGCTAATAATACACTATATGTTAATTTAAAAATATATTTTTTAAAAAAGAAAGAAAAGGCATGTACAGTGTGTCTCCTGTTGTTCAGAACGCTTCAGTTTGGGTAAGGTTTCTGTAAAAACTTGACTTAAAACAATACCAATTCTCACGGGCTCTTTGTAAGAGGAAGAAACATATCATGACCATGGTTTTCAGTTGCTCAAGTGGAAAAAAATGTTACAGCGTCTAGTAGAGCTGCCATTTCATCATCTCATAGATATTAAATCAAATGAATAGAAATAAACAAGCAACCAGGAGAGAAGCTAACATAATATCTATCTAAAGAAAGAAGTTAATACGGTCTTCACACATGATTTCCTAAAGATTTTACAAAGTCCTGATTTAGTCTTTTGAGAGTTGCCATAACGACTTCACTAGGGATATGCTAATCCCGCGGCCTGGCAGATGGAAAGCTAATGGTTTGGCAACTGGCAGGGAAGGATCCTCAACAAATTGCTTGTTACTTCATTGTGATTTTGAAACATTCTCTGGAGGGTAACTGTCATTATACTCTTTAATGTTACATTGTAACTCATAGATTCTGACATCGTTATTTAGCTGAAGCAGGGATTTATTAGCCAAACTGCTGTGAGTGTTTTATCTTTTGGAGAATTCCAAAAAGCAGACTGATTAAGTAAGCAAGCTACACACTGGGGGCAGATCCAATTCCTCTAGTGATGACTGACTCTCAGACTATTTTTGCTTGTTTGTGTTTGATCAAGATCAAGTAGTTCTGTTCATCTGTACGTACATGATGAGTTGTATATTTGCCCAAATGGTGGCTTCGTGACGTACCTTTTCAAACCATCTATTGGCAAAGTATCAATATCCAGTGAACGGATTATTCAGGAGAAGCAGCTGTTTCAATCATCTCGGAGCTCTAATTAGTTGATACGTGTGACTGTGCTGGCTTCATACAATATTAGCACATCCTGGTTGCTCCATAATTATTAAAATCAATTAGGAATACTGGAAATAGCAAAACGAAGAGGGCATTACTGGAGCAGCTGATGATTCGAGGAGATATTTTAGGCATATTCCAAACTAATCATAATATGCACGTAGGAAGAAAGGACAAGGAAACGTCCACATTAATGGAGCTCGTCAGTGGCACACCAGAGCCGGTTCCTACCAGCTTGCAGGAGCTAATTGTTAAATTTTGAGGAAGTTTGTGGGTCCGTTATTAAACAAAATCTTTATTTAAAAATAAATAACATAAATTTAACATGAAATAAACTATACTAAAATGGTAATAGTTAAACGTCATCACCTCCTGTTTTACTACATTTAACTCTTTTTTACTCTCCTAGATTTATTTATACCTATTATATCTGTAAAACGGACATGGCGTGTAGGGGTGTTCAACTGCATGTATGGTCTCTTCCCAATTCCGCATTCAGTGATGATTCATGAATATGGAAATTGGCCACAGTGGGTGGGCTCCTGGAACTATGGAAATAAGCAAATGCTGCAGTCCGATATTCAGTAAATGCAGCTATTCATCATTCTGTTGCAAATCTACAAGTTTTTTTCAGAACTTTGTGAGCCAACATAGGATCTATAGGCTAAGTTCTGCATTGGCAAGTACCCGGAACGTCTTCCACATCACAAGAGTTATAATGTACAACAATCACCAGTTATGCCACTGAATTTACCTCGTAACTTATTTGGAAATGCATTCAGATAAGCACCTTTGAATACATATCTTAGAACTTTTCAACCAACAGTTTTTGTAGTAAATATTATAAAACAAGAGCAAGTTTCATAAAAGGCGAAAGTTGTACTTGGTAGACATAAAACCAGCTGAATTTCTGAAACCGTAGTAACGCTGTCCTTGTTTTGCAAGGACAGAATGTTCATGGAAATGTAACACGCTGACTGGAAGAGCCAAAGCCCATCCTGTAGAACACCGTTCTCTAGCAGACATGTGAGGATTCTTTGGACTTCACCACCAAGATATTATTGTTGTTTAAGGCTCCCTCCCCTGTTTTCAGGTTTTTATTTAAATTCCAATTAGCAGACCTACAGTGTAGATCAGCTTCAAGCGCAGGGTCCGTACTCCATTGCCTGCATACAGCACCCAGGGCTCTTCACGAGTGTCCTCCTTAATACCATCACCCATTAGCCCACCCCCGGCCCACCTCCCTCCATCACCTCTCAGTCTGCTCTCTGTAGCGAAGAACCTATTTCGTGGTCTCTCGCACGCACTCTCTCTCATTTTCCCTTTCCTTCTTTGTTGTGTTTCTTAAATTCCATGTATGAGTGAAATCATATGGTATTTGTCCTTTTCGGATTGACTTATTCTGCTTAACATAGTACTCTCCAGCTCCATCCACATCATTGCAAATGGCAAGATTTCATTCTTTTTTTGTGACTTAGCAATGTTCCATTGTGTATACGTACACGTCTTCTCTACACATTTCATCAGTCAGTGGACACTTGTGCTGTTTCCATAATTTGGCTGCTGTAGGTAATGCTGCTAGAAATATCAGTGTGCATATATCCCTTTGAATTAGTGTTTTTGTATTCTTTGGGTAAATACCCAGTAGTGCAATTGCTGGGTCATAGGGTTGTTCTATTTTTAACACTCTGGAGAACCTCCATTCTATTTTCCACAGTGGCTGCACCAGGTTGCATCCTCGCCAGCACCTGTCGTTTCTTGTGTTGTTGATTTTAGCCATTCCGGCAGGTGTGAGATGACATCTCATTGTAGTTTTGATTTGCACTTCCTTGATGATCAGTGACGTTAAGTGTCTTTTCATGTGTCTGTTGGCCATCTGTATGTCTTCTTTGGAAAAATGTCTATTCATGCCTTCTGCCCATTTTTAATTGGATTATTTGTTTTTTGGGTGTTGAGTTGTATTTTTTCCTTCTTCAATAAACCTATAATTGATTTTAAATTCTGTGTACTGAACTTGTACAAAAATCTCAATTTCTTCACAATTCTTTTTGAATATTGTTCCAGAAAGTTTGATTTATTTAGTATAATTCTGGTTGTAAGTCTTTTAGTCATCATCTCTCTGTCTATACCTTGGGAAAGAGAGAACTATATTTGTGACTTGTTCAGCTTAATTATCAACCTACTAGGCAGAATTGCACTCACTGCCCTTTCCTTGAAGTGTAAGAGTCCTTTGTTAGGTCGCTTATCGTACAACTTCAAGGAATACTGTCACTTGCAACACCCCTCCACCTTGCTCATTTTACAACAGAGCGCTTTGTGTTTCCTTAGCAACACTTACTGCTCTACTTTGTTTGATTTTCTTCAGTTTCAAAGTTAATGCTCAACTGGCCAATACTATGATGTTTATTTTCCTCAAGGTAATCTGCACTTCAGTCAAAGATGACCCGTGGGGTGCTGGCGTAGAAAGCTGTTCTCTCTGTCCTTTCCTTTGGTCACTAACAGAATTTTTACTTTGTTCAAATTACTTGCCTAAACTTTATTGTTTGAAGTAATTGGTACAGACTAGAATCTATTTTGAAGTTTTTTTAAGGGTTTCAGGTTTAAATGTATAAAAGTTAAAAATGTATAATAGCCATTTTCAAACATTAAAAAGAAGCATTGCCTTCTAAAAGGTCTTTAGGAAATTGAATTTTAAAATACTGTTATTGTTTATGTCTTTTTGAAGTAATCATAATAATGTTGGATATTAACAATAAATGAATTTACTCTAATTCAATCCATTGAAAATGGAATCCTACTATTTCACTCCACTCCCCTCTTTTGTTCCAGCTTTACTCACTACAACAGAGTCTACCCTTTGCTGAAGACTGCATTGTTTCAGTGCACTGATTTTTTTTGAAACCAGAGATAGGAACGCAAAACAAGACTATTTAGGATGGATTGTCAAAACAACAGCTGGGCTTGACAGATTTTGCTTAAATTGCTGATTGTTCAGCATTTGAAAATACTTTTCTCTTAGTCTTTTTTTAAACAAACATGAACTTTGCTACTAAGGCATCATAGATAAATAAAATCCATTCTGTTCCTGCCTTTTCAAATGTGAATTAAAGACCCTTAAATAAGGGGGCGAAAAAAGAACTGTAAACTGTACGTTCACTGTGTAAGGATCCAAAGTGTCTGAGTTCTAAATTTGAAAATCTGATCTTTTTTCCAATAGATAAATCTAGTTAAGAAATGTGTGTGTACATCTGTATGTTTGTGTTCATTATTTAAGTGCATATTAATTTTAATTTATTGAAATAGAAAGTCAGATACTGCTGTGTTTACATACTGTAGTTTTCTGTTCAACACGCTAATGCAGGCTGCTCACTGAAAATATGCTGTCATCATTTAGAGGGTGCAAAAGTGCAAGCATTTAATTCTCTGAGCCCAAAAACACATGGAGTAAACCAATGGTGTTTTAGGTTTTTTCATCATGGACAATAATATGAATATAAATACAGCAGAGGTCTAATTTTTTTTTTACCTGGAATTAACTCGTTCATCTGAGGGTTGATCGGTAGAAGCGCCACAAGCCGGAACACAAGGAGAAAAGTAATTTTAGAAAATAAGCTCATGCAAAACCTCCGTGAGACAGTTCCAGAAGCGTGACATAAGTATAATTGTAATACCAGGAGAAATGAGAGAGAAAAGAAAAGAAATTTTGAAATAGAATGGCCAAGAATGTTTTAAAATTAGTGGAAGACAGCAGACCACAGCTGTAGAACGCAGCGTAGCAACCAGAGTTCCACAAAGGTGAGCGCGTCATATTTAAACTGCAGAAGACTGAAGGAAAGTAAATTCCTGTAAGAAGCCAAAGAAAAAATATATTTTACCAAGAGAGGAATGAGGACAAGAATCACAATGGACTCCTATGGTAGAATAAAAAAACATATTTGATCTTTCTCCATGGTTCCCGGCACACAACTCCTACAACCTTTGAATTGTTCTCAGTGATAGGAGTGTCTTATTCATGCTAATGAGGTGACATACATATTACAGACATGTACACACATCTGTATGTGTGTATATGTATATTTAAGCCAACCTTTCCGTGTGTTAATTAAACACATTTATTCACATCTACTGCTTGTAACCTCAAAGTTCATGCATGTAACAAATGACAACTATTAGTGAGAGTGAATTATTAAGTTTCCCAAAGAAGAATACCTGTATCTGAGTAAACATTGTTATTTTAAACGATGTACTTGGGAGTTTATACATTTCTTCATCACTCGAATGTTTTGACTCTTCTTTTGTAAATTGCAAATAATTTACAACCAACACAGGACATCAGACTGATCACATATCAGTATAGTCCATGCAGTAAATTATATATTACTTTCTCAGCTAAAGGCTACATACCGTAGCCTGATAATGCATTGGACTCAAATGACAAGTTGAAATAAAATTAAATATGCTGTCTAAAAAGTGAATTTTACCCTGCAAGATTTTCCTGCATTGGACACATTTGAAGTAATGGACCATACCTTTTTAAGGCTAGTTCCAAAAGTAATTCTCAAGAGCCGTCATATTAAAATACAAATAAGACACACTTCAGCAGTATCTGCCACACTGTCTTCTCTGTTGCATGCCCCTTCATCCTCTCCTGAAGCCGCCGGCGTGTTGGAGCCACCACATGATACCATCCATGGACAGGACGTGAACGTCATTGGGACAAATAGATACCTACCCATGCTGGGAATTTTGAGGTGGTTACATTGTACCATGTGAAAGAGAAGCTGAGAAAGTTAATCAAGAAAAAGCAACAACAGAAGATGAGAGAGAGAAAAAATATGTATTTCTGGTTAACAGAATTTTCCAGTTCATTATTCTAGATCCTACCTTGAACCTGGCCATATCCCTATCCTTAAGTTCCAGGAGTGCTACAGACGATTTGTGGCCACCCTGAATTCACGTTAAACCCTAATGCCCATCGGGCGTTAATGAAAGTGATTTCATTTGCAGGTGGGCCTTTGGAAGGTGATTAGGTCATGACGGTGGAGCCCCTGTGAGTGAAATTTGTGCTGTTATAAAAAAGACCCCAGAAAACTCCCTTACCTTTTCCGTTATACAAATTTACAGTGAAAAGGTGGCCATTTGTGAACTAGGAAGTGGGTCTTCACCAGACACTGAATCTAACAACATGTTGATCTTGGACTTTCCAGCTCCTAGAACTGTGAGAAGTAATTTTCTGTTCCTTATAAGCCTGTTGGTCTGTTCAAATGGACTAAGGCAATGATGCACCCCAGCGGGACGTCATAAATCCTTCCTTTATTGCTTCAAGTAGCTCATCCTATCAAGTTGTTGCCAAAGTGTCTCGACGAATCCCATCTTCATACCGTAGACCACGGCTACTCAAAATGTGGCCCAGGGACAGGCACTCCTGTAAGGTGCTTGTTATTGTCAGTAATAAATTAAGGAACACGTACCAGATTATTAACTAATTACTTCATTAAGTACACTGTTTAGTTAGCCAACTTTTAAGAAAAATTTATAGCAAACATGTTTTCAAGAAGGAAGCAACTAATTGATTTGTATTCCGGCACAGGTCGCTGATCCCTTTGCAGGCCTATAGATAAAGAAATCACATAGAAATTGAATTAGTAATTTAAAACAGCCCCACACAGAAAAGCCCAGACCCAGGTATTTCCCTGAGGAAGTCTGTCAAAAAATTTCAGAGGAAATACCAGTACTTTATAAGTTATCACAGAAAAGTGAGAAAGAGGGAATACTTCCCAACTTATTCTGAGAGGACAGCATTACTCCAATACAAAAGACAAACTAAGGTGTTATGAGGATATAAAACTAGAGATCATCTTCGTTAATATATATGCAAAAAATCTCAACAGGGTATTAGCAAACCAAATCCAGCAACACATAAAAAGGATTATACCACGACCAAGTGGGATTTCTTCCAAGTATACAAAGTCAGTTTAAAACTTGAAAATATCAATATATGTTACATATCACATCGATAGAATAAAGGTTAACAACCATATGATCATTTTAAACAGACATGGGAGAAGTGTTTGACAAAAGCCAATACCCATTCATGATAAACTCACAGAAAATGAGAAATAGAAGAGAATTTCCTCATCCTGATAAAGGGCATCTATCAAAAATGTGAGTAATGTAACCTGTAATGGTCAAGACTACTTTCCCTTAATATCAGAAACAAGGTTAGGACGTCCACTCTCGCCATTTTCGTCAACACTGCATGGGAGTTTTCATTCATTACAATCGGGCAAGAAGAAGAAATAAAATGCATCCAGATTGGAAAGGAAGAAGTAAAGTTATCTTTACTCACAAATGACATGAACTTTAAAAAAAAAAAAAATTAATTCCAGCATTGTCGACATACAGTGTTTTATTAGTTTCCGGTGGACCAGATGGTGACTCAGCGATTCTGTGCATGACTCAGTGCTCCTCGTGGTAAGTCAGTTCTTAGTCCCTGCACCTGTGTCACCCATCCCCCCACCACATCCCCTGTGGCAACCATCAGTTTGTTCTTGATGGTTAAGAGTCTATTTCTTGGTTTGTCTCTTTTTTCTGTGTTTGTGGTTTTTTTTTCCCTTAAATTCCATATATGAGTGAAATCATATGGTATTTGTTTTTCTCTGACTTTTTTCACTTAGTATTATACTCTCTGTATCCATCCAAGTTGTAGCAAAAGGCAATGAAATGCAACGATATTTCATTGTACATACACCACTTCTTCCTTATCCATTATCTATTGATGAGCCCTGGGACTGCTTCCATAATTTGGCTATTGTAAATGATGCTGCAGTAAACATAGGGGTGCATATGTCTTTTCTTTTTTTGTATTCTTTGGGGGATAGAATTACCCAGTGGTGGAATTACTGGATTTTATGGCCGTTATGTATTTCATTTTTGAGGAAGCTCCACACTGTTTTCCACAGTGGCTGCACCAGCTTGCTTTGCCATCAGCAGTGCGTGAGGGCTCTTGTTTGTCTCTTCACATCCTCGCCAACACTTATTGTTTGTTGTGTTTTTAGTATTAGCCATTCTGACTGTATGAGGTGATATTTCGCTGCAGTTTTGATACGCATTTCCCTGATGATGAGTGATGTGGAGCATCTTTTCATGTGTCTGTTGGTCATCTCTATGTCTTTGGAGAAATGTCTTTTTAGGTTCTCTGCTCATTTTTAGCTGGATTATTTATATTTTCAGTGTTGTGTAAGTTTCTTATATATTTTGGATACTCGTTTTTGGATGTGTCCTTTGTAAATAGCTCCTCCCCTTCAATGGGTTGTCTTTAAGTTTTTTTTTTTTATTGTTTCTTTTGCTGTGCAGAAACTTTTTATTTTGATGTAATCCCAGTAATCTACTTTTGCTTTTCTTTCCCTTGCCTCAGGAGACATACTTAAGAAAATGTTACTGCTGACGGAGAAATTACTGCCTGTGCTCTCTTCTATGATTCCTATGGTTTCAGGTCTATATTTAGGTCCTTAATCCCTTCTGAGTTTATTCTTGTATATGGTGTAAGAAAGAGGCCCAGTTTCATTCTTTTGCATGTAGCTGTCAGTTTCCTCAACACCTTGTGTTGAAGAGACTGGGTTTATTTTCCCATTGCATATCCTTGACTCCTTTGTCTAAGATTAATTGACCACATAATTGTGGGTTTATTTCTGGGCTCTCTATTCTGTTCCATTGGTCTATGTGACTGTTTTTGTGCCAGTACCATACTGTTCTGATTACTACAGCTTTGTAGTAGATCTTGAAATCTGGGATTGTGATGCCTCCAGTTTTCTTTTCAAGATGGTTTTTGCTCTTCAGAGTCTTTTGCGGTTCTATACAAACTGTAGGATAGCTTGTCCTAGTTCTGTGAAAAGTACTCTTGGTATTCTGAAAGGGATTGCATTAAATTTGTAGATTTCTTTGTGTAATATGGACATTTTAACAATATTCATTCTTCCAGTCCATGAGCATGGGATATCTTTCCATTTGTTTGTGTTGTCTTCAATTTCTTGCTTCAGTGTTTTATAGTTTTCAGAGTACACATCTTACACGTCCTTGGTTAAGTTTATTCCTAGGTATTTTATTATTTTGGGTGCAATTGTAGATGAGAGTATTTTCCTAATTTCCCTTTCTGCCACTTCATTATTAGTGTATAGAAATGCAAAAGATTTCTGTATATTGATTTCGTTTTCTGTGACTTTACCAAATTCATTTATCAGTTCTAGTAGTTTTTTGGTGAAGTCTTTAGAGTTTTCTATATAGTATCATGTTTCTGCAAATAGTGAAAATTTTCCTTCTTCCTTAACAATTTGATGACTTTTATTTATTTTTCTTTTCTGATTGCTGTGGCTAGTACTTCCAGTAGTATGTTGAGTAAAAGTGGTGAGAGTGGACATCCGTGTACCATTCTTGACCGAGGGGAAAAGCTCTCAGTTTTTCACCATTGAGTCTGATGTTAGCTGTGGATTTCTCATATATGGCCTTCATTATGTTGAGGTATGTTCCCTCTAAATCTGCTGTTTTTAGAGTCTTTATTGTGAATGGATGTTGTACTTTGTCAAATGCTTTTTCTACATCCATTGAAATGATCATGTGGTTTTTATCATTTCTCTTGCTGACTTGGTTTATCATGTTGATTGATTCATGAATTTGAACCACCATTGCATCCCAGGAATAAATCCTACTCAATCGTGGTCAATGAGTTTCCTAAGGTATTGTTGGATGTGAAACACAACACACTTCCATAATCATCATATTGGACCTTTCTCGTGTTTCTACTCTGATGCTCTTTTTTTTTTTTAAAGATTTTATTTATTTATTTGACAGTCAGAGATTACAAGTAGACAGAGAGAGGAAGGGAAGCAGGCTCCCCGCTGAGCAGAGAGCCCGATGTGGGGCTTGATCCCAGGACCCTGGGACCATGACCTGGGCTGAAGGCAGAGGCTTTAACCCACTGAGCCACCCAGGTGCCCCATACTCTGATGCTCTTTTTACTTATTTGTGAAGTCTTCATTCCATCTTGCTTCTGGCCAAAGTATTTAAATTATTTTTCCCATTTCTTAGTCATATTAGCTAAGAAAGTTGTCTCCTCAGGCCTCAAACCTAGCATTGTTTAGCACCCCAGCAAAGCCTGTATCAACACCCTGAGAGAAAAGTGATGGAAGAAGGAACGGATAGGGGAGGGAGAGAGAATATTTAGGAAATTACAGTCAAGGTCGTATGTACCTGCCTGGAAAAATGATAAAATGAAAGGATATGCCAAGAGATGAAGCTGCTAAGATAGACTAAGACAAGATATCAGAAGTCATTGGCTCATTAGTTAGAATTTGAACTTAATTTTGAGTGAAACATGGTTGGGTTAGAGAAAAAGAAATTACATATGTCAAGCTGAGGAATACAGTATTTGGACGTGTGTTTCTGGAAGATCATATGGAGAAATACTAAGGGAAAGAGATTATATTGCTATAAATGAAAAAAACGACATGAAAAAGTAAATTAAATAACATTGGGACTTAGAAAAAGAAACTGAAATTTAGTGTTTGTCTCATATCCTAGAGAATTAGCAATGGCATTTTTTTTCTAATTTAATATCATGTTTCCTATTTTTCTATCTACTGCTGTTCTTGAGGCTCAAGGAGGGTCTAACAGTGGCCACTTGCAAATATAAATTCCCAGCTAAAAAGTCTGCCTCTGGTTCTTATTTCATATTTCACCCTGGTTGGGTCCTGAGGTAGGCAATGTAAAATCTCAAGAATGCCTTTCACATTTGTTACCCTAGGCTGGAGGAATCATCCTTATTACTGTCTACTTATATCTCACGTCCACAACTGTGATCTGTTCACATCCCTAGAACTTCCTTCCTGTACACGTGCCTTGGTTCCAGATTTCTAGCCGTGGTAAACACTACCGATAACTGATCTTTGCTTTATTTTGTTTTTCTACTTGTCTCCCAGAAAATTTGAGTAATTCTTTCAGGAAGAATATTTTGGAAGCTAATCTCCTCATTCCTTTTATATATAAAGAAACCTATGTATTTTTTTCAGTGACTCGGAGTTTAACAAAGTTTGGAATTCTGGGTTCAAAGTTCTTTCCCTCAGAAATTGGAAGACATCAGTTTAATCGATATTTAACATATTCCGGTGTGCGGCTGTGACTGACGGCTATCTAAATTGTATTCTTTATAGAAATTATTTTGTTTCCCCTATAGATAATTTTAGGGCTCAAATTTTATTAAGATTAATCTAGGTGGGGGAACCTGGGTGGCTCAGTGGGTTAAAGCCTCTGCCTTGGGCTCAGGTCATGATCCCAGGGTCCTGGGATCGAGCCCCGCATCGGGCTCTCTGCTCAACAGGGAGCCTGCTTCCTCCTCTCTCTCTGCCTGCCTCTCTGCCTACTTGTGATCTCTGTCTGTCAAATAAATAAATAAAATCTTTAAAAAAAAAAAGATTAATCTAGGTGGAAATTTTTAAAAGGATTAATCCCACCTGACATTCTGTGTGGACTTCTAATTCAAAGTTTCAAGCATCAGCTTAGCCCATTTTCTATTTTACATATTCTAATTTGTTTCCTTTCCTTTTTTTCTGTTAATTTTGTCCCTTTGTGGCATCCATTAAATGAATTTTGAAATCCATAAGATTATCCATGTTACCTGACTTTTTCCTATACCTTTTTTTTATCTTGTACTTTTGTATGTATTTTGAAAGAATCCCTCAGCTTATGCTGAAGGACCATTAAATAATTTTTCATAATGAGGAATATTAATAACCCAAGTTTAGAAATCATCAATAAATAAGAGGTCCCCATCTTTATAATTTTTCACTCTAGTGTTCTTGGTCACAGGCAACAAAATAGACTTTCACTGCAAAAGGGGTTGGGATATAGTGATATACAGTGAGAGAGGGAACATAAGAGGGGGAGTGGGAGAGGAAGAGGCAGGCTTCCCGCTGGGCAGGGATCCTGATGTGGGGCTCCATCCCAGGACGCTGGGATCATGACCTGAGCTGAAGGCAGATGCTTGACTACTGAGTTACCCACGTACCCCAGGCCCAATCATTTTTTAAAAAAATCTTTTTTTTACAGTTACAAAATTCATTAGGAATATCGCACATTTTTCAGATTTTCTTTTTGCATGCTAAGGAACATGATATGGTTTTTATTTAACATTCCCAAAATACAGATATTTTCCCTCTGAAATATTTAATATCTTTGAAGTGAAATATGGTCCACTGGAAAACTTACCTTACCAAAAGCTAAGAAACCTTAAAGACCATGTAAAATCAATTATATTATCTACTTCCTGTGAAACAAATACCTTATAAATGCACATGAGAAGCTACTTCCATTAGTGATAAGCACAATAAATACAACAATGAAACTCATTGAGCGATAATTGTAAGACATCTCAGACTGAGACCTTGTTTTAATGAAGTGGAATGTCATAGGGAAATGAAAACTTTATTTGAGAAATAAACTGTATATTCCAGACCCAACACTCTTATGGCTCTAGGAAGTCCCAAGTGTTTTTCTGGATTAAGAATAGGACCAGTTAAAACATTTTCAGAATAGCATAGCATTTTTGTATGGGCTGTGGTATTTGCATGTTTTTCATAAACAATCAAGAGGTACAAGTGTAAGACATGCAACAGGTGAAACTTCTGAACCTTTAGCAAAGTGAATTAACTGCTTCACCTCCCTGAAACAGGATAGAATTATTTTAAAATGTTATTAAGTAAAACAGTATGAAATAAGGAGAGTCCTATTCAGGTTCCAACTGCAAAGGCAATTTATGTGTTCTAGTCCACATCATATCTCACAAAGGTCTTCAATACTAGCATCCATTAAAGACACATGGCAGGAATAACACTATCAATATCCAAAAGTCTTTATAAAGATATGTCTTTATAAGGATATAAGGATAATTAATACATTAGACATAGAACATAAGAAAAAGAGAAGACTAACATAGAACTCCAAGATTTTTCTTTTTACCTGTGTGTTTGCCATTTATTGAAATTAAGTGTTCTACAGAGGACAAGGTTTCCTGGCAAGATGTCTTGGTCATAGTTGGATTCAGGAATGCTGCATATTTTGTAGCTCTTATTATTCCTTACTGCAAACTCCCTGATATTAACTTCTCCCCAAATGTTAGCTATGTAGCCTTTAGGATGCATCTCTCCTGTGGTAGAGGTTTAACAGATCTTCCTAACAAAACTGGAAGTAATCCACCTGGGCAACTCTTCCCCATTAGTAATTACCACTCACCTATATGACAATTTCCTGTTTTTCATGATTAAGTGTTCTTCATTCATTTCATATCAGTTGCAATAATGGAGATACTAAGTTATTTAAAACTAATTAGGTCTTCTCAGTTTTTTTGTTAAGTATTTACTGCATAGTTATTTATGTTAAGGCTCCCATAATGGTGGGGAAAAATTACTCTTATACAACTTTCCCAAGCACATTTTACTTATTAAGAGAAAAATTATTGTTTTATATGTTAAAAGAAGAAAACAACTGAGTGTCCAGAATATTTAATAAAAAATATTTTATTTTTTTTCTTTTATCATTTGGACTTTACATATTTAATGCCACTCAGTATAGATATTTAGACCAGAAAATAAGAAAAAAATCAAACTGTATTTACTCTATTCATTTTTTTTAATTCTACTCTGGGTTTTTTATTTGTTTGTTTATGAACATAACTGTATGGATGAAAGGTGAGCAGAAAATCTAACTAAAATGAACAAGTCATTCATTTAATAGTAGTGAAGGTCTGCTGAGGTAGTGAAAATTAGAGTTGATGATCCAGGCAATAAAAGATCTGAGAGAGGGGCACCTGGGTGGCTCAGTGGGTTAAGCCTCTGCCTTCGGCTCAGGTCATGATCTCAGGGTCCTGGAATCGAGCCCCGCATCAGGCCCTCTGCTCGGTGGGGAGCCTGCTTCCTTCTTCTCTCTGCCTACATCTCTGCCTACTTGTGATCTCTGTCAAATAAATAAATAAAATCTTTAAAAAAAATCTGAGAGAAAAAATTTGGATGTCAGAGTATAATATAATAGAAGATCCACTTTCTTTTTTTTTTTTTTAAAGATTTTTTATTTATTTGTTTGACAGACAGAGATCACAAGCAAGCAGAGAGGTAGGCAGAGAGGGGGGAATCAGGATCCCCGCTGAGCAGAGAGCCTGATGTGGGGCTCGATCCCAGGACCCTGCGATCATGACCTGAGCCGAAGGCAGAGGCTCAACCCACGGAGCCACCCAGGTGTCCCATAATAGAAGGTCCAATTTCAAGTGCTCAAAGAAAATAGAAACCCATTGAAAATTCTGTACACGGTAAAATATCATTCCAAAATGACAGTAAATGAAAATGATTTCAGAACAACAAAAACTGAAGGACTTCCTTTCCAGCAAAACTCTACTAAAAAAAAAAAAAAAACCCTAAAGAGGTATTTCTAGGATGAAGGAAAATGATCAACAGGAACTACTAAATCTCTGTAAGAAAAAGAAATATGTGGTAAATATAAATGACAATGACTTGGCAAAACAAGAAAATGATACATTATTGGTTTGAAATATATAAAAATTAACATGTGACAGTAATATAAAAGGTAAGGGGATAAATGGAGTTAAAGTTTTCTAAAGTATTCTAACATTAACAGAATATTGGCAAAACAATTTGTATTTTACTGAATGTTCTATGCTTTTAGCCGTAGCAGGAAATTGGTTAGAAAAATTAATTCTAACAGACTATAATAGACAAAATAGATAAAAGGAGCTGTGTCAGTCAGCTTCTAGTCAGGAAACAGAACCCACACCACTTATTTTAATACAGGTGATTTAATTAAAAATTTAGTAAAAGAACAGCTATATCTCAATGTGTATTAATCAGAATCCTCCCAAGAAACAGAACTAGTGTCCATATATGTATCTTCTTCATATATACACGTATATACATATACAAGGCATATGTATGTGTATATAATCATATGTGTGTGTGTACATGTGTGTGTGTGTGAGGGAGAGATTCATTACAAGGAACTGGCTCTCATGACTATGGAATGCTGAGAAGTCCCCTAAGGTCTGCCTTCTGCAAGCCCAACACCCAGGAGGGATGTTGGTGCAGTTCCAGTGCAAGTGTAAAGGTCTGAGAACCAGAACTTTCTTTCATCGCTTTAAGTTTCAGTAAAATACAGGAAAAGACCATTGTCTCAGATTGAAAAGAGTCAAGCAGAGAGCTTCTCCCTTACCCTACCGTCTGTTTTACTCCGGATGGTAATGGATTACATGAAGCCTGTCCATACTGGCGAGGGCAATCTTTTCTTAGTCTACCAATTCAGATGTTAATCTCATTCAGAAACACCCTCACAGACATACCCAGAATAATATTTAATCAAATATTGTCTGGGTTCCTATAGCCAAGTCAAGTTGGCAGATAAAATTAACCATCGCAAAGTGAATATTCTCATACTTCTATTATAACTTTCATGAGAGATCCGCTGATTGTAAATGCCAGGCAGACATTTACATAAATTGATCTGTAGATCTGCTTATCCAACTAGTTGTTTGGTAAGTAATTTCCAAAAATCAATGACTAGTGTTTTCTCACAGATTATATTGAGGAGTTTTAACACAAGGGCTTCTAAACCTTGTGTTAGAAAAGTTTCTTTCTAACATTTAGAAAGATGGGTCAACCTTTAGAAAGACAGGTCTCCCTGATTTGGGGAATCCTGTAGAAATCTTATCAATAGATGTTAGCTTTGAATATTTGTTAAATGACTCTTTGGGGAACTTTTAAGGAAAATAAAGAATTTAAATTTAATCGAAAGATTAATTTCAACAAAATTACTCTTCAGTAAAACTGTTAAATATTTTTCTCAAAGTTCTGAAACTCCTCAGTACAGTTGTATCTTTCTTAAAACACAGGCAAATTGTGTTCATATTTTATAACGTCATTATCATCTCCACTACAAAATAAGTGCTTTCAACAAAGCATAAACTTAAAAAGAATCTACAAGACTTTGGGGGGAAGATACGCGAGTTAAGACCTTGGGCCTGTGACACCTTACAGCGACTCACTTTTTTCACAACCAAATAGGGGCTATTTACAACAGTTTTTACCTGCAGAAGGAATATTAACAGAAACCACATGCTATGTAAAGTGTCCATGAAACGTGTTTGAGTGGGATTGTTGTATGTATTTTACTTAAAACTAATTTATTTATAACTGAAAATCAAAGTAAAATTATCCTGTTGTCCTTGAACACCTATAATAAAACACATGTTTTCATAGTTAAGCATTAAAGTCTCATTAACTATCATTAAATGCTCCAGACATCACACCACTGAACGAGTGTCAAGTATAATGGATTAGTTGAGTTTCTTCCCCCAAAATTCCTTTACCATTATTGTTAATAATCCACATTTTGGTTAATAAATGACTGTTACGGGGTCCCTGGGTGGCTCAGTGGGTTCAGCCTCTGCCTTTGGCTCAGGTCATGATCTCAGGGTCCTGGGATCGAGCCCCGCATCGGGCTCTCTGCTCAGCAGGAAGCCTGCTTCCCCCCCACCCCCCCGCCTGCCTCTCTGCCTACTTGTGATCTCTCTGTCTGTCAAATAAATGAATAAAATCTTAAAAAATAAATAAAGTAAATGACTGTTACTTTTGTAGGACGGTAAGCATTTCAGATACATTGTCAATGTTCCATAAGGACGACACAGGAAGATATAAGATAATTCCTGTTGTTCTGTTCAGTGCACTGAAGAGTTGAGATGAGCAGGAACTAGTAGAGTCTTCTTCTAACTAAGATAGCCATTTTCTAATTTATTTCTAATTTATTTCTTTGCCTTAATCATGCAAGGCTGGTGTATTTCTTTTTCTATATATTATAGTCTTGGGCTACATTGTATTTCCCATGACTTTAAGATTGAACGGAGAACACACAAAAATAAGCTTACCTTTTGCAGACATCTGAAAAAAAAAGGTAGAGATTTAATTTAGCATCTAAAAAAAATAACTTCTAGACAATGTCTGCTATGAAAACCTGTCTTGCTCTGCAGCTAGAAATAACTTCCCAGTCAGCTTATGGGTGTTTAAAGTTCTGACTAAAATTGAATAATAACAAAGATTTCTAAAAGTGACATTCTATAGGGTAATAATGGTATATATTTAAATGTCAAACTCTAAATTAACCATTTTATTGTTAAAAAGAATAAACATGGAATTCAGCAAAGGATTTAACTACTCTGTCTGGAGCTGGGCTGGAATGGAACATGAATGAGGTGACCACATGTCCTATTTTTTCTGAGACATTTTAAGTTTATTCTGATGCCCCGTAAAAATATTAACAGTATCCTCTCTTACAAATGTATCCCAACATGTATGATAAAATATATTTGTGGACCATACTAAGGACACAGACCTACTTATCTTGTCTCTCCTTTCTATATGTCTCATGGCATTTTCAGTCAGCGCCCCTGGGAAATGTTCTCTCCAGCTACATTAAAAGTAACCTCATCATAAAGATTTGAGGCGTCATACACGTTTGATGTCATTCTTAGATGCTCCCAGAACAACAAGCACCCCCCTCTAATTTATTAACAAAAGATTTTAATAGCCTTTCACCTATCTTTCTCCCCCCAAAAACCCTGAATCTCCTGACGGCATTGGGTATTATTAAATATTGTATCACAAGCATCTGGCACGATGACTGTGAATGAGGTAGATTGTATTTGGGGTTAAACATATAATCATCTTTTACCTCATTTTTATACAGGTTGCCAAGTCATTATCTTGTTGGCTAGATATTGATTTGCATCAGGTAAATCTTTGTCTCATACTCAAAAAAAGTCAGTTGACTTTGAAGTATTTGTACTGTTTGTTTATTTAGTTTATTTAGTACTGTTAGATAAAGCTGTTGAGGTCTCTTTGAAGTGTTGACTTTCAAGGCAGGTTTCTTAATATGCACAAATATTTAAGCAGTCATTCTCCATTTCTTGAAAATATTCACCTAGCTTTTTAAATAACCTTTACCTTAGAATGAGGGGAAAAACTGCTTTGAAATATTCACTTGTTATGTCCAATTGTCAAAGGTGAGTATGCAATGTACATATGAAATTAGATTTATCCTATTTGCATTTAAAAGAAAACTACACTTATTACTATTTGTCACACAATTATGGACTCTGTATATATCAGAAGAAAAGTGTGACACATGCAGAATTTCACCCAGAAACTAATATTATTATATAAACAACTAAAAATTTATATGAAAAATGTCTTCAAAACACATGACTTTACAGACAAATACCATATGATTTTATTCATATGTGGAATTAAAAAAGTGAATAAAAAAACAAAAAGCAGACTCAGGGCTATAAATATAGACAACAAACTGAAGGTTGCTAGAAGGGAGAGTAGAGGGATGGGCAAAATGAGTGAAGGGGACTGGGAGATACAGGCTTCCAGTTATGGAATGATTAAGTCATGGAATAAAAGGCACAACATAGGGAAGACAGCCAGTGGTGCTGTAATAGCATTGTGTGGTGACATATGGTATCTACACTTGTGGTGAGCACAGCACAATGTATGGAGAATTTGAATCACTATGTCATACACCTGAAACTAATGTAGAATTGTGTGTCAACTATACTCCAAAAAAAGAATGTAAGAGACTTCAGTTTAATGCTATTGTAAGACAAAATTAGAAACAGAAAATAGCATCTTGTTGGCTAAAAAAAATTCACATGTATATGATTTAAGAGTTAAGGTGAACTCATAGATCAATGGAACAGAATAGAGAGCCCAGAAATAGACCCTCAACTCTATTTTCAACTAATCTTCGACAAAGTGGGAAATAATGTCCAATGGAAAAAAGACAGTCTCTTCAACTAATGGTTTTGGGAAAATTGGACAGCCACATGCAGAAAAATGAAATGAACCATTTCCTTACACCACACAGGAAAATAGACTCAAAATGGATGAAGGACCCCAGTGTGAGACAGGAATCCATCATAATCCTTGAGGAGAACACAGGCAGCAACCTCTTTTACCTCAGGAGCAGCAACTTCTTCCTAGGAACATCGCCAAAGACAAGGGAAGCAAGAGCAAAAATGAACTCTTGGGACTTCATCAAGATCAAAAGCTTTTGCACAGCAAAGGAAACAGTTAACAAAACCAAAAGACAACGGACAGAATGGGAGAAGATATTTGCAAATGACATATCAGATAAAGGGCTAGTATCCAACATCTATAAAGAACTTATCAAACTCAACACCCAAAGAACAAATAATCCAATCAAGAAACGGGCAGAGGACATGAACAGACATTCCTGCAAAGAAGACATCCAGATGGCCAACAGACACATGAAAAAGTGCTCCACATCACTCGGCATCAGGGAAGTACAAATCAAAACCACAATGAGATACCACCTCACACCAGTCAGAATGGCTAAAATTAACAAGTCAGGAAACGATAGATGCTGGTGAGGATGTGGAGAAAGGGGAACCCTCCTACACTGCTGGTGGGAATGCAAGCTGGTGCAACCACTCTGGAAAACAGCACAGAGGATCCTCAAAAAGTTGAAAATAGAGCTACCCTATGACCCAGCAACACACTATGGGTATTTACCCTAAAGATACAAACGTAGTGATCCGAAGGGGCACGTGCACCCGAATGTTTATAGCAGCAATGTCCACAATAGCCAAACTGTGGAAAGAACCTAGATGTCCATCAACAGATGAATGGATAAAGAAGAGGTGGTATATATACACCATGGAATACTATGCAGCCATCAAAAGAAATGAAATCTTGCCATTTGCGATGACATGGATGGAACTAGAGGGTATTATGCTTAGCAAAAGAAGTCAATCAGAGAAAGACAATTATCTTATGATCTCCATGATATGAGGAATTTGAGAGGCAACATGGGAGGCTTGGGGCAATAGGGAAGGAAAAAATGAAACAAGATGGGATTGGGAGGGAGACAAACCATAACAGACTCTTAATCTCACAACAAACTGAGGGTTGCCAGAGGGAGGGGGGTAGGGAGAGGGTGGTGGGGTCACGGACATTGGGGAGGGTATGTGCTATGGTGAGCGCTGTGAAGTGTATAAACCTGACGATTCACTGACCTTTACCCCTGGGGCTAATAATACATTATATGTTAATTAAAAAATAAAAAATTTTAAAAAATAAATAAGATCTTCAAAAAAATAAAAATTATTTATACATGTTTTTAAAAAAGAATTAAGGTGAACTATTTTCATTTTTATCTTTGTTTTATTAGCTTGAAAACCCTTCAGAATATTTTGGGACATTATGTGAACATCACAGGCTATTGATTTCCTCTAGGGCTATAAACCAGTTTTGAAATAAAGCTTTAATGCTACATGATTCACTTTTCAAGCCCTCAAGTCAGTGAATCTTTTACCTGATATTTCATCATTTGTTACACAAAAGCGCTTGAGCCGTGTTATGTTTTGGTTTGGTTTGGTTTGGTTTGGTTATTTGTGTTTTGTCTCATGATGAGGCTTTCCCAGCTCTCAACTTCGGTGAGGTTTCAGCTGCAGACCTGATATCTGAAGCAGGTTGGAGAAAATCTTGACTATGAGTCTGTACTAAAATTTAAAAGCTTTGGGCTGAGGGTTATTTGCTGATTATTTATTTTACTTTAAAAAATTATTCCATTGTGTTCCTAATACTTAAATAGAAGGAGACTCCCCATTAAAAAAAAAAAAATCTGGACTTGCATTTCAGAAAGTCCAGCAACACCAGGCCGGTATCGATATACCTGGCTAGAGCTGAATTTCAGCTGCCCATTAACGGACTAATAATAGTTTCCCCTCTGGGCCCTTCAGCCCTGTATGTCACATTATGGAATCTGTAGGCAGTTGAGGTTGCCAACCTTGGCCTTGCTTGAAAGTATTAGTTCTGTTCTACCAAAAGGAGTGTTGGCCTTGGAGGAACAGGCAGACGTGGAGGGGGCGCAGCTCTTCCCCAAACCCAGGAAGACATGTTCTTGATTTCCCCAGGGCTGTGTGCCACTCGCTGTCTCAAGTGGGGTTGCCGGAATTAGCAAATAAAGGTACAGGACATTTGGTTACACTTGAATTTCTGATAAATAGTAAATATATTTCGAGTATATACTATGCAGTGTTTTCAGTATAATTAAACAAAAAACATGTACTCTTTATCTGAAATACGAATTGAACGTGGCATCCTGTATTTTTCTTGATAGGCCTAAGTAAGCCCTAGGAGATTGCCAAGTTCTCACAGGAAAATGTTTACGTTATGCACCTAGGGGGTTTGACTTCAATTGCTGAAGTTTTGCCCACGATCACAAAAGTTCTTATCCCAAAGAGGACTGAATCATGCGTCTTTAAAGGACCACATAAACTTGGCCAAGGAGGTTCTTATCAGTGACCATGGCAGTTTGAATGAAGGAACATTCTACATTTTCCAGATGCTTCTCTAGAAAATGATTCTCTGGGCCCTGTCCAAGGTAACAGGATTGAATTTCCTGCCCAGAAGTGTGTGTCTTAATGGAATTAAATTTGATGGGGGAAAAAAATAAACAGACATTTCTTGTATACTTGGTTGTGCATTTCAGGAGTTACTTCTGAAGCATGGAAATTGTATCTTTTCTGAGAAACTATCACAGCATAGCTACACTATCAGTTTGCCCTACTCCAAACAGGTATTATTTATGAACTATTTCAGATTTGATTGTGATGCTACCTAAAGCGAATACTCAAACCAGGGACTACTTTACATCTCATCCTTTCAGTGAGTCTACACAGAAACATTAAAAAATTCTGCCACTTTAAAAAATCTTACTGACAGTAAATTCTTTTTCAAAATCAAACTTACCGGGGCACTTGGGTGGCTCAGTGGGTTAAAGCCTCTGCCTTCGGCTCAGGTCATGGTCTCAGGGTCCTGGGATCAAGCCCCACATCGGGCTCTCTGCTCAGAGAGGAGCCTGCTTCCTCCCTCTCTCTCTCTGCCTGCCTCTCTGCCTACTTGTGATCTCTGTCAAATAAATAAATAAAATCTTTAAAAAAAAATCAAACTTACCAGGTTGGACAAATAAAGTATAAAGCAAATGAAATAATAGCATATATATAAAATAAAACATAACACAAATGAAAAGATATTTAAAAATAAACACTTGTGTTGAAGTAGAGCAAAGACATGCTATTAAGTCACTGCATCGCAGCTTACAGTAATACAAAAGTAGCGATCTTTACTCTTCTGTCAGTGATGGGAAAAGAGCATCTATGACATTGTCAGGTGAGATGGTACATACACACCCTGCTTCCTCAATATCTACAGACATACCTTCATTATAGGTGGTGCGTACCCATAAGAATTACACACATTCAAGACTCATGTAAATATCCATATAATGGAATTTCATATATAAGCAAAACGTTAACATATCTTTGGGAAAGATGCATTGACGGGTTTTGAAATTGGGTAATGCATCTGAATTTAACTCCCTAGGACATAAATAGCAAAATTCAGCCTTGCTTTGTAGAGTAAGTGTGTTCTTGGGGCAAATAATGTAAGTGGATTTTATGTATCTATAAATGGAGTGTTTTCAATGGAATATTATGTAGCCATCAAAAGACATGAAATCTTGCCATTTGCGATGACGTGGATGGAACTAGAGGGTATTATGCTTAGCAAAATAAGTCAATCAGAGAAAGACAACTATCATATGACCTCTTTGATATGAGGAAGTGGAGATGCAATGCGGGGGGGTTAGGGGGAGGTAGGAAAAGAAAAAATGAAAAGATGGGATTGGGAGGGAGACAAACCATAAAAGACTCAATCTCAAGAAACAGACTGAGGGTTGCGGGGGGGAAGGGGGACGGGAGAGGGTGGTGGGGAAATGGACATTGGGGAGGGTATGTGCTATGATGAGTGCTGTGAAATGTGTAAACCTGGCGATTCACACACCTGTACCCCTGGGGATAAAAATACATTATATGTTTATTAAAATAAAAAATTAAATGGAGTGTTTTAAATTGAAGTTTTAAAAATACATATGTACAAAAGGAACACAATATTTAAAGGGGTCTACAAAGCCTTTGATCAATCTTTTAAAAATAATTAGCCCTGATTCATTATATAATAGTACTTGAATTTTAAATTGTACTTTTTTTTTTTCACATTTAGCATTTCTGTAATCAGAATAGTCTTACTTTTTGGTGGGTGTATTAAATTTAGTGCTTGTTTTCACTCGAAGAAGCTATTAAATTGTTGATACATATTTGGCAATAAATGATTATTGTGTTTAGAGGGTGGGAAATTTATGTTTACCTAAACAATGTTGGCTTTAAAAAAAAACACAAAACTATTAAGTCTTTAGTGAGGTTTATTGATCTTCAAAGTCTTGAAAACCTTAAAGCTTTTTAAAAGTTTTCTATTACAAAGCAGGCCTGATACAATACATTTCTGTATGTGATCAGAGTTTACTGTTATTTCTTAATGAAATGGATCATTCATTAAGTGAACCTTGGCCTCAGATTGATTTGACAGCCAAAATGCCAACATGGCGTCTGGCTCTCATGTAGAGAACACACGTGAAGCCTAAATTAGATCATCTTGAGGGAAATAGGAAAAAATAAAGTCTACATTCTGATTCCATTTTTGACATGTGCTCTTTTTTTTCCTACCTAAGGTTGCCAAATTTGTATCCATTTTCCTACATAGACTAGCAAGAAATGACTATGAAAAGTTAGCCCAATATGACCTATAAAATCCATAAAATTAACTGGAGCTAACATCTTGAAGATTTGTTAATCTTACATAATGGGCTTCTATTATTCCATGACTAGCTGTAAATTTAGGATTTAGGGACTCTTGAAATGATCCCTGATAAATATTACCAGCAATGGTATTTCTCCTAGAAATATTTCAGGAGTAGGTTGGGGTGTTAAACACTACCACATGTTGTAGGGAATATTGTAGTTGCCACAAATGATGTTAAAATTGTAAAGAAAAAGAGGTCCTTCTCTTTGATGCTCAAATGCCATCTTAGTAACTCAGAAAAAGCAAATTAGTAGTCAACAATAATGTTTAGCACACTTAAAATTTTTGGATTGATTTTTTTTAAGATTTTATTTATTTATTTGACAGAGATCACAAGTAGGCAGAGAGGCAGGCAGAGAGAGAGGGAGGAAGCAGGCTCCCTGCTGAGCAGAGAGCCTGATGCAGGGCTCGATCCCAGAACCCTGGGATCATGACCCGAGCTGAAGGCAGAGGCTTTAACCCACTGAGCCACCCAGGTGCCCTTGGATTGATTTTAATCAAAATTTTGATTAAAATTTAATCAAAATCAAGAAAAGGACAAGGAGGTGGCACTGGAGATAGTGTTGTTAATCCATGCTAAGAGAACTGTGGGTATTGTTGTGGGTGTGAGCAGGAGGCTCGAGCCATAAGCAGGCGCTGTCAGGGGGATACTGAATTAAGTGAAGGTTGCAAGATATAAGGTCAATATACAAAACTCAACTGTGTTTCTTAATTCTATCAGCAAATATATGAAAAATAAAAATATTCATTTAAAATAGGATAGGAGTACCTGGATGGCTCAGTGGGTTAAGCCTCTTCCTTCAGCTCAGGTCATGATCTCAGGGTCCTGGGATCGAGCCCCGCATTGGGCTCTCTGCTCAGCAGGGAGCCTGCTTCCTCCTCTCTCTCTGCCTGCCTCTCTGCCTACTTGTGATCTCTCTCTCTCTCTCTCTCTCTGTCAAATAAATAAATAAATAAA
Source organism: Martes martes (assembly GCF_963455335.1). Lineage (NCBI taxonomy): Eukaryota > Metazoa > Chordata > Mammalia > Carnivora > Mustelidae > Martes > Martes martes. The sequence goes on along the minus strand of NC_137890.1, from coordinate 195,204,561 downwards.
TAAAATAGGGTAGAGAAAAAAATTTTTAAATATGATAGAAAATCATAAAGTACTCGGAAAAGTTTAAACAAAGTTGCTGACTTTAAAACATAGCTAAATGAGATATAGGCCATATTCAAGAATTAGAGATTTGATATTTCCAAGAAACTAATTTCCAAAAAGTACATAGAAATATAATGAAATTTTAGTCATGATCCCAGTGGAATCTTTCTTTTTTTTTTTTAAGGAGATTGGAATGATGTTTCAAAAATATATAAGGAAATGAAAAAACAAAAACAAAAAGTTAAAATAACCAAAACAATTATGAAAAGAAGAAAAAAATTGAAGACTTACATAACTAAATTTGAAGAATTACTGTAAAGCTTCAGTAATCAAGACAATGTGTTTTGGGCATAAAGATAGAAAAATGGATCAATGAAACAGAAAATAGAAAAGGCCTAGAAGCAAAGACGAATCCCTAGGAAAGAACATAACGTAGAGCAAAGGTGAGTGTCATCAGAAGCTCGTAGGCCAACTGAGGCTGCTGAGTGTTACATGCCCTAGGAGCTAAGTAAGGCTCTTCATTTTTTTTAAGTTTTTATTTATTTATTTGGCAGAGATCACAAGTAGGCAGAGAAGCAGGCACAGAGAGAGGAGGAAGCAGGCTCCCTGCTGAGCAGAGAGCCCGATGTGGGGCTCGATCCCCGAGATCATGACCTGAGCTGAAGGCAGAGGCTTAACCCACGGAGCCACCCAGGCGCCCCAAGGCTTTTAACTTTAAAATGGTGATAGGACACCTGGGTGGCCTCGTCAGTTAAGTCTCCAACTCTTGATTTCGGCTCAGGTCATGATCTCAGGGTCGTGGGACAGACTCCGTGCTGGACGCGGAACCTGCTTAAGATTCTTTCTTTGCCTCTCCCTTGCCCAATAATAAGTAAGTAAAAGAAAAGAAAGTGGTTGAAATATATGAAAAGGTGAATATTTTGTTACATAAGAAAAAAGAAATATAAGCTATTTTTTCAACATTTTAAACCCATGCAAAATGGTTCATCTATGACATAAATCTTTATGATTAATATCATGAAATTAATTGGAACTGTTGTTCCTGAAGAGAGATGTATTGGTTAAACATGAGAGGATAATTATTTCCAGCAATACAAACTGGCTTTTATTTTCATAAGGCAAGACATTTATTTTGAAATCCGGGAGCCTTTCAAAGAATAACAGCACAGCAGAACTAATGATTTCTGGGAATACCACCTTAGTTTAAAGATATTCGTCTGAATCTCTGGACATTTCATGGCTTTAGAGGGGACCATTTCAGGATAATGAGCTATGAAATGGCAAACATTAATCTCTACCTAATCTTTCGGGTAGAAAATTATTTCCCTTAGGCATTTGATACAGCTAGAATGTAACTGACTATCCCTGAAGCAGGTAATATTTTGGATTTTTTTTTTTTTTAGAAAAAGTGAATAACTTAGTGATTTCAATTTAAAAAATATGGAAGACAGCCACAAGACCAGAGAGGAAAAATCAAGGTCTTTTAAAGTACACAGTTTTCACATTTGCATTTCAAACGCACAGAGAGCCCACAAAACCTCGCAAAGGAAAAAACAAATCAACATCACTATCTTAAGCACTGTGCCTGCTAAATGATCACATTAGGCTTAAATATTTTAATTAAACATTTATTCCTACATATTTTTATTCATTTCCTGTGACTGCATTGTTTAAATCTCTTTTCTTAAAAGTAGGAAATTGAAACTTTTTATTTACCGCCATTACTGAGCTTCCATTTTCTGTCCACTCATCTCAGATTCTAGAATGTGATGTCATGGATGTCTGTGGATGTCAGTAGATACTGGGGAGATGCTTATTTTGAGAATTAAGTACTTGGGTGCACGTTGTGAAGAATACAGTGGTAATTCTCTGAACGTGTGTTAGACCTGGTGGGGACATCTGTCTTCTCATTGATCCCCACTTAGTTTTCAGGGGCTTCTTTATCGGTCTATACTGATTCTCCTCCTAAAGTGTGCTTCACCCCTAAACCTGAACACTTTGTTGTAAAAAGAATAATAATAATAAATTTTTAAATTAAAAAAAAAAAACTTTTCTAATCTTTTCTCCTCCCGCTCTCCCACTTCCTCTCTCTCCTCTTCAGGTTCGCGGCGTTGAGTTAATTCCGTCACCACGTTCTCATCCGTGCGCTGAGGACTCTGGCTTTAGATTGTGCTTTGGCGTCCCAGGGCCGCCCCCGGGTTTTCTCCACCCTCCCTCAGGTGCGCGGTAACGGATCTGGTAACAGCAAGTGGGCGCCGTGTTTCAGATGGTGAGCCGCAGAGTCATGTTTGGCTCTCGGCTCCAACACACACTCGCTATGTCATAACCTTTCGCAAACATTTGACCTTTCATGTTACTTAAATTCCATACCAGGTTGTCCTCTGCAACGTGGCTGTATTAATACCTTCTTCCTAGGTGGTTCTGAGGCCTAAGCCGTTTACACTTTAAATACATATGTACACACATACAGATAAACGTTGGCACGTGTGGTATATGCCCGTGTATTTTATACTTGTGACATATACTTTACTCCAACCCTATGTTCTTTTATATGTTTCCCTAAAAATTATTTCCATGAACCAGTATTTTATGCAATTTCTTACAATTTTCCCTTGTTCTGTATAACAGCAGTGCATTGACTGCTTCTGAGTCCCAAATAGTAATTCTGCTGTACGAGTCCCATGTTACCTTTTCATTAAGATGGAGATAGACGGGAACAGCACAGTTAAGCACTTACTCATCCGTGTGTCCGTACAGACCGGGATGAGAATGCGGTACATACCCACATGTGTTTCTGATAAGCCGTAAAGCACATGACACTTTGTTTCGATAGTGTAATTAGATTGGATTCTGGAGTGCATGTAGCCATTTACTGCACTCCCAGAAGATGGAGAGGGTGTGGCCCTCACAGCTTTGCCAAAACTTTGTGTTATTAGAGATGTGGTGACTCGGGCCGTCATTTACAATGTACTTATATACATGATATCATAAGAGCAGTCAAGTTTATATTTCTTCATTAGATGAGCCACTTCCCCTAACAATTTCCCCAGTGGTTTATCCTTAACAGCTTTGTTACATATTAAATTGCCACAGTGCTATAATTAGATTTGGGGAGAATGCACTGACTCTATAGATCTATTGGGGAGAAATGTATAGCTTAAAAAGTTATGTTATTCAGAAATTTGTTATTTTTTCCACTTATTCAGAGCTTTATTATATCATTCGGTATAAATATAAAATTTCTATATAAATATCTTTTGCGTTCCTTGTTAAGTAAAGTCAAGATTCTTTATGGATGGGGAGCCTGGGTGGCTCAGTGGGTTAAAGCCTCTGCCTTCGGCTCAGGTCATGATCCCAGGGTCCTGGGATCGAGCCCCGCATCGGGCTCTCTGCTCAGCGGGGATCCTGCTTCCCCCTCTCTCTCTGCCTGTCTCTCTGCCTGCTCGTGATCTGGGTCTGTCAAATAAATAAAATCTTTAAAAAAAAAAGTTTCTTTATGGATTTTGTTACTGGGAAGATATATCTTATATTTTAATGACATATTTGAAACTTGCAGACAATAATGTCATTAAGACTCAGATACCTATAGCTCAGCTTTGCTAATTTAAACATTTTATATATTTACTTAATATTTATTTTAAGCAATAAAATATTAGTTGGAATACTTTTGGGACTCCTCTCACTTCCTCACTAGTTTTCCTGTTTTTCCTAGAGTTAACCATCTGAATTAGGAGTTGCCATTGCTATGTATGATTTTTATACTTTTACTATACATGTCGTGATTATTTTTAAAGTTTTTAAAACACAAAATAATCTACTGCATTAAAACTTTATTGTTAAACAAAACAGAAAGAGGAAAGTAAAAGGGAAAAATAAACTAATGTGTTCAGTCCCCGTTGTTTACGTCACAGGAGCAGGTCACGTTTGTGAGTGATCATTTTCTCCTAAGTTGAGCATGTGTTTTGACTTCATGCAAATATTAAAAACATGCTTCATAAAGCACAAGTCCACCCAAATATAATGTCTGGTATTTCTAATATTTAAAATTGATGCAGGCAGCAGTTACCCAGGTGTCATGAAGCTCTTCTTTTCTTGGATCATAAATACCAGGACACTTAGAAGGAGTGCAGACGCGTGGGGGAAACCATAGGAAAATGCCACCCAACCCAAGTTCGTGCTGTGATCTGCACCTAATGTTTTAGCAGATGAGTATTATATACCACAAACTATTTTTTCTCACCACAAGTTAGTATTACTATTCTGAGGCAACAATTTAATGCACTGCACTGAGACTGAAAAAAAAATAAAAGCTGAAATATGTTGCTTCTTAATTTTTATTTTATTGCCGCTGAGCACTTTATGAAGGGAGACGTAGAATTTCTGATCTTTCATTTATTTTCTCAATATATGGCCTCTATTTTCTGCTCACATACAATTTTCCCTGCTTTATTGGATGTTTTATTTTTTTCCACACCCTCCAAGTCATCAGGTATGCTGTCCTGGAGCGGTCCAAGTGATGTTTTTTATTATTGCCTAGTTAATTATGAAACTCGATCCCCCGCCGGAGACCCAGAAATCAGGGAAAGTTTGGTTTTCTTGATGATGCTTTTCTCAGTATATCTCAGTATTCCTCCCCACCAGATTTTGTCTTTCCGGTTTTTATTTTTCCTTCTTCTCCCACCAAACCCCACGTTTTATGAAATTGTTTATTTTCGTTCCTTTCTTCTCTGAGTTTCCAAAGAACAAAGGTCTACATGTTTCATTTCAGTCACTGTCATTTTCAAATTAGTATTTGCAATTCTTATGTCCTTATGGATGAGAAACATGACTTTTAGTCATCTTGCTAAAAATACGTGTGTGTGTTTGTGACAAGAAAAGAGAAGACTAACATGTGAAGAAGCCCTTGGAGAAGCTCCTTTGGCTCAGAAACCGCTCCTGCTTGCAGCTGAGTATTTCTGGCAGAGACGGAGATGCGCCTGTCGGTACGTGAGCAGGGGAGGGTGACTGCGATCGGAAGGGACTATGTAATCGGGCTCAAACGGACCTTCCGTCTTTGGTGTATGAAGGTCAGTCTCACTAGTATCAAAAGCGCCGCGCTGACGTCTAGCCCAGAGAAATGAGCGATTTCCCATTTGTTTTTACCAAAGACTTTGTGAAGAAGAAAAAGAAAAAGGACCTTCCTAATATATTGAAACTTTAATCCTAGGTTATAATGGGTTTAGAGGTTCCGTGATCTTACCATATCTAAGAGCAGACCTGTGGTCAGTAATAGGTCACTGTAATTGAGGGCTACTGGTTATTGGCACTTTCATAGCAGAATGTGATATAATAGTTAGTTTTAGCTATGTTTTTCTTATTAATTACTAAATTAATTTTTATCTTGGGGACCAATAATGTGGCTTCAAAGATTTCTGGTATGGAAAATTTGAGACTTTCCTTTACCCCTCAAATGAATCAATATTTAAAATATCGCATGGCTATCAGAATGACAGCAAGAACTCAGTATTTTTGTTTCTGGGTAAGAATTTACAGGTATTTACGGGTGTGTGTGTATGTACATACACATTCGCACACATATAAAACACACACACAACATACTTGTCTATGTATGAATCTACCTAGATAAATGGAAAAATTATTCACATCCCCCAACTCTTTGGATCCTTTCTTTCCAATAATTTGATCCACCTACCTCTCCTCTGGTAATCATCAATTTTTTCTCTATAGTTAAGAGTCTTTTTCTTGGTTTGTCTCTCTTACTCTTTTTTCCTTCTTTTCATTTGTTCAGTAAGCCTTTTTTTTTTTTTTCAGGAAGTATCTATGCCCAATAGACTTAGAGCTTTTGAATATCTAAAATTATTATGCTTTCATATGTGGATGCTCATTTAATTAGCTACAAAGGTTTAGATATAACACTACTTTTCTGTCTTACCTTTGAAGTTTTTGCTTGATTGGTTTTAAATTTTTCTTGGCTGGAACTGAAGCTTGATGTCCCTGTGACTCTTTCCTACACATACAAGATTTTGCTCTCCAACAATATTAACAATTCTATCTTAACTGCACAGTTCTTAAATATCACTAAGACATATCTGGTTTTTACTCTATTTTTATTCATCTAGTTTAGGTCTTAACTGTTCATTTCAAAACTCAGACTTTTTTTTTTTTTTAAACATTTTATTTATTTATTTGACAGAGAGAGACAGATCACAAGTAGGCAGAGAAGCAGTCCGAGAGAAAGGGGGAAGCAGGCTCCCCGCTGAGCAGAGATCCCAATGTGGGGCTCGATCCCAGGACCCTGAGATCACGACCTGAGCCGAAGGCAGAGGCTTTAGCCCACTGAGCCACCCAGGCGTCCCAAAATTCAGACTTTTTAATTTGATTGATATTTACTCCACTTGCCTCTCTCTGCCCTTTTTTGGTTGGAACCTAATACACCTACCAGATGTCTATTAGCATTTCTGGATGTAATATACCTTTGTGTTACATTATATACAATATAGATATGTTATATGTATCAACATATAATGTATATAAGCGACTCTTTAGAATTCTTTCACTTTTACTCATTTTTTTCTCTGATTTCTGGGAAATTTTTCTTTCTCAGTCTTCAAGCTTACCGCTTTCAGCAGTGTGCATTCTGTTTGCAACATAGATACACGTGCATGTGGTTTCATACATGTCAAGAATTGGGGGTATTATTTTTTAACTTCCACATTTTCTAAAATGCATTATCTTTTCTTATTCTGTGTGACAACTGACAATATTATATCCAATTATTTTGTTTCCCCCGTTAACTCCATTTCTTCATGATTTCATTCTGTTCATTAATGTCAGTGTCTCCATTCCATGGTCTGGATTTAACACAATATCTGGTAATTCACAGTTACCCATGTGTCTTGTAGAGGTCTTATATGAACCGTGTATTTTCTCAGGTCAAAAATTCTTCCTCTATTTGGGAAAACGCTGTTAGTTATAGGAAACTTGTTTCAGGCTCTCCGGAGAAAGGTGGAGCTGTGTGCATGTGTGGATCCAGTGTGTGTGTGTGCAGATCCGGTGTGAGCGTGTGCGGATCCAGTGTGAGCGTGTGCGGATCCGGTGTGAGCATGTGCAGATCCGGTGTGTGCGTGTGCAGATCCGGTGTGTGCGTGTGCAGATCCGGTGTGAGCGTGTGCAGATCTGGTGAGCGTGTGCTATGGGGTCCCCGTCCGCAGCCCTGCCTGGCACCACCCCTGCACCCCCTCTGATATCTCCTGGACACGGTCTTCCTCTGTTCAAGGCTGTAAGTACAGCTTTATCCTGGACGCAGTCACAAAAACTGGCATTTTCTCTTTTTCCACCCCCTCATTTTCTCCTTTACTGTTCTTGTTCAGATACGGAGGTTTCACAGCGTCTAACCAGCTTCTCCTTCTTTTCCAGGATCCAGGCCGAGCACTGTCACTGGGCACATCCTTACGCTCTTTAGAGAGCAGTGCTTGGGGGTTAGTCAAGGACAAAATTCTTCTGATGCCTCTCACGGAGCACAGGTAGGTGCTGGGCCAGGTCCTCCGACGTGCTCCGGTGAGGAGCGCGCTCACCCTACTGTGGTGACTCCCCCGCCCTTCACCTGGTCGACTTCCTTCCGTGTGAAACTACTCTTTCCTTTGCTGGCCATTCGTTTTGCTTTTTGGTTTTGTTTTGGTTTTTTTGTTTGTTTGTTTGTTTGTTTTTTAGCTGAGATTTTCTCTTTTCTAGTCCATACCACAGGTCCTATTCTGTCTGCTTTCTGTCCTAAAGATGCCATAAGCCCCACTGTGCTGGGTGGGAGGAGATGTGTGTTCCGTCTGCCGGTGTGACACACATTCCCCCGGTGCAGGAGTCCCTACACAGCCCTTATGTCTCTACCTTAAAAGATAGACTCTTTCGTGTGTGGAGAGCTCCGGTCATTAGAAATTACCGTGAGAAGAACGGCGATGCTAGGATACTGAAGCACTGGGCAGGAGTCTACCCATGACTCTTACTTTATCCCTACACATTTTCGTTTGGAAGCCTTCTCTTTGATCTTAACAGGCACAGATGCTTTGAAGACTCTTGCCTTCTCTTCACAGATCAGAGAAAGCACTTCAACTTGAGAGGAGTTATAATGAAAGGTTTGCCCTTTTTTCCTGTATTTTTTCATGTTATATTTAGAGAAGGCCACCTTGTGTGAGACAATGTGCAGAGAAAATTAAGTATCATTACAGAATGAAGAATAAAACTCTACTCTTTTAAGGGCTCGCAAATTCATAATTCCTAGCAATCCACTTAAGTAGAAATCTGTATGACCTGGAGGTCAATCCCAAAATTTGCCTTCGGTGAATGAATAGCTTTCAGACATTTGCAAGCACAATACAGTAACAGTTCCTTCTCTTACGAGTGGATGCATATCGCTCTGTGAAAATTTATACACACCATGGAACGCCAGCTGCCTATGCTGGTACCTTGCTAAACGAGCAAGCACCTGCTAACACAGAACTCGCACAACCAGGTAAAGGGTGGCTGAAAAAAAGAAAAAAAAAGGGGGGGAGCTGGCACAGAGATCGTGTTTCCTGGTCCGCATCACTCTTTCAGAGGGTGTCAGTGGTCCCAGGAAGATACAGAAGGATCATCTACTGGATGACCATTGCGAGGGGAGGCATAGGCATCTGTGGTTTTTGTAAAGCTTTCTTGGTGCTTCTCACTGTTTCTCCTACCTCCTAAGCTACCCTGTAAGGATGTGAACTGTGTCTGTTATTCTTAATTCTGTCTTTTTCCTATTTCTTTATTGCTTAAGAAACAAATTCAGTAAATATTTCATGGAGGCTGTTTCTCAAAGTCTGAGCAACCAGACTTTTGCTATTATTAGCAAAATACAGGACAGCCTTTTGCTACTATTCACATTAAAATAATAAATACATGACTCACCCGTACATGTAATTACTGGTGCACACCGACCCCCGGAAATTGGCGCACCTTCAGTTTTCAGTAATGCTACTTGGACACACACACTCCTTTCAGAGCCTGTGAGTATGAAATAACTAACCCTTAACATCTTTGAATCATTGCTCATGGGGCTGGGCACGAGGCATTACAGTGAATGTCAGACCTTCAGCACTTCTTAGATCCATCAGAAGAAGAAGAAAAGATCACTTTCAAGAGAACGGCAAGCTGGGGAAACAGAGAGCAAAGACACCTGACAGCAATTTATAGTTCATTGTTCGGTAAAGAAGGGTAGTAGAATGACAGTTTATTTTCTAAAGAGTTTTTCTTAACGAACACTGATTGTACATATTTTTCTTAAGGAAACTGCAGGCCCAAAGCCTAAAAATTTGTTGTTTGAAAATATTAACTAAATAGTACTAGAACAAAGTTTAAGGATTATCATATAGAATTTTCCTTATAGAGTGGCTACCAAACTAGAATTTAATAATAATCTTGTAGTATTTTTGTTTGTATTTTTAATTCCAAAAGATCATATTATAGGCTAATGGTTATAGGCTAATGAAATATTATTGCTATACTTTCTTGCATTTAGTAAAATAATACTTAACCACCTTTGACAGATAAGAATACCTCCCTGCTTTATAAAAGCAGTTTAAGGAAACTCACCAAAGGCTTTTATTACTCATTGTAATAACTCTTCATTTTTCCCTCACCCCCACCCCCTACAACCAATTGAAGACTTAAAAATTTGACTTAGGCTCTGCTGATCAAAAGTCTGAGGTGGGGCGTATTAGGAAAATTACCAATTACTATAGACTGTAGAAAGGGGGAAAACTACATTGTTCGGCTAAAATAAATTTCACTGCACAAAGTATTTAAAAAACATAAAGTGTTTAACTGACCGCACATTCTACGATTTCATTACAAGTATTCTGATAACTATTTACACGTGATTATATTTGGTCACAGTCATGATTTCTCAGTAAACTCAGTACTTTTAAAGATCATGTTTTCATAATAATCATTAATACATATTTTTCAGGTCCCTACTTTTTATCTAATTCTATATATAATATAAAAAGCTGATTGACTTCTATTTTTTAACATGTTTATACTTGGTCATTCCTCACCATTTAACATAACCCAATGCATTAAATGTTCATAATTTTAAATACAGTTTGTTGGATTAATGAATATATTCTATATTTAAGGTCATTTGATATCTAGGTATCTGGCTACAAAATTAAACAGTGAAGTAGAAGTAAACTAACAGTGTGAACTAAATCTCAGGCAGAAGGTTGGGTGTAAGTGTAACAGTAAGTTGAATACTTTTAATAGAATGTGCTTCCCATTTGTTCACTAGAGACATATGATATATATGTAAGTGTGTATATATATTTCAGAACTAAATTAAACTCCAATAATACATAGTCTTTGTAAATATTTTAAAAACCTGAAAAATAAAGTCACTTTAATTCAAAGAAATATGAAATGAGAAATAACCCAAAATTTCATCAGTTATTTTCAAATACTCACAGTATGCTGTCAGTATGGGCAAAGATGCACTCAAGATTAACATAACTTAATCTAAGACCAAGCTGTTAGAAGAACACGACCTATTAAATAAACATTTGCTGAATTAAGTCTTAAATGAGTGCCGTGTTCTTTGGAGTAAACGAAAAAATTTTTTGGAGTATTTGTCAAGGTATCATCGATGAAGTAAGAATCTAAGGCAACAACCACTTTTCAACGTGGCTGATTACATCTCTTTGAAGTCACTGAGGTTGAAGCATTTGGATTCCCTATTGACTACAGCAGTATATTTTAAATTGTGAGCTGGATGACCACAGAAACCTGATTTGAGGAACTTATACTAGAGGAAAAGGAAACCTAAATTGGTCAAAAATAAAGGGAGTGGCACATCTTACCATTCCTTTCAGAAACAGCAGGACTAAGTAAGCACTTCGGAAGCATATTTGCAATTTCTTAAATTCCCTTGAAATACTAAATATTTGATTTGAATATATGAAATATCAAACACAAATATCAGACGTTTATGAGCTGATAAGTTAGTTAGCTGCCAACATACAACAGTAAAAGTAATTAGTATTAACGAAGAGCCCAGATGTTCATCCACAGCTGGATGGTAAAGAAGACGTGGTGTATTTGTAGAGAACACGATATTACTCAGCCATCAAAAACATGCAATCTCGCCATTTGTGACAACGTGGACGCAACTAGAGGGCGTCATGCTGAGCGACATAAGTGAATCAGAGAAAGACAATTACCATATGATCTCCCTGATGTGTGGAATTTAAGAAACAAAACAGAGGATCATAGGGGAAGAGAGGAAAAAATAAAACATAACAAACCAGAGAGGGAGACGAACCGTAAGAGAGACTTAATTATGGGAAACAAACTGAGGGTTGCTGGAGGGGAGGGAGACGGGAGGATAGGGGAACTGGGGGTGGACATTCAGGAAAGCGTGTGATGTAACGAGCGCTAGGTATTATATAAAACTGAGGAATCACTGACCTCTACCTCAGAAACCAATAATACATGATATGTTAATTAACTGAATGTAAATAAAAAATATATCGTTCAAGAAGTATTTGTTGAGCCCATTATGTGCTCAGCTGAGGAAGAAAAACAAACATCATGCACAAAGTATACCGTGGTTTCTGACCTCAAGCTGACTGAAGTCAAGTAAGAAAAGATTTTTAAAAATCATGAAAAAGAGAACAAAATTCTTAGGGTCAGAAGACGGAGATTCGGCAACTACCAAAACAGAGAGAAAGGAAGGAAGAATGGAAAGGAGACAGGGAGGAGGGAAAGAAAGAAAGAAAGAAATTGATTCAGAGCTGGTGATTATCTTGTAAAAGAGACAACCTAAGGTGAATTGTTTAAAAAAAAAAAAAGCAACATGTCAAAACTCATCATCTTTATCCAGTAATTCCACTTCTAAGAATTTATTTCAAGGAAGTTATCAGATGTGCAGTGATTTATGATATAAGAGGTTTCCTATAGTTTTATGTCTAATTTAAGCCTGAACCTGTATATTAGTTAAATATAGGGCAACCGTAAATGAAATATTACGCAACCGTTAACACATGTTTGAAAAGGAATCATCATTCGGCGGCATCGTCGGGTTCCCTCCTCTCTTCCCTTCAAAGCTTCTTTGTCAAAGATGCTCTTAGGTATACAGTTCCCTTAGGAAATAATTACAGCTGCCAGGGCACATACACTCCCACTAGTGAATTCTTTACATTTGGCTTCAAGATTCCCTCATATTTTCTACTTTTGGCTTCTTCTACCAAAACTGGTGCTGGTAACTCAGCAAAAGTCAGGAGTCGTCTCCCTAGTTTCCTCACACAGGCCATTCTAGTCACGACACTTTGGGGTCTGGGGTGAGGTCTTCATGGATTGCGGCCGATCTCTAAGTCACTGCCTGTGTATTTATCAAAATTCCTTTGAGAAACCGTATCATCCAGACCCGCCTCTATATTCTGAGTATAATCTTTTGCTATGTTACCAGTGCCGTAATGGCATATTGACAAAAATGTATAACCTCCGAGTTTCTGGGCGTATGGAATATGACGGCCACTGTGCAGCGTCCGTTAAACGATAAATGCTCTTGGTTGTCTCCTGGGGCGAGGCGTGGGTGGGACCGAGGACGGCAGCTCTGGCTCCAGTCTACCACAGAGGAAGGATGAAAGGAACGGACGAGGAGATTCATGCGTGTCCTCAGCAGGAAGAAGGCGCGTGTATCAGTGCACTGAACGGAGGGCTAAGATTCAAGACGTCAGGATTCTGGACCTTACAAGAAGATGGAGAGTAAGTGTTTACCCTCTGATTCTTGTAGTAGAAAACAGAGCACTACAGAAAAGGGTTAAAAAATTAAACATTTTCTTGTGAATTCTGTGCACATCTGGAGGAATGTGTGTGTGTGTGTGTGTGTGTAAGAGAGAAATAGAAGGAGAGAGAGAAAGAGGGATTGATTTAAACGAACTATAACACTTAGAGACACTGGGCCATTTTACTGTTAAACTCTAGAGAGAAAGAAAGGTTTCTATTTACGCACAAGAAGCCATCATGGTCTGGAAAAACTAGTAGAGATTTATACCGGAGTAATATAGCAACGGTTAATTAAGCACGAGGAGATTTAAGGAATGATGTGGTCTGTGAAAGTAGGTGTTTCGACACAGCTAATGGTGACATCTGGCCCAGTAAGTCTTCTGCAGCTGGCACCTGTGTGTGCGACATGACCCTCGCATCCGCAGCCACCAAGGCCACAAGGCTACCAGCTCTGCCCCACCATCTGCAGAAGCCGGTGGTTTATTTCCTTAGAACTTCCGGGGCTTTGGGCCTTGCCGGCCCTAGGAATGAGGGAGAATGCTGCCTTACACCACAGCTGGGCGCCCAAGTAAATCTCGTTTGGGGTTTTCCTCCACTTCACAAGCCAGGACAGCACAGAAACAGCCGTACCTCCTCTTTAGGGATGGCTGCTGCGATGGGCCCGGTACCAAGAGTTCAGGCACTGAATTAGGAAGTAGCAAAAACCAGACTCCACAAAGGTTCTGGGAATACGCGTCCGTGCACCTTGGAATTCTTGTGGGTAGGACTAATAGAGAACCATAAAGACAGACAGAATAGCCGGCTGAGATCCCGGGTCGAGAGCTGAGCTTTATAAGCCCACAGGACTGACTGTGTACCCCAGGCGTCTGACACCTGCCCCGTGCTAATTGCATACATAATTAATTATCTGGCGCACTAGATGGTGATGTCTTGAGGAGGATTAATAAGACGTCTTCATATTTGTCCTCTCGGTGTCTCACTGTATTTATGAGATTCATGTATTTATAATAGATAGTGGTTCTTTCTTTAAGGAGTAGATGTTCAGTAAGAGAAGCACAGGCCCAGAAATGAAACGCGTCCAGAAGGCAGGTAGATAACACAAATGCGTGAATTCATGTTTGTAATAAAAACGGATGGCGGGAAGCTAGTGTCACGTTCGAGTGGGCATCCGTATGTATTCCTGTGTAGCACAGCACCCCCGCAGCTGGCGGGTCATGTCATTGCTGTCATCAGTCATAGTCCTGTAGGTCGTCCGTGTGCTCTGGGCGCCTCTGGCTGGTTCTCCCGCCGCACGTCCGGGGCTGGCACATGCCCTGCTCCTGAGGGGTGCTGGAGGCCGCTTGTCTCGGATGGCCTCCCCGCGCGGCTGGTGTTCACCACGGCGAACGCAGGTTCTGCTTCTTCACCAGATGTCAAGCAACTCACAGCTTCCTCATCGGGGCTTCAAGAGAGGCCTCATGCCTGCGAATGTCCCATGGCCTCGAACAAGTACACTATAAGCCTTGATGGACAGAACTTAAAATTTCGTGATCATTTTTTCATTTTACCATAAAAGACATTTAAATTTTGAAATGTTTTAGAGATTAAAGCACCCTTCCGTCCACATATATGACCATGCTGAACTTCTAGCCTCTGCTGCTAGAGCTTAACACTCTGCTCTAAATAACCACAATTTTTTAAAGAACCATTCAACTGAGAAATTTTTGTCTTGGTATAATTTGAATTTCTCTTGCTGTACCCTGAATGGTAAATGCATCCTTTTTCATGGCCTTTTAGTATTTCAGTGTCTAAGTCCCTTCAGGTGGTAGCTGACATGCTCATGGGTTGCTGTGAATTCTACTTCACAAGGGATGTGAGCAGACAAAGGTCCCCTTCGCAGCATCTTGTGCACACGAGAGCTGAAGTGTGTGACTCCTGCACTTCTCCATACAATTATTCTCCAGGACCTCCTGTCTGCTTTACAGCATGTGCAAGTGAAGCTTTTGTGAGTCATCATAATTACAGTTAATAACTCACTTTTTTGCCAACCAGAAAAAACACTTGTTTGGTCATGAACAGCGACACACCTGGCAAAAGGAGTGACAAATCAAATAATTGAGTATCGTTCTATAACCTATATATCAAAAAATACTGCACTTAGGATACATTCCAAGTTTTACCTGCTTTTTTCATCTGCTTGCAAGTCCATGGTGCAGTACCAGATACTCTAACACGATTTAACAGACCCTGTGAACTCTCATTCTCTCCGACTAGCCGTCTCATCTCACTCCTTCCTTACGGAACTGTCACGGCATTTCAAACTCTGCATCAAGACAGGGCAGCAAAAGAAAACAGGACGTTGAATGGTCTCTACTTTCTATTTAAAAAATAACCTGTTATTTTCATTATTGAATACACTCTTGTGTAGAATACGATTTCAATTTAAGATCTGACTAAAACTGACACAACGAGGCTATGTAATCGATTGTCAAATAGAGGTATGATCGAATTTAACATCTCCGGCGCATGTATCATGATCTGTGTTTTCTTAGCATTCAGGACATGTAGACTCTGGAGAAAACACCTGTGAATTTCCTGCAGTCATAAAGCGCGCTGTTGGAAACACCAAGTGTATCATAAATAAGAAAGCACAAGCAATAAATGAGAAATCCCACTGCACAAGGAAGCATTAGCGATGGCTCTCACTCGGACAAGGACCTCACACCAAAAGAATGATGTGAGGATTAAGAAAAAGCGGCATTAATGTCTTTAACTTAAGCCTCAGGGTAACTGAGTTAAGAGGGGCTAGAAGTTATAGGACTGTTTTATGGGGCTTCAGACGGAGTTAGGGGCTCACTCAGCTGAACGGAAACGGTCCCCGAGTGCGCACAGGCCTCTGACGAGGTCAGCCTGCGGCACCGAAAGCGCCGGGAACCAACACGGAGACTGTCCAAGTGAGCGGCCTCTTCGTGTCCTTGCTGACTCGTGTGACTCAACAAAATTACGTCCCTTTTTGTTTTAAAACAAAATCATTTATTTATGTATGTATTTATAGTTGGCCAACATATAGTAACAGAACTTAAGGTGGGCTTTTTTTTTTGTTGTTTTTCCCAAGTATTTACGTATCCGGGAGAGACGGCAGGAGCAGAGGGAAGAGGCAGAGGCAGAGGGCGACGCAGGCTCCCCGCTGAGCCGGTCCCCGGGGGTCGGGAATTCAGGCCGACGGGAACCGACTGAGCCACTGCGGGGCCGCCTTAAGGCGGGCTCTCGAACTCGACCTTCTTTGCAAAAATACTGAAAGGTGGAGACAGTTTTAAACTTACAAAGAATGATCTAGATACTCATAAAAAAGAAAGAAAAAGAGAAAAGAGCCGTTCCTAAAATCCGCTGTCAGCGCGGCCTAACGCAGCCGGGCCCGCAGTGCGGCTGTGCTCGTGCGCATTTTCCCTCCCCGGCCCGGGGCGCGGCTGCTCGTCTCTCCTCGGGCTCGCGCGCGTGCCCCGGCCGCTCTGCATCGGTCCCGATGCCGCACACCGCGGCACCCCCGGGACCCCCGGGACCCCGGCTTCGGTGACCCACGAGTCAGCCTGGAGAGTTTCGGACTCGCGTACAGGACTGAGCTGGTGTGTGCAGCCGAGCGCACAGGGGACGCCTGGACTCCGCGCAGGGACAGGACGATTAATGCGATTTGGTTTTACTCTTTGCCAAAACCAAGGCTGATTGTCTGTGACGCGTGTACGACAAAGGTCGCCTAGTGCTTCGGTTTGGGGGAGGACGTTGACGGACCTTTCTGGCTTTGACGTAGAAAGTAAGACCCCGGTCCGCCCGTCGCTCAGGGTCTCCCCCGTTCCTCTCCTTTGCTGTCACCTCACGGTTTTACTCATCATCCCGCAGAGCACGAAGGTGAATGGATTCATTCTCCAGCGGGGCAGGCTGTGCGGAGGTTTTGCTATAGCGGATTTCGGTCCACGGCGCACTAATGACACACCAGCAAACCCGAATTCTTGGGCTTGTAAACCATCTTTTATTCCTTCACCTTCTGCTTTGAAAGAGATCCGGGGGAGGGATGGATACACTTGGAACTAGTCTTTAACAGAGACACCGCGGAACCGTGCTCAGTACCAGATACACTGAAAACGGATTCTGAGAAAAGCAGGTCGCCCTCCAGAGTGTCCCGTCTTCTAAGGTCTAAACTGAAGAAAAGGGTGACCCCCCCCCCCCGCCCCCCGTAAGAGGAAACTCCTCCTGCCTGACTTACATTCGAGATTCCTGTGCCTTAGGCTTGAACGGAAACGTCCGCTCCTCCGTGGCTCAGCCGCTGGGTTCGGGCCGGGACCGGCGCGTCAGGTCTGCGGGTTCCCGGTGTGTCTGCGGCGGGTCGTGGGACTTAACCTCCACGATGGTGCGAGCCGAGTCCTCACGAGCTCCTCTCACGCTGTTCCAGAGGCTGACAGGCCCTCATCTACGCATCCAAACCCACATACTTACGTATCTCGACCTGTACGCGGACATCCGTCCCGCGTGGATACACAGAGATCCACCCTCCGGCCGCTGTTTCTCTGGGAAACCCTAACACAGGCCCTAAAACATTATCTGCACAAAAACAACAGCTTGCCTTGTGACTGGCACAGGGGAAATGTATCCCATTTCACATTTACACTTTTCCCTGGACACGCCTCACTTTTCTTATACTAATATTTTAGTATCCCACAGATTTTATTCTTTTTTAAATTTTTTATTATTTATTATTTTATTAACATATAATGTATTATTAGCCCCAGGGGTACAGATCTGTGAATCATCAGACTTACACACTTCATAGCACTCACCATCGCACATACCCTCCCCAATGTCCATAACCCCACACCCCTCTCCCTGCCCTTCCCCCAGCAACCCTCAGTTTGTTTTGTGAGATTAAGAGTCTCTTATGGTTTGTCTCTCTCCCAATCCCATCTTTTTCTTAAGAGATTTCATCTACTCATTTGAGAGAGAGACAGAGAGAGCACAAGCAGAAGGACAGGCAGACGGAGACGGAGAAGCAGACTCCCTGCCTAGCAGAAAGCCTGACCTGGGGCTTGATCCCAAGACCCAGAGATCATGACCTGAGCCAAAGGCAGACGCTTAACCATCTGGGCCACCCAGGTGCCCCACCCCAGAGATTTTATTCTTAATAAAACAAACTAATTACATGCAGAGAGCATTCGTTGGTAATGAGTGTTCCAACTGGGAATAGTGTTTCTGGGTCTAAATAGCAAAACCGTGTGTGCACATATTATTGTAGAGAAAGGAAGAGAGAGGAGAGGAGAGAGGAAATACCTTGGGTGGGTACAAATTCTGATCTGTCTGTAAGCAGTGTTTCCTTTAAATCGTGAATGTTAGCATGTCCAGTGGTTAAAACAAAACAGAACATGCTAACGGGGTCTGACACTGTTTTCCGTAGATGGACCCAGCATGTTCCTACACTCCGTGTCTGTTTCATGCTCACCTCCTTCCTGCATCCTCTTTTTCCGCCTCTTTTTCTCCCTGAATCTGTGACTTAACAGCTTTTCAGATCTCACCCAGTTGATGAATGATGAGGATAAGCTTCTGACGTGATTCAAAAACCTCTTATGTGAGGTTCCAAGTGTGTCCTCCCTCAGAGTACGCGCACTCCAGGGCAAACTGCCACTGCTGTTGGTTCTCCCGGTGCCACTGAGGACTTCAGTCCGGTGAGCACCATGTCTGTGCCATTATCACACCTGCCCAGGAGGGATTTAGTGCATCAATTATCCCGTGTGGAAAATGGGGATAATATAAACGTAATGGTACCATAACAGTGAGAGGAAAATTAGCAAGAACAAAAATTAATTTTGAGTAGTAAATTAATTAGGTACAAATCTTTTCTTTTAACTCATTACTGGTCTGCAAATTAATCATTTGAATGGTCTAAGATGAAATAAAAATGACATACTGATTTGCTGGAAAACCGGAGCATGCTAAAAAAAAAAACAAAAAAAAACCAAAAAGGAATTATTATCTCCTAATATTAAAAGAGTTAAAGTAATTTTTTAAATTGCATTGAATTCACTGATTACTATACTACATTGTGCTTTCCATAAAAGCATCATATACTTTACCTCATTGGATCATAAAAATTACCCTGTGAGGTAACTTTTATTGTCTTCATTTTAAAATGAAGAAACCAGGGCGCCTGGATGGCTCAGTGGGTTAAAGCCTCTGCCTTTGGGTCAGGTCATGATCTCAGGGTCCTGGGATCGAGCCCCGCATCGGGCTCTCTGCTCAATGGGGAGCCTGCTTCCCCCTCTCTCTCTGCCTGCCTCTCTGCCTACTTGTGATCTCTGTCAAATAAATAAAATCTTTAAAAAAAAAAATAAAATGAGGAAACCAGGGTTCTAAGATGTTAAGTTATTTGAGGTCACAGAGTAATGATCAAGGAAATTTCATTTTTAAAGTCTTTTAGAAAATCTTCAGCTACTCATTTGCAAGACACACCACAGTAATGAAAGGAGAATGTCTGCTTAGAGCAAAGAGGCATAAGATCATACTTGGAAAAGAAACAAAATCTAAATGTTGAACACCCTGTATGAGGCAGTCGACTGGGTATTTCGTATTTTTATTTTACAATTAAAGAGAGTAAATAATATAACTTTGGTAACAGTATTTTCACTTCACTTGTTTTCTTTCAGAAACTCTAATTTTGGGGGAGGAGTCAAGATGGTGGAAGAGACGCAGCTGAGACTACATCAGGTAGCAGGAGATCAGCTAGACAGGTTATCAGACCATTGTGAACACCTACAAATCCAACAGGGGGTCGAAGAGAAGAAGAGCAGCAATTCTAGAAACAGAAAATCGACCACTTTCTGAAAGGTAGGACGGCGGAGAAGTGAACCCAAAGCAACAGGAAGATAGAACGTGGGGGGAGGGGCCGACTCCCAGCAAGAAGCAGAGCAATGGAGCGCAAAATCAGGACTTTTGAAAGTCTGCTCCATGGAGGGACATCGCTCCAGAGGCTAAGCCGGGGTGAAGTCCATGTGGGGACAGCATGGTCTCTGGTCCTGCAGAGTCACAGAAGGATCGGGGGTGTCTGAGTTTCGCAGAGCTCGCAGGTATTAGAGCGGGGAAGCCGGCTGCAGAGACAGAGCCGATGAGGGAGCTCTCAGCTCGGGGTTACTTTAAACTGTGATCCATGGCACAATCAGACCACTGCTCCTTGAGCAGGGACCCCATAAGTGGCAGATCCGGGGACACCCCCCAGAAGAGTGCAGGGATCTGTGGGGTTTGGAGACTCCAGGCGGGGCTGTGTGCCAGAGACAGAGACCCTTGGTCACAGGCTGGGTGAGCTTGGAGTGCAGCCGGAGGCCAGGGAGACAGGAGTGATTGAGCGCTTTTCTCTGAGGGTGCACTGAGGAGTGGGGCTGCGAGCTCTCGCCTCCTTCAGGCTGGAGACTGGAAGGCCACCAATTTCATTCCCATCCTCTGGAACTCTACGGAAAGCCTTCAGGGAACAAAAGCTCTGAAAGCGAACCCGAGCAGATTACTTAGCCCGACCCCTGGCAAGGGCTGTGCAATTCCGTCTCAGGCAAAGACACTTGAGAATCACTACAACAGGCCCCTCCCTCAGAAGGTCAACAAGAAATCCAGCCAAGACCAAGTTCACTTACCAAGGAGAACAGCAGAATTCCAGAGGAGGAGAAAGCAAAGCATGGAATTCATGGCTTTCTCCCCATGAATCTTCAGTCTTGCAAAGTTAGTTAATATTTTTTATTTCATTTTTTTCTTATTCTAATTTTTTAACTTTTACTCTTTCCTCTTTTAATGTTTTTTAACTAGTTTATCTTAACAATACCTTTCATTAAAAAAAATCTTTTGAACCTTCATTATAATAGTCGTATATTATCCTTCATTGTATCTAACTTTATTTTTTGTATACACATAGGGTTTTTTCTTCTAAAAAATTTGGGATACAATTTCTAATAGATCAAAATATACCCTAAATCTAGCACAGGGCTTTGTCCTAGTCTCTAGCCTGGGCAAATTCCCTCCACTTTCTTTTCTTTATTCTCCCAACCAACATATCTTATCAACTCCTTTTTTAGAGTTTTTTTTAAATGTTCATCTTTATAGTCATATTCCATCCCTTCATCATGTTTACCCTTATTTTGTGTGTGTGTGTGTGTGTGTGTGTGTATTTATAATCTTTCATTCTTTAAAATTTTGGGAGGTAGTTTCTTATAAGAGACCAAAATACTCATGAAATTAAGTGGGTGACTCTGTTCTATTCACCAGTATAATATATATTTTCTTTTTTAAAATTTTTTTTCTTTTTCTGAACTTCTCTTTACCCCCCATTCTTCCCCCCACAATTTGGGGTTTCTTCTGATTTGGTTGAAGCACATTTTCTGGGATCTTTGCCACCCTTTTAGTATTATATTTGCTCCATCATATACTCTTACCTGGACAAAATGAGAAGGCGGAAAACTCACCACAAAAAAAAAAAAAGAACAAGAGGCAGTACCGAAAGCTAGGGACCTAATCAATATGGACATTGGTAATATGTCAGATCTAGAGTCCAGAATGAGGATTCTCAAGGTGCTAGCTGGGCTCGAGAAAGGCATGGAAGATATTAGAGAATCACTATCTGGAGAAATAAAAGCCCTTTCCAGAGAAATAAAAGAACTACAAACTAACCAAGTTGAAATTAAAAAAAGCTATTAATGAGGTGCAATTAAAAAATGGAGGCTCTTACTTCTAGGACAAATGAGGCAGAAGACAGAATTAGTGATATAGAAGACCAAATGACAGAGAATCAGAAGCTGAGCAAAAGAGAGACAAACAACTACTGGACCACGAGGGGTGAATTCGAGAGATAAGAGATACCATAAGATGAAACAACATTAGAATAATTGGGATTCCAGAAGAAGAAAGAGAGAGGGGAGCAGAAGGTATATTGGAGAGAATTATTTTAGAGAATTACCCTGATATGGCAAAGGGAACAAGCATCAAAATCCAAGAGGTGCAGAGAACCCCCTCAAAATCAATAAGAATAGGTCCACACCCCATCATCTAATAGTAAAATTTTACAAGTCTTAGAGACAAAGAGAAAATCCTGAAAGCAGCCCAGGACAAGAAGTCTGTAACATACAATGGTAAAAATATTAGATTGGCAGCAGACTTATCCACAGAGACCTGGCAGGCCAGAAAAAACAGGCACGATATATTCAGAGCACTAAATGAGAAAAACATGCAGCCAAGAATATTATATCCATCTAGGCTATCACTGAAAATAGAAGAAGAGATAAAAAGCTTCCAGGACAGGGGTTCCTGGGTGGCTAGTGGGTTAAAGCGTCTGCCTTCAGCTCAGGTCATGATCTCAGGGTCCTGGGATCGAGCCCCGCATCGGACTCTCTGCTCAGGCGGGAGCCTGCTTCCCTCTCTCTCTGCCTGCCTCTCTGCCTACTTGTGATCTCTCTCTCTGTCAAATAAATAAATAAAATCTTAAAAAAAAAAAAAGCTTCCAGATCAAAGATAAACTGAAAGAATTTGTAAACACCAAACCACCTCTACAGGAAATATTTAAAGGGGTCCTCTAAGCAAAGAAAGAGCCTAAAAGAAGTAGACCAGAAAGGAACAGAAAGAGTATACAGTAATATTCACCTTACAGACAATACAATGACACTAAATTCATGTCTCTCAATAGTTACACTGAATGTAAATAGGCTAAATGCCCCAATCAAAAGACACAGGGTATCAGAATGGATAAAAAAATAAAACCCATCAATATGCTATCTACAAGAAACTCATTTTAGACCCGAAGACACCTCCAGATTTAAAGTGAGGGGGTGGAAAACAATTTACCATGCTAATGGACATCCAAAGAAAGCTGGGGTGGCAATCCTTTTATTAGATCAATTAGATTTTCAGCCAAAGACTATAATAAGAGATGAGGAAGGACACTATATTATACTCAAAGGGTATGTCCAACAAGAAGATCTAACAATTTTAAATATCTATGGCCCTAACGTGGGAGCATCCAACTATATAAACCAATTAATAACAAAATCGAAGAAACACATCAACAATAATACAATAATAGTAGGGGACTTTAACACATCCTCATTGAAATAGACAGATCATCCAAGCAAAAGATCAACAAGGGAATTAAGGCCTTAAATGACACATTGAACCAGATGGACATCACAGATATATTCAGAACATTTCATCCCAAAGCAACAGAATGCACATTCTTCTCTAGTGCACATGGAACATTCTCCAGAATAGATCACATCCTGGGTCGTAAATCAGGTCTCAACCGGTACCAAAAGATTGGAATCATTCCCTGCATATTTTCAGACCACAATGCTCTGAATCTAGAACTCAATCACAAGAGGAAATTTGGAAAGAATCCAAAAACATGGAGGGTAAAGAGCATTCTTCTAAAGAACGAATGAGTCAACTAGGAAATTAAAGAAAAATTGAAAAATTCATGGAAAGAAATGATAATGAAAACACAACTGTTCAAAGTCTGTGGGACACAGCAAAGGCAGTCCTGAGAGGAAAATACATAGTGATACAAGCCTTTCTCAAGAAACAAGAAAGGTTTCAAGTACACAACCTAACCCTACACCTACAGGAGCTGGAGAAAGAACAAGAAAGAAAGCCTAAACCCAGCAGGAGAAGAGAAATAATGAAATAATGAAGATCAGAGCAGAAATCAATGAAATAGAAATAAACAAACAAACAAAACACATACACAAAAAATAGAACAAATCAACAAAACTAGGAGCTGGTTCTTTGAAAGAATTAATAAAATTGATAAACCCCTAGCCAGACTTATCAAAAAGAAAAGAGAAAGGACCCAAATAAATGAAATCATGAATGAAAGAGGAGAGATCACAACCAACACCAAAGAAATACAAACAATTAGAAGAACATATTATGAGTAATTATACACCAGCAAATTGGACAATTTGGAAGAAATGGATGCATTCCTAGAGACATATAAACTACTGAAACTGAACCATGAAGAAACAGAAAATCTGAACAGACTCATAACCAGCAAGGAGATTGAAGCAGTCATCAAAATTCTCCCAACAAACAAAAGCCCAGGGCCAGACAGCTTCCCAGGATAATTCTACCAAATATTTAAGGAAGAATTAATTCCTCTTCTCCTGAAACTCCTCCAAAAAATAGAAGTAGAAGGAAAACTTCCAAATTCATTTTATGAGGCCAGCATCACCTTGACCCCAAAACCAGACAAGGATCCCATCAAAAAAGAGAACTACAGACCAATATCCTTGATGAATACAAGTGCAAAGATCCTCACCAAAATACTAGCCAATAGGATCCAACAATACATTAAAAGGATGATTCACCAGACCATGTGGGATTTATTCCAGGGCTGCAAGGTTGGTTCAACATCCACAAATCATTCAATGGGATACAATACATTAATAAAAGAAGGAACAAGAACCATATGATACTCTCAATAGGTGCTGAAAAAGCATTTGACAAAGTACAGTATCCTTTCCTTATCAAAACTCTTCCAAGTGTAGGGATAGAGAGCACATACCTCAAAATTATCAAAGCCATCTTGAAAAGCCCACCATGAATATCATTCTCAATGGAGAAAAACTGAGAGCTTTTCTGCTAAGGTCAGGAACACGGCAGGGATGTCCATTATCACCACTGCTGTTCAACATAGTACTAGAAGTCCTAGCCTCAGCAATCAGACAACAAAAAGAAATTAAAGGCATCCAAATCAGCAACAAAGAAGTCAAACTATCACTCTTTGCAGATGATATGACACTATATGTGGAAAACCCAAAAGACTCCACTGCAAAACTGCTAGAACTTGTACAAGAATTCAGTAATGTGTCAGGATATAAAATCAAAGCACAGGAATCAGTTGTATTTCTTTACATCAACAACAAGACAGAAGAAAGAGAAATTAAGGAGTCCATCCCAATTACAATTGCACCCAAACCCATAAGATACTTAAGAATAAACCTAACCAAAGAGGCAAAGAAACTATACTCAGAAAACTATAAAGTACTCATGAAAGAAATTGAGGAAGACACAAAGAAATGGAAAAACATTCCATGCTCCTGGATTGGAAGAACAAGTATTGTGAAAATGTCTATGCTACATAAAGCAATCTACACATTTAATGCAATCCCTATTAAATTCCCACCCATTTTTTTCAAAGAAATGGAACAAATAATCCTAAAATTTACATGTAACCAAAAAAGACCTCGAATAGCCAAAGGAATATTGAAAAAGAAAGCCAAAGTTGGTGACATCACAATTCCAGACTTCAAGCTCTATTACAAAGCTGTCATCATCAAGACAGTATGGTACTGGCACAAAAACAGACACATAGATCAATGGAAGAGAATATAGAGCCACGAAATAGACCCTCAACTCTATGGTCAATTAATCTTCGACAAAGCAGGAAAGAATGTCCAATGGTAAAAAGACAGTCTCTTCAACAAATGGTGCTGGGAAAATTGGACAGCCACATGCAGAAAAATGAAACTGGACCATTTCCTTACACCACACAGGAAAATGGACTCAAAATGGATGAAAGGCCTCAATGTGAGACAGGAACCCACCAAAATCCTTGAGGAGAACACAGGCAGCAACCTCTTCAACCTCAGCTTAAGCAACTTCTTCCTAGAAACATCACCAAAGGCCAGGGAAGCAAGAGCAAAAATGAATGACTGGGAATTCATCATGATCAAAAGCATCTGCACAGCAAAGGAAACAGTTAACAAAACCAAAAGACAACTGACAGAATGGGAGAAGATATTTGCAAATGACATATCAGATAAAGGGCTAGTATTCAAAATCTATAAAGAACTTGTCAAACTCAACACTCAAAGAACAAATAATCCAATCAAGAAATGGACAGAGGACATGAACAGACATTTCTGCAAAGAAGACATCCAGATAGTCAACAGACACATGAAAAAGTGCTCCACATCACTCGGCATCAGGGAAATACAAATCAAAACCACAATGAGATACCACCTCACGCCAGTCAGAATGGCTAAAATTAACAAGTCAAGAAATGACAGATGCTGGCGAGGATGCGGAGAGAGGGGATCCCTCCTACACTGTTGGTGGGAATGAAAGCTGGTGCAACCACTCTGGAAAACAGCATTGAGGGTCCTCAGAAAGTTGAAAATAGAGCTACCCTATGACCCAGCAATTGCACTACTGGGTATCTACCCTAAAGATCCAAACGTAGTGATCTGAAGGGGCACATGCACCCGAGTGTTTATAGCACAATGTCCACAATAGCCAAACTATGGAAAAAACCTAGATGTCCATCAACAGATGAATGGACAAAGAAGTTGTGGTATATATACCCAATGGAATATTTTGCAGCCATCAAAAGAAATGAAATCTTGCCATTTGTGATGACGTGGATGGAACTAGAGGGTATTATGCTTAGTGAAATAAGCCAATTGGAGAAAGACAACTATCATATGATCTCCCTGATATGAGGAAGTGGAGATGCAACGTAGGAGTTTTGGGGGGGTAGGAAAAGAATAAATGAAACAAGATGGGACCGGGAGGGAGCCAAATCACAAGAGACACTTAATCTCATAAAACAAACTGAGGGTTGCCAGGGGGTGGGTGTAGGGAGAGGGTGGTTGGGTTATGGACGTTGGGGAGGGTATGTGCTATGAAGTGTGAATTGTGTAAAACTGGTGATTCACAGACTTGTACCCCTGGGTCTAATAATATGTTATATATTAATAAAAAATTAAAAAATAAATTTTAAGAAAGATTAAAAAAACAAAAAATAAAAGAAATAATAAAAAAAGAAATACTAATTTTGAAAATTAGCTATAATGTCACTACTTTGAATAACACTATAGACTATCTTTACTTTTTCCTAAATTCATTCTATCCAATTGTTGTGAGTGAACATAGAAATAAACATGGTATACATTTAACAAACTACTATTTTTTCTTCTATTTTGCAAATGTTTCTCTAATTTTATGGTATTTTAACATTAAGAAGGATTATTTTCTTTAAAGATTTACTGATTTTAGAGAGAGAGCTCATGCAAGTGTGAGTGGGGGAGGGGCAGAGGGAGAGAATCTTCAAGTAGACTCCCTGCTGAGCACAGCGCAGGACCCATGAGATCATACAAGAGTCAAAAGCTTAATTGACTGAGCCACCCAGGTGCCCTGATATCAAGAAGGATTATTCAAAAGTCAGATTAAAAAATGGAAACAGTGGATATCACCATTAAAATAGAGGTTTTTTTACAGTGTTAAGCAATTTAATGAGTTGAGAAAATACAAGGAGTTAAAACATTTTTTTCAGACAATATGGTTGTTTTACTTCAAAATCATATGTACATTAAATGAAAAACTTAAAAAATTACGCAAAAACTAAAAAAATTGCCAGAGGCGAAGAGAGTGGGGGAAGGGGTAAACAGGTGAGGGATGAAGAGGCGCAAGGACTTGCGGTTATAGAAGAAGTAAATCGTGCGGGTCTGAAGGACAGCATAGGGAATGTGGTGAATACCGCTGGAATAATTACATATGGAGACAAGTGGCCACCTGACTTACCACGGTGATCATCTCATAATGTACATAAGTGTCAAATCACTGTGCTGTAACCTGAAACTTTTATGTTATTGTATGTCAACTATACTTCAATGAAAAATTTTAAAAATAACAGGTTTTGTGGATTTAATTGTGTCTCCTTAAAATATATTTTGTTCCTTGGGGCAACTGGGTGGCTCAGTTGGTTAGGCATCGGCTCATGGTCTCAGCTCGGGTCTTGATCTGAGGGTTATGTGTTCAAACCATGTGTTGAGCTCCATGCTGGGTGTGGAGACTACCTTAAAAAAAAATTTAAATTTTCATCCTTAGTACCTACGGTTGTAACTGTCTTTGGAAATAGGGTCTTTGCAGACACTTTGCAGGCTGTGTGGCCATGTCTGTTTTCTCTAGCCGATACAGAACTCCTAAAAGACCTATTAATATAAAAGGGTTTGTCACAGACCACTCCATAGTGTGGTATAACTTCTAGAAAATGTAGATATATGAGTATACATGTCTATGCAAATTTCTAAAACAGAAACAAGTCATAGTAAGTTGTTAACAGGGGTTAGTGCTGGCGAACAGGATATGCATGAAGGGGAGATGGAAACGGGGGAAACAGAAATTAGAAAGTTCTTCTCGTGCTTTCGTCCGCTAGAGGTTTCCTTTTAAACAATATCAATATATTCACAAAATAGTATCCAAGCTATAAACTTGACGTTATTCTGACTTTTTACCTTCCCAGCCCTTATAACTGATGTATTTCTTCTGGAAACGTTCGTTGGTCCCCTGGCTTAATTCTGCCTTAATCTTATGCTTTTTTATTGCCAGTGGACATTGTCACAGTAAAATCTGTAGTGAAACTTGAAATCAATTTATTATTGAAATATTTATTATAGTCTGTTTACTTTGTTAGCATATAAATTTCTAAATATTCACTATCTACTCTTATTACAAACGGTGGATCCATAGAAAATGACTTGGTAATTAAATATTAAGAAATTTATTTGTACCATGAGAGTGAAAAGGGAACTTATTTGTACTCACTTAAAATTATCTTCCAAAATATTTATTTAGGAATGAACTATTTCAGTCTCATGCCAGCTCCCTCCAGCACCAAATGTCTGAAAGTTCCGTGTAGCCGGACTCAACCTGAAGCCACATTAAGGAGTACGAGTCAGAAAGCAAACATATTTGAAAGGCGAGGTAAGTCTTTATAGAGAATTCTCCAAGAATGTCAAAAGGGGACTTGAACGGTCGTGATTACAGTAACCCTCTGTTGTAGCTATGTTTTCCTTGCAAGTTACCTTAGTCTTTCTTACCCTTAAATCTTTCTCTTTTCCCCTAAGCACTTGGAAAGTCTTCTCCAGTCCAGTCTGTGGAGGGCTTCTGCGGTTTCACTGCTGTTACTTCCAGCTCACAGATACTCTTACTTTTTTCTAAGTGAAGTAATTCTCGTTTGCTTTTGCTTCTGTTGCCAGCAGCTAGGAGGAATGCCTAAAAACAGGAAACAGAGCAAACATTCCTTTCTCAGAAACCAGCTAGTTTTGGCCCCTGACTTCTGAAATTCTCCTCTTCACTCACTCGGCTACTATATAAAAAGCGTGAACCAAAAAAATCCATAAATATAACAATAAAAATGGGATTAGCCTGATGATCAACATCTCAGGATTTTTTTAAAGATTTTATTTATTTATTTGACAGAGAGATCACAAGTAGGCGGAGAGGCAGGCAGAGAGGGGGGAAGCAGGCTCCCCACTGAGCAGAGAGCCCGATGCGGGGCTCGATCCCAGGACCCCGAGATCATGACCGGAGCTGAAGGCAGAGGCTTAACCCACTGAGCCACCAAGGCACCCCAACATCTCAGGGTTGATACATTTCATAAAATGCAACTAAAATGCCTTCACCAAAAAGTGATTGGTCAAAAATCCAAAATTTTAAGCTTATGCTGTGATAATATTCTGTTTTACTTTCAGTCTGATAAGAGTACTGGTTGGCCAAAATAAGTATTATTGTAGCTATTGTATAAAACAGGCCCCCGGTAAAAAAATGAAATAGGCCAATCGTAATGAAAATATTGAAAATTCTAGTATAACTACAGAGAACAGGGGTGGGCTACCTGGGTGATGGAGGTTGCTGCGATGAGCCCTGGGTGTGAAATGTAAGTGATGAGTCACTAAATGCTACTCCTGAAACCAATATTATGCTATATGTTAACTAACTAGAATTTAAAGAAAATTTTGAAACAAAACAAATTAGAATGTTTCTTTTCTTATTTAAATTCAATTTCGAAGGTAAGTTTCTTAAGATTTTATTTATTTATTGGACAGAGAGACAGAGAGATCACAAGTAGGCAGAGAGGCAGGTAGAGAGAGAGGGGGAAGCAGGCTCCCCGCTGAGCAGAGAGCCTGATGCGGGGCTCTATCCCAGGACCCTGAGACCATGACCTGACCCGAAGGCAGAGGCTTAACCCTCTGAGCCACCCAGGCGCCCCTCGAAGGTAAGTTTCTTAATAAATATTTACTCTATGTTTTGTTTTTTATGTGTGTGTTTGAATGAGTCAGTCATATAAATATATAATTTTTATTTGAATTAAGATGCATTTAATTAGATTTGTAGTCAATGTTTAATAATTTAATAAGAATCAGGTTTCTTAGTCTTCTTACCAGTTGTGTAAATTTAATAAGTCAGATGTGAAACAAAGTATAGGTATCAGGGAGTGTTGTGCACCAAGTGTCTGACGCAAATTTTAATGCAAATATTTTCACACTTTAATGAATCATTAAACCTTTTCAAGATTGTAAGAAGTCCTGAAAAGAATAAAGCTGTCAAAGTAACTAATTCAAGTAAGGAAAAACATGTTGTGCCAAGACTCCTTACTCATCTGTATGATTATCTCGTAGTTTGTCCAGAGAAAACTGTATTTATCTAAACTCTACTGGTGAACAAAGTTTAAACGTAAGCTATTCTCCCCACTTCATTTTTTTAAAGATTTTATTTGACAGAGAGGAAGAGAACACAAGCAGGGCGAGTGGCAGAGGGAAGGGAAGATGCAGGGAGCTAACGTGGGGCGAAGCGGGGACCCTAATCTGGGTCTCCGTCCCAGGACCCCGGGGTCAGGACTTGAGCCAAAGGCAGACGCTCAGCCGAGGGAGCCGCCCGCGCGCCCTGTCCCCACGCCCTGTCCCCACATCTAGTAACTGACGTGGCAGCAGTGCAGAGGATGAGTTAGAAGGAGGATTAATGAATCTGACAACTGAACAACAGTAGCTCTTCTCAAATACTTACTGGAAGGAATGGGTATAAAGTATACAGAGGCTTGGCTGTTTATTGGAAGCGCTGGTAAAGAGAACAATTAAGGTAGAAACCAGGATTTTGAGACAATGACGTGAGATAACTCTACTACCCATAGTAGTTTTTACAGACTTTTTCCGAAGATCCTTAAAAGCTATGGTGGACAGGGTCATGGTGTTGAGTTGTAGTATGGCTTAGGCAAAAAAGGTCTCCTTGAACTTTAAGGCCCCCCAAAAATAAAAGAATAAATGAATAAACTCTGAGATCCAGATCCTGTGTTCATGTCTGACAGCATCTTTCATGTCCATCAGATACACTTGTGCTCACCTTCTGTACATTTCTTCTACACCTGCCTGCCGTCTTCCTTAACATTTATTGTTTCTGTTTCATACCTATTATCCAATACTTCCAACCAACTTACCTTTGATTACACATCTCTCTTCACGTATCTGTTTTCCCTACCTGACTTCTAATATTATGATGCTAGTGATCATGTTCTGCTCACATTTGTACCCCTAATATTGCCTACGGACACCTCTGAATTACACATTCTCACCATATATTTGAAAAACTGGCAAACTGTCTGAACATCAGTATTCGTGTCATGTTGATTTTCTTTCATGTAGAAAGTTTTATTTGACTTTGCTCCAAGTTTCAGCCAAACAGGAATAAAGCAAAAAAAAAAGAGACCTATATACTAATTCTATTTACTAATTTCAACCTCTTTTATTTTGATGTAAATGTACTCACTCCAAAAACATTCCTTTACTAGTAGTGAAAATTAGTAACAGGATACTCTGGGAGTATTCTCGGAGCATAATTTAAAATCAAAGGGCAATTTAAGCCTTTAGGAACCAAATATTCTTAGAACATTTTATAGTAGAATAATCTTGAGACAGTTCAACTAAGTGATGTAATTATGTCTTTTGTACCCTCTACATTTTAAAATTTAAGTAAAAAATTATTGAAATTAAATTCAAGCCATTAGCCCGGCAAATGTTCACAAAAATAGTAATCTTTTTCGCATTAGCAACTTCTTTATGAGTGACAGACATTTAGGGAACTTCAACTGTGTCATAAAATGTTCTCATAATATTTTTCTAGGCAACTGCCTTCCACAGAGGCCTCCGCTTGTGAAATACAAAACAGAGATCTGTAATGGAAAGAGTAGTGAGCCTGTCCGTCTTGTGGCACCAGCCCTGTGATTGAGTAACTAGGAGACGGGGCCGCCACTTCTGTCTGGGACAAGGTTAGAATGGAATACGTAGTCCTTCCAATCAATCACAATTAATTGTAATCAGATTCTTTTTTATACACATGTGATTTCCATAGATCAGAATAGGCAAGATGATTTTTATAAGGTTCTTAGTTACTTAGGTAATTGGATTTATATCAGAAATAATTAACACTTTGGCACACTTTGAAATGCCTCTTCATTAAAATAAATTATATGAACTCTTAATCAGTGAGGAACAGTAGCTGAGCCTGATTTGATCAGCGAGAGGAGAGTATATGATATATTGTTTTATATTTTGAAGGAAATCTGTGACACAAGTTTAAGTTATACTGTTTCTTTGAGATCATTATGATAATTCAATTGATTTTTTCTAAAAAATAAATAAGAAAGTTAAAAGCAGTAATTCTTACACCAGGGTAATATTTTGATCAAAACTATTATTACTTCCTGTTCAGATTATCTTAAAATGGATCTGTCTTAACTTACCACGTGTAAATTGTCATATTTGAGATAACAATCCTGGAATTTCTTAAAAATTTTAAAGAGACGTTAAAAGTTTATTAGTCAGTTGTAGCTGTTAATGAGAAGTGGACTACATTCAAGGACCTAAATTTTAAAATCCTTCAGAATATTATACAAAAATTATTTTATAAATAAAATTATTACTACTTTTTAGGACTTAAAAATGAGTGTAAACATAACAACAACAACAAGAAAGCCAAAAAAGAAAATGAGCAAACCTCCTATGGACACAATTCAGGCAATTATATAGAAATTTGAGATCTTTAGGTTGTCTGTACACTACAGTGCAAGGAGGTAAGTGAGCCCAGTTTTCTCACCAGGAAAGGGAAGAGTTGTACTACTTAATGACTTCTGTATTTTTGGTTCTACCTTTCACGTTTTTTCAAAAATTGAAGAAGAAAATAGAAAAAGAAAAAGAGAACAATTAGTCTTTCTTTTTCTATTTGTTAGGTAACATCGATAAGATTTATATGATAAATTTATACTAGAAGCTAAAATTAATGCAAGCTATTTTGTATGTTCTTAGTCCAAACCATAAACTCTGTAAATGTAACATTTTCCTCACATATTGATGGCAGGAAGGTTTACCTAAAATTTTAGGTAAGAATC
Organism: Martes martes; assembly: GCF_963455335.1. Taxonomy (NCBI): domain Eukaryota; kingdom Metazoa; phylum Chordata; class Mammalia; order Carnivora; family Mustelidae; genus Martes; species Martes martes. Next base: position 195,171,521 of record NC_137890.1, on the reverse strand, counting down.
AAATTCCATTCAAAAATTTAAGCTATTTATTTTACCTTTCCCTAATACTTTTATGAACATTAGCCTAAAGGGCATAAATTTTCCCTAATTTGACAATTTTGTTCCGGCCTATTATTTGTTCTACTCACTACTAAGATATTTGCTGGAGTTTTTGAGGCTCAGATGGACTGCTGGGGAACGTTCTAAGTTCGAACTTTCCAGATCACCTGGAATCTTACTGACCGTCTTAGTAAGTAGTTTTCATGGCATTGTTAATGTCTTTTGGCACATTAAAAACACCTCGAGGGAGTACCAGTAAAGTATTGAAACTCCCCTCCATAGCCACTCGGGGAGTGAGGCACGAGACCAGACTGCTTCTGGTTTGCTGGCCCACAGATCTGTAGTTCAATAATCTCAAACAATTTGTGTACCTCAGTCCGCCCCTTTGTCTTTGAGGGTTTTGTTCACTTTTTTTGCACCTGAAGAAGCAGTTCTTGGAGACTCCGTGACTCCTTCATGAGGAGTGTGACTATTATCTAGGTAGGCTTAGTACCTTTTATTATCTCAGGCATTAGGGACAGTCAATCCCCTACCCAGATAGTTCAAGAGTTATTCTTATGCCAATTTTTCCTGAATTCTCATTAGGAGATAGGAGCACATAAGACAATTAGATTTCATAGCAATGACACAAAAAAGGGTCACCACACTCATCTTGATCGCATGGGGGTACAGACCAAGGTCAGTCTGAGTAAAATAAGCCCTGAAATTCACTGATCTAAGGAATTCCAGGGTTTGACATTTAAGAAGGTTGTGTTCTCTGAACTAATCCAGTGACGCAATGATCAAATTTCTAAATCAGCTTTAAGGGTTTGTGAACAAGGTAAAAAATTTAATTTTTCTGATTAGAAGGAAAGGAAACCCATTAAGAAATATCAAAACCTAGCCATTATGTTAACTTGGAAGAACATTTAAATTTACAAAAATTATCCCTAATAAGTTGTGACACTATGTATCTTAACCAAAACATTATCTGTGAAGTTTAAAAGTAATTTAATTCATCATATTTCTTTGTTGTTTTGTTTTGATTGTATCTCCTTAACTACTTTTTACTAAAAAAACAAGGCTTTTTTAGGAAATGTGTGTCAAAAAATTTATATCACCAAATGCTTATTTATTTATTTATTTATTTTTAATGATCTCCCTGTTGTTTTTTTTTTTAAGATTTTATTTACTTATTCATTAGAGACAGAGAGAAGCAGAGGGAGAAGCAGGCTCCCCACTGAGCAGGGAGCCTGATGTGGGACTCAAACTCGGGATCCCGGGATCATGACCTGAGCCGAAGGCAGACGCTTAACCGTCTGAGCCACCCAAGTGTCCCTCAAATGCTTTTTTATATATTGTCACTGTTTTAAGAGATAAAGAGCATAGAATTATATTTGGGTAACATGTTCCTCAGAAATGAATGGGAACAAATTTAACACGTTTAAATTTGAAGATTATTTCTTTTTGTTGTTGTTGTTATGTTCAATTAGCCAACATACAGTAATCATTAGTTTTTGATGTGGTGTTCAACGATTCATTAGTTGTGTGTAATATGCAGTGCTCATCACCCCGCGGGGTCTCCTTCATACCCATCAGCCAGTTACCCCATCCCCCACTCTACCTCCCCTTCCATAACCCTCAGTTTGTTTCCCAGAGCTCAGAGTCTCTCATGGTTTGTCTCCCTCTCTGATTTCTTCCCATCCAGTTTTCCCTCCCTTCCCCTATTATTTCTAAAGCTAAGTAATTGGTATTGCAGTTTTGTCTTAAAACACAGTTTGGTTGGTGGCATCATTCATTTTTAAGAGCCAAATTGGTGTCTGTTGAGGTTTTATGAAATGTAATGCTTTATTTTGAACTGATCATTGGAGATAAAATTGTGGATTTCTGTTCTCCCTGAATGACCTTAGAAATAGTACCTTAAATACTGTGGAGAGGCAATGGATGTGAAGTAAAATTTATGATTTATACAAGAAAGTATTTCAGAGTAATATTCTTCCACATTGGTATGACCAGTTTCTTAGATCATTTTATTTAAGAAAAAAGGAGGAAAATCACATTACTATAAGTAAAAGAGTATTAATATGACATGCCTCTTATCCATCTTGAACTTATGTAATAGAGAGCAGTTAAAAAAAACCTTCCAAATATCTTCCAAGCTTATGTTTCAAGAAACTGTGCCAAAGTTCAGAAAAGAGTACATAACACAATGGTTCCTAAATTCCTGACTTGGGGTTGTATGGCCCCAGGAGTCTACTGGCCCGGATCCCACAGAGTTCTATTATTTCTTCAAACACAACCTCCTACTTCAAGGTTCTATGGCTGTCCGCACTGAAAACGTTGCTGAGTGTATTACAGGCTTCAGAACTTTCTCACGACATCTAGAGTAAAACTGAATCAGGGCTCATATCAAAATCAATCTCAACTTGAAGGCAAATCTTCATTTCTGAAAAAGATGTACTTCTTTGTGTAAGATAACTGGAACTTGCGTTCGGCGTTTCAGTGCGATTTATCAAAGGCACTGCTATACTTCACTGAAATTTTAATTGAGCCTAAATAACTCACTTCATGTGATACTTAGTCCATACTTATACATCATTTCACAATTAAACAAAATGCTTTCTGGATTCTTGTTGCTTAATTTAAGAACGACTCAACATTTCTATTTTAGAAATGTTTGGGGAAGTAGAGAATAAATTACAAAATAAATACATCACAAAGTAAATGTATTATGGTTAATAAAAGGTAGAATATACTTTATTTAATTCGATGCTATGGCTGTTGCGTATGAGACTATTTCCCATCCTTAGAAATCATAGAGAAGGACGAAAAGGAAGATGAGCGTTTTCTACTAAAATGACTCCCAAACAGTAACTCCGTTTCATTCTAGTTCCCACCAAGACTTCCCACAACGTCACGCTGGGGACGGACCGGAGGCCTTCGAGGGCGCGGGCGGGACAGCAGCGCCGCGGCCTCCCCGGCTGTGTCGGTCCCGCGAGGAGGAGGGTGAGGCGGGCGCGCGGGACCGTGTTCGACGGCGGCTCCGGCGGGGTCCGAGGGCTGCGCCTCCGAAGGCTCTGCTGGTCCTGAGTTTTATACGAAAATTCCTATTAATCCGAACGAGAAAACCGATGACTCAAATGCGAACGAAAACGGAAAGAAAAACGAACAAACCAGCCTCAGACCCGCCGAGGACGGACCTTGCGCGCAGGTTGGGGCCCGCGAGGGCGACGGGCACGGGCGGTCGTTTAAGACTAAAGAGACGCAAACCGGTTTCTGCACAAAACCATCCTGTTTCTGGGCGAGTCTCACTTCATACCCGCGTCCGCTCAGCGCAGCGTCGCAAAACGCAGACTTTCCCCGTTTCGCGTTTTCTGGGAGCGCTTGTTAGGCGCTAGTGAAGCGTGTTGGTGCGGTAGGACGTGGAGACCCGCGGAGACCCGTGGAGACCCGTGGAGACCCGTGGAGACGGGCGGAGACCCGTGGAGACGCGCGGAGACCCACGGAGACGCGCAGAGACCCGCGGAGACCAGTGGAGACCCGCGGAGACGCGCGGAGACCCGCGGAAATACCTGCTGCTCGCGCAGGCGCGTGCTGGGCCCGCGGTCCCGCCCCGCTTCCCGCCGGCTGTGCGGCCGCGACCACCCGCGAACGGACCCCGAGCGGCTTCGCGTGCGCAGCGCCGACCTGGCCAGACAGCCCGCGGCCCGACGTGACACTCACCGACGCCAGCACCGCCGAGCAGCGACGCCCGCGCAGCCGTCACGGGGCAGGGGTCCTGGCCCGACCCCCGGGCAGACGGACGGACGCATGTGTCAGGCTCCCCGGAGGCTGTCGAGGACGCGCATGGGCCTCCCGGACACCCCCGCGCGTGGGTCCCGCTCCCCGCCTCTCCGGTCCTCTTGTGTCTCGGGCTTTCCCTCCGGAGGGACCTCGTTGAACTAACCACACGGAGCGGGTCAAAGTCGTCCAAGCGATTTTGGAGCTGCGTCCACTATGGGGCACCAGGGCCGAAGGACCCACTTCTGGCGCAGACGCGATCGCAGCCCCTGCCGAGCGGTCGCGCCACAGGTACTAAGGTTCACCCCGAAGGTGAGACAAGGTGCCCCCCAGTGCGAAGTGGTAGGACACACGCCACCGCTGAAGTATGACCTGTGCGGGGCGCCCGGGGGGCTCCGTGGGCTGAGCCTCTGCCTTCGGCTCCGGTCATGGTCTCAGGGTCCTGGGATCGAGCCCTGCATCGGGCTCTCTGCTCAGCAGGGACCCTGCTTCCCACACCCCCCCCCCCCCGCCTGCCTCTCTGCCTGTTTGTTATCTCTGTCTGTCAAATAAATAAATAAAACCTTTAAAAAATGTGATCTTTAAAAAATATATATATATAAACAGTATGGAGACCATGGTCGTTGAAACTTTCTAATTGCTTTAAATTTAAAAAGAAATGGCAGGTGCAGATCAATCACTATCAATGTAAGAAACACTGTGAAAGACAAAGTTTCTGTAGTGACAGTGATACCCTGAGAGACGCTCATGTCCCCGGTCAGACTCTGCTGAAAATCAGGCCGAGATCTGGGTTGAAGGGAGGGGGAGCCGCACAGGGCGCGGCGGTTCTGTCTGCGATGGGTGTCCAGTTTCCAAGTCCGCGTCTTCACAGGAGAAGAGTAAGACCTTGGAATCTGGGCTGGAGACTTCAGGGGACAATTCTGAGAAGCTCGAAACTCAATTTCATGGAACCCCAGACCTGCTGGGCTGACGGAGCAGCCTCCTCTCCCGCAAGCAGAGAGCAGTCGGGGGGGTGCCTCACCGCAAGCAGTTTCTCACGGATTGCCGCCTGTCCTCCTCAATTTTGGTCTCTTCACACCAGAGGCTGTTCAGGCCTCACCAAACAATCTGAACAGAAAGGTGTGCGTCCGAGTCCGCCTGTTAACAGCAAACTCTGCAGAGGAACCGCAGGCTCTAGCTACCAGGCTCAGGCGAGAGCTAGAAGAAATGCGTTCAACTGGAGAGGAGAGGAAGACTGGAATTAAAAAAATAATTTAAAAACTTGAGAATATTCATTCCTGATTCACTATTGAGTAAACCGGCAGGGACACCTAGAACGGATTATGATACGATGCTGGATTAATACTCTTGCAGACTGCACACAGCGCTAGCCCAGAGTGAACACGGTGAGCGTTCAAGACCTGCCTTGCTAGGGTATTGAGGAAGGAGCCAAAGGCCCAGAGAGGTGATAAAGTTAAAATGGATTTATTATGGAAAACCAGAAAACCCATCACGTCACTACTTCTTTCTTCAGGAGCATCTACGGAATGTTCCCTCTTAAGTCAGTTCAGAAGGCCCTGGTGCTGGAGGTGGGGCAGAGGACCGGCACAGGATCCTCATGAAGCTCAGTGGCAGATCCCTGTGCACGTGCTAGAAGCAGGTAGAACTCGGCGTCGCTTTCACAGAGTTCCAGAATGTCAGAGGCCCGGAGGCAGTGCTTAACCATCAAAGGCAAGTTAGACGTAATTACTGGAATGGGCACCAAGAGCAGAGTAGCAGTGGGGGTGCCTGACTCTCGGGGTCTGGGGGATGACTGAGCGAGCAGGCTGTTCCCGTGCGGCTGATAGGCTGCGACGTAACGTGCATAACAAGAAAACATATGTGTTGGCAAGAAGAAGGCTGATGTCACCCACCAAAATGGGAAGTTACAGTTCTTCTTTGATCCAAGTTCCAGATTAAATATCACTGCCCAGATTCAATATCCACTGATTGACAAGAATGCTGGGTCCCCTTGAGAAAGGATGCAGCAATACCTCTGTTAGAATATAAAATAAGCTTCCCCCTAGTCTTTCCCCCAAAGAGATCCATGACCATTTTCCATCTACTGAGGAGAGGAGACTATCCATACTTCGATGGCTTATTGGCTATAGAACCCAAGATGACACTAAAAACAGGGAATCCAAATTTTACCCCAGAATGCTGTTTGAGTGGAGGTAATAGAAGCCAGTTGATAAACGATCTCCTGACCCAAGATCATCCTGCACTAAAATGCAAGAAGTCTTCAGATTTCCCCAGTTCTCGTTTCTCTAGTTTCTGGATTCATACGACACAGTAGCTGGCACTTAACCTTCTTCGTGCTGCATTCTCTGACTTAAGTAATAAAAGCTGTTAAGGTAGTAGAGGCCAAGCTAAAGTACTTAAAACGGCTCTACCTCCCCGGAGACCCACATCATTACAGTGTCACAATACTGTGTTCCAGACGGAATGGGATAAACTAGTGCCACCCTCAAAGTTAGAATGAATGCGAGGGTAGGTCTATCTACCAACATACCCCCCATTTGATTGCATTGACCTTTACAACATCCACATGGATTATGACGAATAATGATGGTTTTCTGTAATTTAACTTAGTTGTAGCTCCAAGCTCAGCTGCTGAGGCAGTCGTGGTATCTAATAAAAGAGATCAACACGCAGCGCCTGGGTGGCTCAGCTGGCTAAGCGGCCAGCTTTCGGTTTCAGCTCCGGTCATGATCTCGGGTCCTGGGCATCAAGCTGGTGTTGGGCTCCACAGTCAGGAGGGAGTCTAGTCTCCTTGTGGATTCTCTCTCTCCTCCCGCCTCTGTCCCTCCCCACTGGTGCTCATGCTCTGTCTCTCCTTCTCTCTTCAAATAAATAAATCTTGAAAAGAGAAAGAGAGAAACACAGTCCCGAAACAGTATTCAGCTGTCAGTGTGAAGAGTACATTCATCAAAGCGGCTACATTTCTCTAGGAAGGACACAAGCGCACATTAAGCATCCCCAAGACAACTCAACTCTGCTGCTCTGTCGCAATGTGGTGCACAGAAGACGTGACCACTTTGACATTGTGCAGAATGTCACACTCTTCCTCCACTGAATGGAGGGACTATTTTAGTATCAGATACAATAAATTTTAAACACAGGACATTACAAAAGATGAGGGATACTTCACAATAATAATAGAATAATACTTTAACTAAAAGACGTAAGACTAAGTACATGTATACCTAACAACAGAGTTCAAAATACGTACAGAAACAGAATTAAAAGGATAAAAAAAACAGGTTCGCAATCATAGTTGGAGATTTTAGATAACTGTTTCAGCAATTGATAGATCAGTTATACTAAAGATAAAGGAACAGCTAATATGAACAACCATCATCACTCACCTTGATTTTACACTTAGAGGGCAGTCACAATAGAAGAGTACACATTCTTTCCCTTTGGAAACCATATGGTCACCATACAAACACATGTTAAGCTATAAGACAAGTTTCAAGAAACGTCAGTTGGTTGAAATCATACACCATAAGACCACATTCAGATTAAAATAGAAAAAAAAAAACAAAAAACAAAATATTGGTAGATCCCCCAATATTTAGAAATTAAACTATACATTTCTAAATAATGCATATATCAAAGGAGAAATCTCAGGGAAAATTACAAAATATTTCTAACAAATGATAATAAAGACAACATAGCAAATGTTGTTGGATATAGTTCAAATAATATTTAGAGGAAAATGTGGAAAAGTACAAGCAGAAAAATTAGGGAAAAAATTAGAAAAGTACAAAAGTCTAAAATCTTCAGCCACCAAAAGAAGCTGGAAAAAGTGGAGAAAAGTGGAGGTCAGGTCAGATATAAAGGAAAATGCAACAGATAAAGATAATCAAGCAAACATCTGGCTCTTTGAGAAGATCAACAAAATTGGTAAGCTATCTGCTAGACCAATCAAGAAATAAAATTGGAGCAACTCGGGAATATCAAAATAATTGAAAAGATATACCTCATTTATGTTTTGGAAGAGTAATTATTTTTAAAATGAAAACTCTGTACAAATTGGTCTGTAGGTTTACTCTAATCCCAAAGACCCAATACACTTTGTTTTTTTTAATTTGAGAAGTTGATTTTAGAATTTATGTGTAAATACAAAGGATCTAGAATATCCAAATCGACCTGAATGAGGTAGGACAAAGTTGAATGATTTATACTACTTAACTCTGAGGCTTAATACAAAACTACAGTAATCAAGACAATGTGGTATGGTGTAATGATCCAAAGATAGATGAATGAGACAAAACAGGAAACCAGAAAGAAGACCATGTGGTTATTTGTCAATCAAGTGCCAAAATATTTCGATGGAAAAATAAAATTCCATTCAACAAATTAGGATAGACATCCACGTAGGGAAAAAAAAAAAAAAAAGAATCTTGACCCACATCTTATGCAATACACAAAGAATAAATTAGGGAGGGTATATTGCTATTTAAAATATAAAGCTATTAGGAGAATACATAATAGATTATTTTCACAGTTCAGGTCCCAGAAAGTAATAACCATAAAGGGGAAAAATGCATTAGACTTAATCAAGGTTAGAATCTGATCCTCAAAAAAAAAAAAAAAATCATGAAGAAAATGAATAAGCAAACCATGGATGGGAGAAAATACATGTAATGCATATATTTAGGGAAAAAACTGGCAATCTTGAGACACCAAGAGCATCCACAATTAATGATAAAAAGTCAAACCCTCCACTAAAAATGGGTAAGTGATATAAACAGACACAAAATAATTTCAACGTGTAACCACTACATACATTAAAAAGTACTTCATTAGGCCAATACATACAAAAATGCATGGGAACATACATTTTTCATCCAAAATATGATACTATTTGCAACCACCAGGCTTAACTGAGACATGTGTAGCCTTTAGTGATGCGAACTGGGGAGAGTCACGGGGGTGATCTTGCCGGGAAGAGCAAGGGCTTCTCCTCAAGAACAGGAAGGGCAGCCGTCGGGACGAATTCTGAGGCGCTGGGAGACCTCGGCCGCCTCACCCACGTCTCCAGGCTCTGAGTTACGTGGAAAGGGAGAGATGAAACGGGTGTAAGTGGAAAATAGGAAGGAACTTGTGGGTCACTGTACAGCGGTGTTAGAGTATTTGTTAGTGATTTCAGAGTTAAGAGATTGAGAATACAGAGCACCGTGGATACGATACTAATATAATTAATATAATAATATAAAATTACATGGTGAATAAATGACCAGCAGTGTCTTGGGTGAGAGAGATGGGAAAGTTAGGGTTAGTTCCAAGACGGTGTGTGGTCTGCTGGTACCGTCACCCAATAAGCAGGTGGGATTTTAGAGAGACCCAGTCAATGGCAATGAGCTTCTCAAAAATCAACAAAAATTACTTTTATATATGCACTGTTGGGTCACAAAATGATTAGACTAATCATTAAACATTTAAAAAACAAAATTTAAAGGAAGGAAAAATATGGAAAATCAATCAACAAAAACAGACTAAGTTAGCAATCATAAAATTCACCTAATTTTGAAAATTATTTTTAAAAGTAATCATATTTTACTATATATATCAAGTACAAATGCAGTGTTTGTGCTGTATGTATTATTAAACACTTCTCTATTTTTCCCATAGTTGAGTAGAATATTTTGGCCTCAATATGAATACGTCAAGTAAAATGTGGTAACATGTCAAAACGTGGAATTTGTAATGTAATTCAAGAGCTAACAAAAATTAGTGTAGTAGTGCCACAGATTTGACTTTAAAAGAATAATCCGTAGAAAATTACGTTTAGCTTAATCATACTTAAATTAAAATCAAGGAATACATCATAATTTCTTTCTTAGTGCTCCAACATCATTTACTATTTCCCTAAGACGTTAAATTTACTCAGATGCCTTACGCATCATTAACATTAGTAATGAGAAGTATTGCTCTCTATTGTAAGAAACGGAATAACTCTGATGATTTATTTTCTAGTAAGGCAAACTGATGTTATCACAAAATTATTTTACCATTAATTGCAATAGTCCCTTTGAGTCTGAAGGTTAATCCTTTATATGTTTCAACTTAATGATTTTAAAAGCGAATGTAAACTTAGTATTTGGGTGAGTACGTGATGCGGTGAGCACTGGGTGTTCTGCGCAACTCATGATCCTCACATCTGAAACTCACGGTGTCCTGCATGTTGGCTGATTGAGTGTAAACAAAAATCAGGGTGAACGTATGTCCCAGTTTGCTTTATACAGTCCTGGATTGTGCTGCCTGGGTGGCTCCGTCGTTAAGTGGCTGCCTTCAGCTCAGGTCGTGATCCCAGAATCCTGGGATCGAGCCCCGCATCCGGCTCCCTGCTCATAGGAAGTCTGCTTCTCCCTCTCCCACTCCCCCTGCTTGTGTTCCCTCTCTCGCTGTGTCTGTCTGTCAAATAAATAATTAAAATCTTAAAAACAAAAACAAAAAAACAGACAGTCCTGGATTATGCCTATTTCCCCAGAGTTCTTTGTGGTTAATACCTCCTTTTTCTCTGAAAGTGTCCGAGTTTGTGTGATAAATTATGATCTTATACAAGATACTAAGGAAATCTAAGCTTCTTAAGAGAAATCAAGAAACAGGGCACCTGGGTGGCTCAGCGGGTTAAGCCGCTGCCTTCGGCTCAGGTCATGATCTCAGGGTCCTGGGATTGAGTCCCACATCGGGCTCTCTGCTCAGCGGGGAGCCTGTTTCTCCCTCTCCCTCTTGTGTGCTCTGTCTCTCTCTCTCTCTCTTTCAAATAAATAAAATCTTTCAAAAAGAAAAGAAAGATACCAAGAGGTGTTTGAACTTTTGAAACAGAAGTGGGAAGCCTTTTCGAAGGATGCTCCTGCCGTTCTCCTCTCACGCTGCTGCCTGGAGCAGGCCTACGCAGTCAGCTGCTGCAGGGTCATAACACAAAAGGCTCAGCTCCCTGGGCAAGAGGCAGGAAACCTCGGGGGAAAGTGCTGGGAGGGAAGGAAGCGCGTGTCTGAGTGAGATCCCAGGGAGAGGGGCAGACGCGCTCCACAGAGGAGAAGCAGGCAGAGGTGCGACCTGCACCGACAGGTGTGCAAAGTGCGTGCCCCCAGGTACAGGCCGCAAACCTGCCACGCGGTTCGTCCTCTCCGCATCGAGGCAAGGGTGGGTCATTGCAACTTCTTGCAATTGGGGTCCAGTTTCTCCTTAAAAAGTTGTGATTTTTGTGCCGCAGGAAGGGATAACATCTGCATAACAGTGATCGACTTCTGTGCAAACAACATTTTTACCTCAAGATTTTAAGCAAAGTCTCATTCCTAAGATTTACTTAAAACATGTAATAGCCCTAAAATGCATGTGTTAAGGAATCTGTCATTTAATAATAACTGCGTGCAGATTAACCTACTCAGACATCAAGACATTTTTATTTACCAACGCGATTCTTTAACTCATTAGATTTTATAATTATTCTAAAGAAGAAATTATCCTTGAAAAGACATTTGAGTTGCTCACATCTGTTACCAAAGTATTTTTGAATACGAATATGTTACCGGGAATCTGAAAAGATCTCAAGCATTTCATGTAATTTCCATTATTCCATATAAAATAAGAATTATATATATTAAAATTAGATTTATATAGAACATATATAACAGGTCCAATTACAAAAATAACCTGGTTTCAAAATGAGCTTTTCCAGGATCGTTCCGATGACTCTGCGTCTTCTCCGAGGCGTCCCCGTCCGTGCAGCCGGGAGCGGACGCTCTGCCCCGCGTTTCTGCTTTGTCCCACCGTTGAGCTTAAGTTCGGAAACTGCCTTTGCCCTTTCCCCTTCGAACTTGGGTCTTCACACGTTCTGACAGGACATTGGTACCATCAGAGGCTCTGTCAGGAGCACACGAGCGTCGGCCGCGCTCCCGGGGCAGGTGCGCCCGCGCTCAGACGGGGAAGTCCGTTTGCAAAGTGACCGGTCAAAAGCGGTCGTTCACGCGACGATCTGTGCTCGTAGTTGTCCGAAACCTGCGGCTTTATGTCACCCTTGGTCCTCCCTGGAATGTGTGTTTCCGTCGTTCAAACACAGGGTGTGGGGGGCCCGTGCGCGCCGCTGCGCTCCCACCGAGGTCCAGCCGAGGTGCCCGCGGGCGTCGTCGCGCCCGGTCCCTGCACCATCTCAGGAGCTCCTGTGCTTGCCAGAAGGCGGAGGCGCCAGAAGCCTGGGTCGTTCTCCCGAAGCCACAACCCTAGGGGCGGCCACACGGACGTTCACGCCGGGGTATCAGTCTGTCCCTCGTGGCATCGTAGGGGGAAGGAGCGCGACGGCGGGAGCCAGAAACCCCGCAGAGACGGCAGGGGCTGGTTGCCTAAGTCACCCGACGGCGGTCTCAGAGAATGAAGGGCTTCAGGGGTGTCAAAACGAAAGAGCGACCGAAACTACGACGGGAGTGCGACGCCGTGAGCTGACCCCGCGGCCACTGCTAGGAAGAGTCTGGGTCAATCTGGAAGTGACCGGAAGAGAGGAACGCGGGCGTGTCCACATCCCTACGATGTGCCGTTAGTCTCGCCGTGACACGTGCGTTCTTACGGCACATGCCGTCTGAGCGTTTTAGTTTCAGAAAAGGGAAAGAAAAGTCCCCCACGTCGGGAATTCCTGGCTGCCCAGCCTGCCCTGTTCCCGTCCACACGCGCCTCTAACCGCGGCTCGGGGTGCGCTGAACAGCCGCGCCCGGGAGGGGAAACGGTTCCGCGGGTCCAGCCCGACGGGTCCCAGCACGACGGCCTCGGGCCGGCCGCGGGCTTCCCCGACGGCGCGTTCGCGCGCGGACACCGGTTCGCCGCGAGCACCGGGGACTCGTTCTTTCGGCTTTGGTCTTGGGGTCACTCGTGACTCAGCGACCCCAAGATAACGGCCGCACGTTTTCTTCGCACTGGACGTTAGTGACGCCAAATAATTAAAAGCTGTGAAATTACAAATTGACCGTTATGATTTCTGTGATACTGTGTCTTTCCCGCTAGTCGAGGCGGTTAGGATAAAGAGCCCCTTGTCTCCAGCGAGCGGGGCTTCAGCTGTGCGCGCGCGTCTCCTCCCTCGGCTCCGCACACAGTCGAGTCACCGACCGCCGCGGCACCGCGTCCTGCTTTCACGTCCAAGTGGATACTCGGCGCCTGAGGTCGTGGTCGGGTCGCGGCTCACGCGCTTTGAAGCTGATCTGGTGTTTGGTTCAGAGAAGGTCAGACACAAACTGAAGAAAGCTTCGAGGCACAGAAGAGACAAGTTACATCAGAGGAGAAATTTAAGTCTAACATGAACGGAAAAAATAATACAGGTCTCAGGTAATTGCATAGAATCGCTGGTGATTTTCCAAAATGACCTCGTTCTAGAACTACAGAAAGGTGAAGTAATACATGCAGGTGTTATTTGAATTTAGGACGTTAGTCGTCAAAATAGCATCTTAGGAATCGCATTGTGCCAGGAATCAGGCTCCCTGCTGGGTTCCTACCCCATTAAGAGCCTAAGCCAACTCGCTCCACGCCGGGAAGAGGACAAGCGCAGCGGCCCAGAAATGCGCTCTCCACGTACCTGCTCTCCCGCTGCAAAGGACTCCGGGCTACACAGAAACCAAAGAGCCTTTTTTCTCTCCAAATCTTTTGATTGTAGCCGCTCCAACCAAAAGGAGGTTTTGTCTTTCTTTCCTCTCACCCCAGTGCACACACGTATGCATCAGGCGTACATCAGACCACTGTAAGCACGAGAGAAGGAGAGAGAGCAGAAGACAGAGTTTGACATTTTATTTCTTTGACAACTTTAAGAACCTCAATTCCTTTTTTTTTTTTAAGAATTTATTTATTTATTTGACAGAGATCACAAGTAGGCAGAGAGGCAGGCGGTGGGGGGTGGGGGGGAAGCAGGCTCCCTGCTGAGCAGAGCCCCATGCGGGGCTCGATCCCAGGACCCTGGGATCATGACCTGAGCCGAAGGCAGAGGCTTTAACCCACTGAGCCACCCAGGCGCCCCAAGAACCTCAATTCCTTTTAAGAGAAATAGGAGCATTTGTTTTTACAGCAACCGCTACAGGTATCTGGCTTTTTAATAACTGCATCCAATTCTGAGATGCTATAGTCACTTTCTATAGAAAAACAGTCCCTTTTCAGCTAAATATTAGTTCTGTCCTTTTTAAAGGGAAATCTCATTCAGTTAAGACGTCTTCTACTAGTAAGAGCGAGCAGGACGGTGCCGGCCGTGGAGTGCGGGCGAGAGGGCTGGGCCGCGCTCCTCTCCTCTCCTCTGCACTCTTGTCAGTGCGGTGGCGCCTGTCGACTCCGTGGACGTTCGGAGCCAGAGAACGAAGGGAAAATAGGTCTTGACTTCAGTCGGGGCCCGTGGCAGGTCACAGTCCCTTTTCCTTCGGTGACCGGGGCCGTTGGTCTGGTTGGTTGTCTGCAGGCACAGCATAGGCAAACGCCCGCAGGGACAGGCAGAGGCGGAGACTGGGATCCTCAACCGGCCAGACTGAGCTCTGCTGAGGCTCATTTATCAGGCGACTCCCGGGTCGAACCCAAGCCTTACCACCTGGATATGTGAGCTTCTTCTCCAAAACTGTAAAGACCTCCGGCTGGCCTACATCCCCCAATATTACCTGTTATTTGGGTTCCCAGGACCGGGCGCTGTAGGCACAGAGGGATGACTCTTGGAGGTAGCTCTTGTCCCGTGGAGACCCTGATCTATCGCACTCCCTTCTCCAGGGCTCCTTGGTCTCTGGTCGGACTGTATCAAGGTCACAAGCCTGTGTAAACGGATGTTCCTGTCAACAGTTAAAGCAATCTCTCCCTCCTTACCCACACATAAACCTCTTTGAGTAATTCTTTTGTTTTCAGGTTCTCCTGGCTCTGGGAGGGGAAACTAGTAAAAATAATGTCTATTTTTGATAAAGAACGTATGCTCCAATAAAGCCAAACTTCTTCTCTCCCAGAGTCCTCTCGTCTCTTTATGGGAAAGGTCATCAAAGGGGTCCTACTTATTTTTCTTGCCTTTTACAAGTTTGAACAAAATCCTTAGACACGGCTTTCTTTCTTTTTTTTTTTTTAATATTTTACTTATTTATTTGACACAGAGAGAGAGAGATCACAACTAGGCAGAGAGGCAGGCAGAGAGAGAGGGGAAAGCAGGCTCTTTGCTGAGCAGAGAGCCCGATGTGGGGCTCGATCCCAGGACCCTGAGATCATGACCTGAGCCAAAGTCAGCCGCCTAACCCACTGAGCCACCCAGGCGCCCCGACACTGCTTTCTTTTGTTGAATTTGTTATTTAATTTCTTCATGACAAGATTTGGGAGCATGCAAATAAAAACATAAAACTTTTTGAGTCTAGAATTCTATCTCATATGTAAACCACAGAAATAACTTCTTGATAGTTAAGGGTTTGCTGCAAATGATGTATGTCCTCTCTCAATGAGCAGGTGAGGTTATGGATTCCCAGAACGCCGAGGGACCCAGGTGACCACTCAATGCTCTCGTAACATTCCGTGGGCTCAGCTCTACCTTTGTTGATATTTGAGGGACATAATTAAACCATTTTTAGACCTTGATTTGCTTTAGGTGATCAGTTTTAGACACCACCATAGTCAAATTTGTTCTGTTGCATGAAAGTTGAAATATGGAAGTTGCTATTAATATTTAAGTCATGGTTATAAAAGAAACTTTGAATATAAATAATATAAGTAGATAACACATTTTAAATAAATCAGTTATTTAATCTTTTGATGCCTCAATTTCTCACTGAACAAATGAGTGAACTTTAAGATTGAATTTTTACCGTAAATTACTGCAGTCCTGTGAGGGGTTTGGTGGGAGAGGCGATGTATAGTTATTTCATCATTCTATTCCCACAGATGAGCACAGTTCTCAGTACAGAATGGCCGTGCAGTAAATAATCACTGAGTTTGTAATTCTGAGCTGTGAACTCAGACGTAATCAATAGTGACAGGCGGCTTCAATCTAAGAGTAAATGCATCATGCAAGAAAATATTCACCCTGGTATTAGATTTACACATTTTGGTGATTATTAAGTGGTTAATGATAACTTTAGGAAAATAGCATCAACATCAACAACTTTATTTATGTATTTATTATTTGTATGAGGTGTAATTGACATATAACATTCTTTATTGATAACAAGGTTAACCCAAGACCCCTTGTAACACCAGCCGTGTGCCAATGAGTGAACTGAGCATTTTACATAATTATCTCATTTGTTTCTCAACCACATATATATAAGTAGCAACTAGTTATCCTTTTTTTAACAAATGAAAAGAATAATGCAAAAACTTCAAAGCCAGGGGGGAATATGAGAGTTGGAAATTAAATCTAAGCATATCTATCTACAAGACATCTGCCATTCACCACTGTACTTCATAGCCTGGATAAAGGTTAAACCATGATTATGTTGTCTGTAAGAAGCTCATGAGGTGAAATATATAACTTGAGAATTCAATATAGTTTACAATTACATTCAGTAGTATGATCAATATTAGAAGATTTAAGAAATAAGAATCACTGTTAGTCCAATGTCACAGAGGTGTAAGAAAAATGGGATAAGGAGAAAATATGAGAAGGACTGTCTGTATATTTAGTCTAGTTTTGGATCGCATTGTTAAAAATAAACATTTTAGTAGATTGGTTTGAAATGAATAAATGTTTTCTTTTCATCTCACACATACTATTCAGAACCTATATTCATTTGCTTCATAATGATTTTTAAAATTAACCCCAGAAAAAAATTAAAGTAAAATAAAATTAACCCTAGAGATCAAAGTTGTCCATAACCATTGTTCACTTTACATTTTCAAGTGGAAATAATTTGGATAATTTTGACTATGACATAAATACCCATAGTCCCCACTCCTGGTCATAACCTCACAAAATGTTTAGGATAATTAAATCTCAAATAATCAAGATAGAAAGCAATTTCAAATCTTAATTTTATTCACTATTATTATATAATTTTCTTTTTTACATTTTTTAAATTTTATTTTTTTCTTACTCTATTTTTAAAAATTTTTCCTTTTTCCTATTTTATTTTATTCAGTATTCCAAAATTCATTGTTTATGTACCACACCCAGTGCTCTATGCAATACGTGCCCTTCATAATACCCACCACCAGGTTTACCCAACTCCCTACCCCACACCCCTTCAAAACCCTCAGTTTGTTTCTCAGAATCCACAGTCTCTCATGGTTCATCTTCCCCTCTGATTTCCCCAAACTCACTTCTCCTCTCCATCTCCCTATGTCCTCCATGTTATTTGTTATGCTCCACAAATAAGTGAAACCATACGATAATTGACTCTCTCTGCTTGACTTATTTCACTCAGATTATCTCCTCCAGTCCCGTCCATGTTGACACAAAAGTTGGGTATTCATCCTTTCTGATGGAGGCATAATACTCCATAGTATATATGGACCACATCTTCTTTATCCATTCGTCCATTGAAGGGCATCTTGGTTCTTTCCACATTTTGGCGACTGTGGCCATTGCTGTTATGAACATGGGGGTACAGGTGGCCCTTCTTTTCACTACGTCTGTATCTTTGGGGCAAATACCCAGTAGTGCAATTGCAGGGTCATAGGGTAGCTCTATTTTTAATTTCTTAAGGAATCTCCACACTGTCTTCCAGAGTGGCTGCACCAACTTGCAGCCAACAGTGTAGGAGGGTTCCCCTTTCTCCACATCCTCTCTAACACACGTTATTTACTGTCTTGTTAATTTTGGCCATTCTAATGGTGTAAGGTGATGTCTCAGTGTGGTTTTGATTTGAATCTCCCTGATGGCTAATGACGATGAACATTTTTCATGTGTCTGTTAGACATTTGTATGTCTTCTTTGGAGAAGTGTCTGTTCATGTCTTCTGCCCATTTTTTTGACATGATTATCTGTTTTCTGTGTGTTGAGTTTGAGAAGTTCTTTATAGATCTTGGATACCAGCCCTTTGTCTGTACTGTCATTTGCTAATATCTTCTCCTGTTCCGTGGGTTGCCTCTTTGTTTTGTTGACTGTTTCCTTTGCTGTGCAGAAACTTTTGATCTTGATGAAGTCCCAAAAGTTCATTTTCGCTTTTGTTTCCTTTGCCTTTAGGGACATGTCTTGAAAGAAGTTGCTGTGGCCAATGAAGAGGTTACTATGTTCTCCTCTAGGATTTTGATCGATTCCTCTCTCATGTTGAGGTCTTTGATCCATTTCAAGTTTATCTTTGTGTATGGTGTAAGAGAATGGTCAACTTTCATTCTTCTATACATAGCTGTCCAATTTTCCCAGCACCATTTATTGAAGAGACTTTTTTTCACTGGATTTTTTTCCTGCTTTGTTGAAGATTATTTGACCATAGAGTTGTGGGTCCATATCTAAACTCTCTACTCTGTTCCACTGGTCTATGTGTCTGTTTTGTGCCACTACCATGCTGTCTTGGTGATCACTATTACTATATAATTTTCATGCTATATACCATAAATCAAGACAGCGTATTTATAGATGAATTTATATAAACATGCAGCAAAAGAAGGTTATGTCAATCATATTCCCAAACCACTATTTTATATGCCAAGTGTAACTTACTTTAAGATATGGATTTACTGTATTGTTTAATTCTGAGGGACAACAATTTAAGAATTCCTGTAGAGAAAATCCGGCTGTGAGCCTTTGAATTAAAGTGAGGTAAAGTCAAAAAGTGTTAGTTCCCCATTGAGAAACTTCATATAGATGTTGCAATGAAGTGTCTTCAGTACTGTGTTTATCTGAAAGTTCTTTTTTGTAGATTTCTAATCATTAAAATTTCAAAAATAACGAATTTTGTAATTTTAAGATATCGAAATGCTAGTTTTAGAGTTTTTGACTATACTAGAGATATTTTTATTCTAAATATACATTGATGTAAAAATTAAATTTTTGTCAACTGATATGTTGATTTAATTTGACAATCTTGTTTTTGTACTCTAAAAAACAAAGAAAATTAAAAGCTGATATTGTTATAATATATGTTATATTGTGTTATATTTTATATCATATTTTGCTATTTTATGTTGTGTTATATTAGGCTACAAAAAATAAATTCACATATTTGATTAAAATTAGCTATAATAGGCCAGAAAATTATAAAATACAGGTATTCATTTAAAATTTTTAAATTATTGATATAGTTGTGTGTTTTGCTTTCTATTTATTATTATTTTTCAATATTTTTCTGTTTTTCTTAATATTAGTAGAGGACTTGTTTCTAAATTAATTCCCTAGGTTGGTGTCAAGACCCTTTCTGAAACACCACTTTGACTCGAGTTTGGCATGAAAAGTGACATGGTTGCTTATCACAGCATCTGTGGTTTCTCTTTTTCTTTTTTTACAATAATTCAACTTATAGCTTAGGACTAACTACAAACATAGTTTCATCATCTTTTTCTGTAAGAAATAATGTATCAAGAAGGTTTACTCTATTAGGTTTTTATTCTCATTAGTAATATAAACATTTCAATAATATAAATTTAAATAAAAATATATACACACACATATTTTTCTCTTAAAGTAGGTCTTGGTTCAACAAAAGATATGTCTGTAGAGTGGCTAAAGAGATAAGAGGAAAGATATGCCAGGCAAAAGGCAAAGGGATACTAAGGGGTGATATTAAACTAAAGAGTCCAAAAACGTAACTGAGATACAAATCACCTGTTCATTGCATTTAATGACAAAAGCACTTAAATAATTCTAGTCTGGTGCAGTGGTCAGAACTAAAAGCAGGCGGAAATAGCATATGAAAGGAGTTGGACAAAAAGTAATTGGAATTAAGGTCTTCAAGTCTTTCAAGAAGTCAAGAAATTGGTCTTGAAATGAAGGACACAGACAAGTCCGCATGCGGAGAAGATGGGAAAGAGCCAGAAGAGAAGTCGGGAATTCGGGGACGGGACGGGATGGCTGAAGGGGCAGATCCTAAAGGCAGGAGGGAAAGTGACCCAAAGAACAGATGGTGGCCTCGATCCACTATTGTCACAGGAAGGAAAATGAATGGCACCTGTGCAACGCGTGAGTAGGTAAGGTAAAAAGAAACTGAGGGATGTCTTTTTAAAAATTTTTAAAATTAATTTATTATTATTTTTAGAGATTGCATTTACTTATTTGTCCGGGGCGGGTGGTGGATACAAGCACCAGAAGGAGACGCAGGCTGTCTGCTGTGCAAGGAGCCGGATGCGGGACCCATCCCAGGACCCCGGGATCATGGCCTGAGGCAAAGGCAGAGGCTTCACCCCCGGAGCCCCCCAGGCTTCCTGAGACTGAGAGATTTCCTAAAGTCTTTTTCTTCCCTGTAAAGTAAGAGGCAAGATTTTCTGCTGCCTGATGGGAAATGCAGGAGCATCAGAGACTTGAGGATTACTGAGAATGCTTGAAATAGCCTTCATGAGGACTAGGAAAGTCCCAAGGAGATGGAAAATTCTCAGCTAGCACTGAGCTCTCAGACCAGATTATTGATCATAAATCTTCTGTGCTGGCAATGTACAAGGTCATATTACTTGTTACATCTTTATTTCATTACCTAGAGGTGGGTCCTGTGGAGATGGAAGTTGAATTCCATAGGAACGTGGTTGAATGATAAATCCTAACCTCACCGAACAGTGCTAACCTAGCGAGGAAAAGGCATACGCAGAGACTGACTTAAAGCTGGTGAAGTTAAAGCTGCAGGCCCCTCCCTCGTGCAGGTCACTTCCGATGTCCGCAAACAAACCTGGCAATTTTGTACTGTGATTTATATTTTTATACTATTTTAAATTTTTAAGGTTTTATTTATTTATTTATTTATTTATTTAAAGAGTGCACAAGCAGGGAGAGGGACAGAGGGAGAGACTCTCGGGCAGACTGTGCTGAGCATAGAGCCCAACTTGGGGCTGGATCTCGTGACCCTGAGATCACGACCTGAGCTGAAATTAAGAGTCGGAAGTTTAACCAACTAAACTAGTCAGGCACCCTACATTTTTATACTATTTTTAAAAAGTATCGTGCAAATAGTTCACAAGCATAAAACCCCAGATTGGAAGGCAGGCGCAGAAAATCAAAACAGTAGGAACGCCAATAGGGAAGGGGGAAAAAGTAAGGGAGTCTATGAATTGTATTTTCTGATGAGAATAAAGTGAAAATAGTGGGACTGAAAAACCCAAAGGAGCTAGGGGAATAGAATTTTGTTCTCAAGAAGTAGAATGAATGAAGTGACGATTTCACAGGTAAAATACTTACCACAAACTGAATTGGTGCTTTCTGTTCTATTCCCCTGGGACTTTTTTCAGTTTATTACAATAAATATATAGCATCTATTTTTGTAATTTCTTATATAAATAAATACTTTATGGAGAACACTCGGTGACCTGTATGTGAAAACGCAACTGAGAAATCCTTTTATAGATTTTTAACATTTTTTAAGTCAGCTCTATGTCCAACATGGATCTCACTCACGACCTCAAGATCAAAAGTCGCACGTTCAGTGCCTGAGCCCGTCCGGCACCCCGGAGAAGTCCCTCTGAGATGTACTTACAAGAAGGTATTTATCCCGTGGAGAACCAGGGTGCTCGCGCTCTCACGGTCCTGAGGGTGACACAGGTACGCGTTTCCCTTTCTGGACCTGAAGTTTAAAACTAAACACAAAACCCGATGAAAGCAATAATCTTACAACGTAAACATGCATCTTCCTACTTTCCCGATTCTTATTTTGCGGTTCTGACCATGACCTTTGCGAGGACTTACATCATGACTAGATCAAAGGGACGCGGGATGAACGAGCATGTGAAGGAATCGCTGTCGGGAAGAAATCCTCACGGCCGTTTAATTCGTGTGAACTGATTACGTGGTTTCTAAAACGTGCGTCGAATTTTACAAAGCTGAACCATTCCTTCCATTAATGTTCATTTTCTTGACAGCTGAACAGAGTAAGACGCTTCCCCAGCGTCTGAGGGAGGTGCGGGCGGAGCGCGGCTGCCCTGGGACCGGCGCGGTCGTGCGCGCGTCGCGGCTGCCCCCGCTGCCCCGTCCGGACGGCGACAGTCCCTGTTCCGCTGCCCCCGCTGCCCCCGCTGCCCCGTCCGGACGGCGACAGTCCCTGTTCCGCTGCCCCCGCTGCCCCGTCCGGACGGCGACAGTCCCTGTTCCGCTGCCCCCGCTGCGCCGTCCGGACGGCGACAGTCCCTGTTCCGCTGCCCCCGCTGCGCCGTCCGGACGGCGACAGTCCCTGTTCCGCTGCCCCCGCTGCCCCGTCCGGACGGCGACAGTCCCTGTTCCGCTGCCCCCGCTGCGCCGTCCGGACGGCGACAGTCCCTGTTCCGCTGCCCCCGCTGCGCCGTCCGGACGGCGACAGTCCCTGTTCCGCTGCCCCCGCTGCCCCGTCCGGACGGCGACAGTCCCTGTTCCGCTGCCCCCGCTGCGCCGTCCGGACGGCGACAGTCCCTGTTCCGCTGCCCCCGCTGCGCCGTCCGGACGGCGACAGTCCCTGTTCCGCTGCCCCCGCTGCCCCGTCCGGACGGCGACAGTCCCTGTTCCGCTGCCCCCGCTGCGCCGTCCGGACGGCGACAGTCCCTGTTCCGCTGCCCCCGCTGCCCCGTCCGGACGGCGACAGTCCCTGTTCCGCTGCCCCCGCTGCCCCGTCCGGACGGCGACAGTCCCTGTTCCGCTGCCCCCGCTGCGCCGTCCGGACGGCGACAGTCCCTGTTCCGCTGCCCCCGCTGCCCCGTCCGGACGGCGACAGTCCCTGTTCCGCTGCCCCCGCTGCGCCGTCCGGACGGCGACAGTCCCTGTTCCGCTGCCCCCGCTGCGCCGTCCGGACGGCGACAGTCCCTGTTCCGCTGCCCCCGCTGCCCCGTCCGGACGGCGACAGTCCCTGTTCCGCTGCCCCCGCTGCGCCGTCCGGACGGCGACAGTCCCTGTTCCGCTGCCCCCGCTGCGCCGTCCGGACGGCGACAGTCCCTGTTCCGCTGCCCCCGCTGCCCCGTCCGGACGGCGACAGTCCCTGTTCCGCTGCCCCCGCTGCGCCGTCCGGACGGCGACAGTCCCTGTTCCGCTGCCCCCGCTGCCCCGTCCGGACGGCGACAGTCCCTGTTCCGCTGCCCCCGCTGCCCCGTCCGGACGGCGACAGTCCCTGTTCCGCTGCCCCCGCTGCGCCGTCCGGACGGCGACAGTCCCTGTTCCGCTGCCCCCGCTGCCCCGTCCGGACGGCGACAGTCCCTGTTCCGCTGCCCCCGCTGCGCCGTCCGGACGGCGACAGTCCCTGTTCCGCTGCCCCCGCTGCGCCGTCCGGACGGCGACAGTCCCTGTTCCGCTGCCCCCGCTGCGCCGTCCGGACGGCGACAGTCCCTGTTCCGCTGCCCCCGCTGCCCCGACGAGCCCGCGTCCCCTCCTGCTTCAGCTCGTTTCGAGAATCAGTTTAAGGGTCGGGCTCTCCGTTCGTGGCGCGCGCTTCCTTCCTCGGAATCCGGTCCCGCGACGCCCTCGCTAGCCCCAGGCCTCGCTCCCTCCCTTCACACCTCGGGAGGGCAGGGAGAGCGCCCCGCGGTCACGTCCACGCTACACACCCAGCGCGGACCCTCCCGACGCCGTTCGTCCGGCCGCTGCGGCCACGTCGCGGAGAACCCGGGCGCCGAGCGGGGCGCGGGGGGCGCGGCGGATCCAGTGCGGGGCGCGCGCCCCCTTCGCCCCGGGGTCGCCCGCGTCAGAGCGGCCTCCGCGCGCGCGCTCCGACAGTGGTTGTAACCGTGGGGATCATTTCATGGTAGAAATCCTTGTGAAATACACAGTCTCAGGATGTATCCGTAATAAAAGCAAAGACTTGAGGAAAAAAAGCTGAAAGAGACAATAACTACATGGTCAATCCGTGCTTGGGAAATACATGAAATGTGAATTCTAGGGACATAATATAATTTGTCCAACATCCCATGCTCACTGGAAAAGCTAGGCTAAAAACCAGGTTTTTAAGGATTTATTTATTTATACACTTACTTACTTATTTTTAAAGATTTTATTTCTTTAAGAGAGAGCACGAGCCAGGGGGAGAGACACACACACAGAGAGAGAGAGAGAGAGAGAGAGAGAGGCAGGCTCCCCACTGAGCAGGGAGCCCGAGGCAGGCTCCGTCCCGGGACCCTGGGATCATGACCTGAGCTAAAGGCAGATGCTTAACTGACCGAGCCATCCAGGCGCCCCTTGAGGTATAACTTAGTATATATTTTATGATGTTGTGATGCTTTCCAAGTAATTTTTTACCCATTTTTGTTTTCAGCATGATTTGAGGGTCTTCAGGTTTTTACTTCCCTACTTAAAAAATTGCCTAATTATGTGTCACCATGGTTTAGACTAGAGACGTTTTAAGAATTCCATCATGTCATTTTGAGTATCATAATTAAAGGTAATCAAATTCTAGCTTTAACATTTAAGTAAGAAATACAGAATGTGTAATATACTATGCACCCTTATGGAAATTGGATCTCGATTACAACTGTAATTTAGAAACATTAATAATATGTTGCCCTACACACTGCTTGTATATATTCACTCATCCTATGGATTATTCTTTTGTCAAATATCCCTATTCATTTCATGTACATTTGGTGTTTTTAAGAGAAACCTTTGGTCAGTTTATAACAATGGCATCCGATCAACTTGATAAAAAACAGCTCCAAGTAAAACTTAATTCATGACATTTATTTGGGGCCAATATTTTCGGGCAAGTTCTCAAAGTCCAAAATAATGACGCAGTGTAGTTCACAGATCTTCGTTTTTTAAAACCCAGCCTAGATTTAGTGCCAACATCTTCCCTATCTCTATATACTATTTTCTACTCCAGATCCATTAGAAGCGTTTTGACAGAAATCTTTTTTGACCAGAACCATGGTCACAGAGGGAAATTAGGATTCCCCGACAGTGGAGCTACCACAAATGTCACTGCTTCCCGGGATACACCGTCCGGTCCACCAGCCGCTCGGTTCCAACAGGCATAGCTCCCCAAAGTACCTTATAAAATACTTGTTTCTAGAGTTTGAGAAGGTAGTTGTTGTTTTTTACTTTTCTTGGTCTGTTCTTGCTTGCCATAAAGTTTGAAATACCTTACATCATAAGAAGTAAGAAGCGTGAAAGTTTCCGCTCTAGCAAAATAGGCAAAAATATTTAATTATTTGATTTTGTTCGATTGACTAAAGGCTAACATCAAAGGACAGCTTGATGCCAGAGGAGGTCGTAAGTGTGGAAATACGGGGTTCCTCAGCCCCATTGTTGCTGAAACGTGCAGAGGCCCCGTGTCGACCTCTGCTGAATGCGAATGTCGTTTAATGATCGGTTTCCACAGGAAAGTGGTTGGTGATGTGAAACCAAAGGCAGACTGTCGTCAAAATAGAAGTGTGGAAAGGGACTAAGTAGACATAAAAGATTGAAGGTCATCAGAATTAGAGTATGTCCTTCCCCAAACCTACTCAGGGAACCAGTGTGTGTTAATACTTTGTACCTGTGGTAGGATTGTTTCTGAAGTACATCGACCTGCCCCCAAAATATTTTTCTCCTATCGCTAGAAGAGCACCAGAACGGTGTTTGCCGATGCTTGAGTCAATGTTTGCCTGAAGAGAGCCTTCGCTTGATTAATACTTTGCCATTTTCACCCATTTTTCTCCAAGTAGCTGAGATAAAGGACTGCTCTCCTGCACAGGTTAGGGTACTCTGAGCTGCCAGAACAGAAGTTCCTTATCAACCAGTTTAAAGAATATAAAATTGCAAAATACATATATTGTCTCTTTTAACAAGAGAACCGGGAAGAGAAGCTTCTCCATAGACGGCTGGTTAGCAGCTTAATGATGTCATGACAAAACCGGGCGTGTGTGCCTAGCCTCCCTGGGACATTCCGGCAAGCCCACTCGCTGTCCTGAAGTGGGGACTGCACCTGCACGGGACTGACCTCGGCTCCAGGCGCGGAGCGTGCCGAGTAAGACTGCAGCTCGGTAACCACGATTTCGGGTGCTTGTACCAGCCTGTCGGCGTTGCTTATATCGCACGCGAGATCGACGATGTGTATCTGGTCTTGAGACTTGTGATGTTCCCGAGCCCCTGGGAAGTTCTCCCACTGAGCCAGTTACAGAGCAGGGCTGTACCTCGGTGGGCCACAGAGAATGAGAGTCCCCCGACGGGAACGACGGGGCACCCTGCTTCGGAGGGCTGCCGGGTCCCTGCCAGGTGGTTCTCGAGCAAGGGAGAAAGCGTATCGGGAAGGGCCTTGCAGAGGGAGCGGGACTGAAGTTTGAGCTTCGCCCCTCTTGAGCCCTGGCTGGGAGAAGGCCTGTCGTGGGGATGAGGAGCCTCGAGACTGCTGCCGGATGCTGGCTTCTTTCCGCAGCAAAATGTAGATTTGTCGGCATTGTCGTTTGGGGTCCTGTGAGTCGGGGGCTGGGCTAGGGTCACACAAGTGTGCGCACGTCCTTCAGGGCGGTGCGTCAGAGGCCCAACTGGCTGTCCTTCATTCCCATCCTTGTGAATCTTCTCGTCCCTCAGCCCTTTTTCTCACCTTCGGTGAACTCCGCTTCACGCCCAGCCTGGTCCACTACGGTCCCAGATGCCGCCAGTGGCCGTGAAGGCTCCGTGCTCTCTTGTTCGTATAGAGCAGGAGGGAAAACCCAACAGTGAACCGACAATCCCTCCCTTAATTTCTTCATTTGGGACAGAACACCCTCACCGCCAGGCGAATGCACAGCCTCAGGTGGTTTACTAATCAGGGTGACTCTGGAGAGCTGGCACGAGGGCAGACATCTGGGAAGGAAACATAAAATAATTACAGAATTTTGTGAAGAAGAGGAGGAGGTCTCGTGCCACCGGGCATCCCACGGCGTCCTCCATACCTTCTTACTAGCAGAGACGGGAGCTGAAAAGGAGTTGGTAAGGGCGGCTTACGTCAAGTACCAAACACTTGTAGCTCAAGTTAATAGTCTTCTACTTTGCACCTTCACCACTCAACTGACAGGCTTAACTAAGTAGTTTAAGTTTTCCTATGAAAACGTTTCTACATTAAGGCTTAATATGATACCGTTCACATAATAGGAGATTACCATCAAGATGTAGTAACTAATGACATAGTGTAAGGCAAAGAATTTTGACTAACAACACCAGTGCTCACTAAAATGGCAGGTGTAATTATCATTTTTTTCTGCTGATTTCCATAAATCAGATAATTGAAAATTACTAATAATTTTTATTTCAGATAGGTTATTTTACATGACTCAAAAAATGTACTTAAAATTAACCTAAAGGCTTATTAAAGATGTAATTACCCCACATTAAAATCTTACTCATTTAAGTTTAAATCATGTAAAAACCAAATAATGTGTGGTAAGGGTACTGTTTAAGTTGTTGTATTAAATGATACACTTCACCAGAAACGTCTCAGTTCAATGAATATTCATTTTATATTGTACTGTATACCTGGAAGATGATGAAAATGCCATTTTTAGCCTATAACCAATATACAACATAAAGAAAATGAGAGTATTTAGCATATAGTTAACAGTAAGGGGCAGGATGTCAGCCATGTGTAATACAGTAAGGGGAATAAAAAGATCTAGGAACAAACTGGAGAGAGAATGAGTCTAGCAAAGAAATTATTTACATAACTTAGAAATTCTTGTTAAAAGTCTTCAAACTGATATATAATTTTTTACATTACGTTCCCGTGACTTATTTTATTTTATTTTTAAAAACATTTTATATATTTATGGGAGAGAAAGAGCGAGCAGAGAGAGAACATGAGCAGGGGAAAGAGAGAGGGAGAGATGGGCCCCCACGGAGCAGCGAGTCCAGTGCGGGGCCTGATGCAGGGCCCGGGATAATGACCTGAGCCAGAGCCACACGCGTCAGCGACTGAGCCGCCCAGGCGCCCGCCATGACCTGTTTTATATTGGAAGTTTGTACTTCTGGACTAACCCCTTCATCTGCGTTCCCCCAGGTATCCTCCCCTCGGACCGTCCGTCTGTTCTCTGTATCCGTGAGCTTTGTTTTGTTTGGTTTGTTCAGTTGCTTTCTTTGTAGATTCCACATACAAATAACATGACATCGTCTTTGCCTTTTTCTCTCCGGCTTATTTCATTTAGCATTATGTCCCCAAGGTACAGCTACGCTGTTGCAAATGCCAAGATTTTTTCTTTTTCACAGCTGAGAATCATTCCACTATACACGTACGCATACCACGTCTTCATTCATCCCTTCATCGATGGTGTTTATGTCGTTTCTCTATCTTGGCCATCGTAGCAAGGATGCTGCAGTGAAAGTAGGAGTACACGTATCTCTTTGAACTGATATTTTGTTTTCTTTGGATAAATACCCAGAAGTGGAATTGTTGGATCACATGGTAGTTCTATTCTTAACTTTTTGAGGAACCTCCATTACTGTTTTCCATAGTGACGGCAACAGTTTATATTCCCGCCAACAGTGCACAAGTGTCCCCTCTTCTCCAAATCTTCACTTGTTATTTCTTGTCTTTTTATGACAACCATCCTGATAGGTGTGAGGTGGCATCTCGTTGTGATTTGGATTTGCTGTTGCCCTGATGATCAGTGACATTGAGCATCTTTTCATATTCCTGTTGGCCATAAGCCTCTTTTCTTTGGAAAAATGTCTGTTCAGGTTTTCTGCCTATGGTTTAATTGGATAGTTTGTGGGGTTTTTTGTTGTTGTTGCTTTTAAGGTGTATGAGTTCTTTTATATATTTTGGATATTAACCCCTTATTGGATAAATGATTTGAGAGTATTTTCTCCCATTCAGTACACTGCCTTTTCACTTTGCTGATGGTTTCTCTTGCTGTGCAGAAGCTTCTTAATGTGATGTAGTCCCGGTTGTTGATTTTTGCTTCTTTTAATCTTTGTTATGGAGTCATATCCTAAAAATCATTTCCAGGATTGATGTTAAGATGCTTACCACCAATGTTTCTTCTAGGAGTTTTATGGTTTCAGGTCCTTCTTTCAAGTTTTTAATCTGTTTTGCATTAATTTTTATAGATGGTGTAGGATAATAGTCTAGTTTTTTCCTTTGCATGTGGTTGTCCAGTTTTCCCAAGACCATTTATTGAAGAGACTGTCCTTTATTCATTGTATATTTTCTTGTCATAAGTTAATTGACCATTAATTAACATTCTTGTATTCTTCCAATCCATGAACATGGAATATCTTTATTTATTTGTGTCTTCTTCAGTTTTTTTCCATCAATGTTTTCCATGTACAGGTGTTTCATGTCCTTGATTAAATTGTTCATAGGTATTTTATTCTTTTTAGTGTAATTATAAATGGAATTATTTTCTTAATCTCTCATGATACTTCATGATTAGTTTATACAAATTAAAAAAGTTTTTTGGATATTAATTTTGTACCCTCAAACTTAACCAAATTCATTTATTAGTACTTACAGTTTTTCAGTGGAGTTTTGAGGGTTTTCTGTATATACAATCTTTTCTTCCTTTGCTGCCATTTTAGGCCATCCCAAATTAATACTTTTTAGATTTTTAGATGAGAATAAATTAATGAACATGATAACCAATAAAATAACACACAGAAGGTTAGGATATAGAAAATCAATTACCTTATCAGTCCTATTCCTACTTTGTAAAGACTTTTAGCCATTTGCTAATATTTTGATAATTATATCAATTCTGTTATATACATACTATTCTACTTGGTTCATTTCAGAAGACGTGACTTTTACACTAGACCTCTACTTGCCACATCTTCTCAGCTCTTCAGAGATTTGATAGCTATTTTATATTTATATTTATTATTTTAAAAATTTTATATTCTCTTCTCAAACCCCTATTGTTCCATCCATACTCAGCTTCTCATACTATAATATGGGGACAGAATAATTTTCTTTGTCCCACCTTCTATCTGTATCCTGTTACTTCTACATTCTGTCCCATTGTATCTATGCCTTAACAATGATTTATAAGTTGAAAAACAATAATTAACATTTGTAATATATTTTTATATAAATATGTAAATGTTCATCACCTGGCCAAGCTTTACTCTAGGATTGCATTTCCTTCTCTGGGAGTCTGATGTCACACACAACTTGATATCACCTAAAAGCGAGTATCTCTAACACCAAGGTTGAGTAATCTTTCTCTTTTACTAAGTCAGTTACTTAAAATCATGCCACATCTCACTACTTTATATTTGAACTATGAGTTCCTTATAAAGAGCTTCACTGTTCTTTAAGTTTCTGGTGTTTTGTTTTGTTTGCTTTATGTGGACTTTATGAAGCCCCTAGTTTTCCATTATTTTTACTACATTATCTATTTTGTAGATTCTCCTACCTTTTCTTAGTGGCCTGCTGATCTGATCTGGATGGGTCATTCCTGAGGCCTCAGTCCAGTCTTCCCTTTCCTGCCTTCTTTGAACTACTGTTTCCTGGAGCCCATTAACTTCATTATTCAAGATATTCATAGAAACAACAAGTGGAAGAATTGCTTGCTAAATCTCTCCACACACACACACACAGGTAACCCTGCAGAGGTGATGGATGTTGGCTTGATTCCAATGACCTTCCTATCTCTCTGTCCATATATATATATATATATATATACCTATATATAGATATATATAGATTTATATATGTACATATATCTATATGTAGATATATATATCTTATGTGTCTGAAATCATTTTTATTTGCTATCATACTTCATTGAGTTTGGTTGGGTTGTCTGTTTCTATATGTACTTCAAGATAAGAGTATGCCTCCATCAGAAAGGATGAACACCCAACTTTTGTAGCAACATGGACAGGACTGGAAGAGATTATGCTGAGTGAAATAAGTCAAGCAGAGAGAGTCATTTATCATATGGTTTCACTTATTTGTGGAGCATAACAAATAACATGGAGGACACAGGGAGATGGAGAGGAGAAGGGAGTTGAGGGAAATTGGAAGGGGAGGTGAACCATGAGAGACTATGGACTCTGAAAAACAACCTGAGGGTTTTGAAGGGGCGGGGGTGGGAGGTTGGGAGAACCAGGTGGTGGATATTAGGAAGGGCACGGATTGCATGGAGCACTGGGTGTGGTGCAAAAACAATGAATACTGTTACACTGAAAAGAAATTTAAAAAAAAAAAGATAAGAGACAAAAAAATGTTAGCCATTTGGCTTTCCAAGACTAGGTTAAATTATATTCTTTAATAACTGTTTTTCAGATTATTTCTTAATTAGTTATCTAAAACAAATTTATATTAGATCCAGCTTAGATTTAGTAAGGAGATAAATTTTAAATAATGATCTCATAACGTGTTTATCTTACTTCCATTGTGGGAAAAGCACTTTTTCCTTTACAGTATGGTAAAATCAGTTCCTTCCTCAAAATAAGCAGAATGTCTATCTTATCCCTGCATCTGCTAAAGATATAATATATACAATTTTAATTATTTCACCAAAATTGATAGAAATAAAGTCCTAAAGCCCAGAAAA
This sequence comes from Martes martes, assembly GCF_963455335.1. NCBI lineage: Eukaryota > Metazoa > Chordata > Mammalia > Carnivora > Mustelidae > Martes > Martes martes. The sequence goes on along the minus strand of NC_137890.1, from coordinate 195,140,228 downwards.
CTGAGCAGGGTTTGTTGAAGAACCTTTAATAGGCAAAAGAAGGTATTTTTTCTGAGATTAAGAGAAAATACATTGTGATGTTCTTTGATTTTTAAAAAAATCACATAAAAAGTCACATACTGCAGCTGCATAGGAAACTGTAAGATTGGTCTTTGAGTCTCTGAGAATAAGAACTGCGGTTGGTCAAGACTCAGAGTCTTGAAACCAAATTAAATGATGCAAAACCCTGAAGTTTGAGGAAAAACCGGTCCTCTCTTTTATTTGGATGCCCCAAATCTATGGAATAAGTAAGCATGACATAATCTCAGTCCTTATGCAACTTGTTACTACCTATGAGATTTGAAGCACTCTGCTTAACTCTTTGAGGCAGACACTGTGAGTCTAGTTTAAGGGATAAGGTAGTTAAAAGAAAAAATACTAACTGATTTGTGCAAGTGGCCTATGTAGTAAATAGAGTAGAAACGGCATATTTCCATCATCAGTAATGCAATTGTTCTCTATTCTGTCTACATTTTGAATTCCCCCTGAGAAACTTTAAAGGGGAAAAAGAAGGAATGAATGGATAGAGAGCTAGAAGGAGCGGGAGAGAGAAGAGAGAGAAGGGATGGGAGGGAGGGAGGGAGAGGAAGGCCCTACGATTTTTCAGGACTCTGACTCAGGTGGTTTAGAAAACATTCTAGGGGTTGGCATTAATTTTAGAGAGATTTGGGGCGGGGGGATTCTAATGTGTAGCCAGTGTTGAGAACCACTGTCCTAAACAGTACTTCTTGAGCCTAATGTCTGTATGAAACCCAGGGGGAAGCTACTAAAATGTCACTTTTCACTTAGTAGAGGATGTTGAAGCTTCGAGCCTACACCAAATTGGACTGGACCATAAGCAAAGTCACCTGTAAAATATTTTGTATACCACGCTTCACTGAGGAAACACACCTAGGAAGATCTTTTGTTTCTAAGAAAAAGACTTACAGTAAACGGTGAAGAGATGTTGTGGTCAAGGTGAGGCAGAAGGAAATTATGGTGGGAAATTAACTTTAGACAATGATTGTTGGTGTTGCATAGTAACCAATATTTAAATTATAATTCCCAAAGATCCCTTTGAGTTTTTTTTTTTTTAATTTTATTTATTTATTTGACAGACAGAGATCACAAGTAGGCAGAGAGGCAGGCAGAGAGAGAGGAGAAAGCAGGCTCTCCACGGAGCGGAGAGCCCGATGCGGGGCTCGATCCCAGGACCCTGGGATCATGACCTGAGCCGAAGGCAGAGGCTTTAACCCACTGAGCCACCCAGGCGCCCCCTCCCTTTGAGTTTTTAAAGAAAAAAATTATATGATGCTTGTTAAAGACAGGAAGGCGGACTTCGTAGTTTTTGTAGTAGGGAAGAGGGGTTGGGCTCAACTACAAATACAAGCGCAGTAGAGATGCGTGGCCAAGGAGAAGGCTGGGGGTCAGTGGCCAAGGAGAAGGCTGGGGGTCAGTGGATGGAAAATTATTAAGAGGCAACATCAAGGCCACGGGCATTCTGGGTCGACCAACAGGAATCTTGCTGAGTGTAGGACAGAGTGATCTACAGTGAGGATGGGAATGAGGAATATGGGCAAACAGGTATCAAGGATGGGGATTATCAGTAAAGTCACCTAATAGGATTCTTCCTAAAAAATGAAAATTGGGGGCACCTGGGGGACTCAGTGGGTTAAAGCCTCTGCCTTCAGCTCGGGTCATGATCCCAGGGTCCTGGGATCCAGCCCCGCGATGGGCTCTCTGCTTGGCAGGGATCCTGCCTCCCCCTCTCTGTGTCTGCCTCTCTGCCTACTTGTGATCTCTCTGTCAGAGAAATAAATAAAATCTTAAAAAAAAAATGAAGTAATTGGGACAACAACAAAGCCCAAGGTCAGAGATAGTCAGAAAGAGGACTCAGAGGAGCCTCATGTTAAAAGGGAGAGTCTTTGTCAAAAGGCAAAACAAGTCATAATAGAGACCCTGGCAGTTAATTGTATCGATATGTTTTAATATTTATTGGAATCTCAGAAAACTTTTAAATAAATCAATAGAAAATGATTAGGGAAACCCCATAAAATTAATTTTAAAAAGGAGTAAGTTTTAATAATTAAAATCTGACATATTTCCTGTAAAAAAACCAAATACTTATTAAAGTCTTTATTGAAAGAAGGCAGTTAATTTTATTGCCAAAGATACAGTAAGAAAGCGTTTGTGGACCGCCTTAGAAACAATGTTTATATTGCAGTTACTTTATGAGCGACAGCCCCAGAAATGATGCATGCATCTCAGCAAATTTGTTTTTCAAAAAAAGAAAAAACTAATTAGTGTGAAATGATATAAATGTCAATAAAATGTAAAAAATTGATATGACTCAGTATCTTAAAATAATTTGAAAAATGTTCCATTCTTGGATAAGACAAGTAGCAATTAGTAAATAATAGACCAAAGCAATCATTAGTTTTCACTTCTTTCCATCTGTAAAATATGAAGAGCGAGAAATAATTATAAATTGAAAGAAACTAAAAAAGAAAAAGTTCAATGTATTACATAATGAGACCTTCATTAAAATAATTTCAATATTGCTTATGTCCTAAAGGAGTGATTAAAATTATCTTGCTTTCTTTAATCGCAGTTTAAGGTATCTCTCTGAGGACTTCGCACAAATTTTAGACACTACGGAACAGGAAGCCAAGATAAGAGAGAAGCCATCTGAAATCGAGCCCTGAGAACTATATAGATCTTGGTAGACCTCTTTATTTGATTAATTTCCAGTATCTTTCTACAACACCTGGCTTAAACAATTATCATTATTCATTCATTATCATAAATACTAAATACATTCTTTGAGAAGAAAGCCCATTTCCTGAAACTAAGGTAAACCTCAGAACAAATAAATAAAATTTAAAGTGTAAAACATTGAACACAATGTAATCTGTAATTACTTGGAATTTTTATAGACTGTCATTAGCATACCTACTTAGTTATAATAAGATTTCAAAATATTGAGGGGAGAATAGAATAATATTTTGGCATGTGTAATTACCAAATGCATCGGATGAATGTTGATTGCGTATCAGTAAAAACAGAACTACCACAGCAAAGACCCTGATGCCACTGGGATTCTTAGACAGTTACGGTACCTCTCCCCACAGATATAAAAACATTTCCACTGTGTTTGGATAATCTACGCGACCTTGCTAGAGGATATCTACAAGGGGACATCTTGAACTCAGTCAAATGTTTCCATTAGTCGACATATTTCTTACATTCGCATAAAATAATTTATTTTTCTCTCTCTAGGAAAATCTTTCCAAATATTGCCTTTTCCTCACTGCCATTTCTCAGTATTGTGTTATGATACCATTTCTGATTTTTAGGGCTCTTTTCCCATGGCTGCCGAGAGAAAGGAAGCCATCTCCGTGTTCCCATTGTCCTGGAGGATAATCTGGCTAAGCACACAGCTCGAACAAGTCACTTAAACATGTCGTTTAAATTAAACACTTGTACATTGTTGGTTCCGTTGTGTACAACTTACCTTCTTATGTAATGAATATCAAGCAACCGTGTGGTTTCTCAAACTTCACGTTTGTTTCGTTCCCTTCTCCAGCAGTCACGCCGTCGTTAATCGCGGGACGTGCTTGTGTATGACCCACTAGGCTGAGAAGCTGCCGTGGTTTCCTCTGCTTTGCTCACGTGTCCAGTTCTGAGTTACCCAGCGCTGTTGCAGAAGGCGTCAAAGTCCTCCCAGTGACGGTTAGGGTAAGAAGACACTTTAATCCCAACTACAGTTCCTGAAAATTACACTCAAGTTTCCATTTTGCCCAGTCTTTATGCTATTATTCCCTTGCTGGTCTCAGAAAATCTGGAGGTCGTCTGTAGGACATTCTGTTACCTGAGTAACTCCAGTGTCACATTTAATCTACCGATTAAGAGCCTGGAGCAGTGCGGTGCGCTTTCTTGAAAACGCTGCAAGGGCTGTACATACTCAGATCATCTCTGAATAACAAAACACTCGGGGACGAAGTGCTGTAGATGCCTGTGCTCAGCAGTCTGCGGTGAGGATGTTACAGAAGGAGCAGATGGTCACATCCAAGAGGTGATGATGTCAACAGCCTCGTTGAGGCCGAGAGCACATGCAGACGCGTGGAACGTCAGCATGGTACCCTGGAGGCCTCTCGCTGGTGCCGGTCAAACGGGTACATGATTCTCAGGGTCTGCTGGAGTACTAGAGCTGCTGCACATCCTCAAACGTAAGCATTGGTCAGTATGTCCCCCGAACGACTGGGACATGGGGAAGTGCTTACCAATTAATGCTTTTTGCTATTAAAACATACTGTTCATCCTGGACAATCAATGTATTTTTCTTTATTCAAAAGTGTTTATCTGCCTGAGAGAACAGGTCTCCTCGTATATGTATTCTAAGTATCTATGAGAAATCCTATAAAAATTTGATAATTGCATTGAATGTATAGGTCAATTTAGGAAGGTTTTGTTTCTTTGATATATTTTCTCCCAACTAGTGAGTAAATAATTTCTTTCATTTATTTAGAAATTCCTAAATGTCCTTTATCAAAATTATGTAAGTTTCTTTACAGATTGTCTACTTTTTTGTTAGACTTATATATTTAATTATGTCTTTCTAAATTAATAATTCTAAATTGTTTAGAATATTATTTAGAATATTAATTATTCTAAATTAATTTTATATTTATTATTTTCAGCATAAGGATAAAATTGACTTGTGTACTTCCTCATGATTTCTATTTCATATTTTTTGTTTCATATTTTTTATTTGATTCCTGTGACTTTATCTCCTGATATTTCAATGATTCACTGATATACATATATTCCTTCTTATATTAGTCTAGCTTTTCTCATTATTTCCTTTGGAAGATGAATCAGTTTCCATTAAATGTAACACAAAATGCAGTGACTTATTTTCATAATATTTAAGCATTGTTCATTTTACATCATAGTATTTAAGGTACCAGATAGCAAGAAGAGTAAACATCATGCAATGACATGACCTCTTCTTAGGAAGTACAATAAACCAGGGACTGGATAACAGACAGGTTCAGTTCCAACAAAAGCCACCTCTTCTTTGTTTTGGAAAAGGTTATATACAGCCTAGATGCATCTTTATAACATACATAATAGTAGAACTGACTTCTTAGAGCTTGGGGAAATTACAAGACAATACTTAGAAAACAAAACGGTTTTCAGAACATTGAAATTAGCCTGTATATAATGTATCTTTATGATCATTACCATAATAGAAGGCCCTTAAATATTACAAATCTATCATAATTATCCTTACTTAATCACTGATTATTTAAATTAAATTCTTTCTTTCATTATGACTTTCTTTATCATGCACAGGCTCAGTTTCTTCCAATAGAGTACACCACCCATTTCCCCCGTTTGTGAGACTTTGTCAGATGGCGAAGATCGGACCCTTGATGAGGTGACCTCAGGTCACAGAGATTACGGCAAAGATGCAAGAGGAAGTAAGGGAGTGGGAAACGGTTATGCAGACCTTGAAGAACTAGAACACACAGGGCCACATTCTGAGGAGGGTATAGAAAGGTTGAAGTCTGAGGCATGAGCAAAGAAATAAGCAAATTTTTCCAACCGTAATCAGAGTTATCACTTATTTGCAAGAACCTCTTTCCTCGGATCCACTACCTCAAAGGTATTGTGATCATTTGTATCATTGTTACATGTTTGTGCCTTTTTTCTTTCTATTTTCAAGTCACTTAATTCCTATATTCTTTTCTTTGATCATGTCTTTATCTCTCCCCTTCAGATCTAAGAATGTCTGACCCATTCTAACGTACGTTTTTTATACTTCTTTGATATATTCCCTTGAGTAACTACAGAATACTTATTTTCTTCCTTGTACAACACTTCTAATTCATTTGAAGCTTTTCTAAATTTTTGACCTGATGGCAGAGATTCTTTTGTTGTATTATTAGCTGCATCATTTGTTGTGCTGAGATGGACTTCTTACTGTGATATTTTTCATTCTTTTTTACTATGCTTCCTTTAAATATAAAAAATACAGAAAAACAGATAGATACAGATAGATCCCTGCAGTAACTCTTCATCAGAAGCAAAATAAGATATTTTTGTTCCAGAATGACTGCTTCTGTTGGCTCATATTACACTTGTGTTCTAACAATTGTGATGCGATATCATACAGATTATTTATCATTTAAAATATCTTCACTCAGCACTACCAATTCTTATTAAGAATATTTTTAATAGTGGGTAGCATCTCAGGCAGACCGTTCCTTATGAATTTAAGTGGTAGAAGTTAATGAAGCCCACAGTTCTGAAGTATCTACAACATGATTTCTTGATAACTGCTTTGTTGTCATACAACCACATTATTTTTTAATTAGATATATTGGATTTAGGATTTTTTTATAGGTTAAGTCTATGTCGGTAGAAATGACAACATGGAGGCAAAATGAAATTTGTTGTTAACAATATTTGAGAACTTGCTGTGTTCTAGATACCGTTCTAGGTGTGTTCCGTAGAGTAATAATCATTAATTTACTTATTCACTCAAAAAATATCCATTGAAGGGTGAAGAGGAAGGGATCTTACTAGTGCTAATTCTGTGTGCTTGGAGTGCAGCAGTGAACAAAATAGACAAACCTTTGCACACCCACTTTCATTGAGTTTACATTCTATTCAGTGAAACTGGCCAAAAGGTTAATACGATGGGTTAGATATTTTAAAATGCTATTGAGAAAATCATTGCTGGCAACGAAAGCAGACAACTCTGGAGTGGGATGGGCGGTGTGATCTCGTATAAGGTGGGTGGCGAGAAGTTGATGTTTGAGCAAAGACCTGAAGGAGACGAGAGAGCAAGATAATGAGGGAACAGCACGCCCCGCAGTGGTACGATGTCTGGCATTTTCGAAGATTGTGGAGCTGGAGCTGAGAGGAGGAAGGGAGGGAGGGAGAAGCAGAGATTGATGCTAAAGAGATACCAAGGACTGAAGATTGGACAAGTGGAAAGCAACAGTCCTTGACCCTCTAATATTCAACACCCCTTTCTCTATAATAGCTGCAGATACAAACCCAATTGTTTTAGGAACTGAGATACTATGGTGATGTGAGTTTCTAAAGTTGTGGAAACCACTTGTTAAATTATCAAAGAGAACTAAGTATAATCTTACTTACCTAAATAGTCCAATCACGGTATTCTTGGAAAATTCAGTGTATGAAAACTATTAGAAAATACTTTGGTTATATGCAAAATAGAACTAGTTTCTAAGCTCAGTTTTTTTTTTTCTAAGCAAGTTTTTCATTTTTATGAAATTGTTATTCCATTTGAAAGCTACGGAAGGGGACAGACCTGTTCAGCCTTACCTTACATCCGCTAGGATTTCTGGGCTCCTTAGATTTGGCTCAACAAATGTCAGTGGAAGCATCCTATCCTTCTTTATTATGATAATAAAATTTCCCCATATTTTTCCAGAACTGCTCTTCAAGAGCAGGACCAAAGCTCTAAGTCATTGATAGACATTCATATTTTAGTCTGACCTGACAATCTTAAAAGGATTGCTGTGGCTACTGTGTTGAGGATAGGAAGACAAGAAAGGAGCCAGGAAGACCAGTTCTGAGTCTACTGCAGTGATCCAAGCAAAACATAATGATGGCTTGGATCGGGCTTGTAAAAGTGGAGGAGCTGAGAAGTACTGGATTTTAGATGTATATTAAAGTTGAACAGATCTACTGTTGAATGCATGGGAAGAAAGGAAGAAGTTTAATATGATTTTAAGTATTTCAATTCTTTGTGTTGCCCTATAATAACTAAAGGGATAGAGTTATAATTTACTTAAATATAGTTTTTAAATGGACAGCTTACATGGAAGAAATCAGTTTGACTTGTGCTAGGTTATGTGATTCTCTCAACAGTCCAGAGAGGTAACTATATTATTCCTAAATTACAGATGCTAAACTGAGACTTAGTATTTGGGGATGTTCTATAACCATTAATGCCAGAGTCCAGATTGAACTGAGACGTTCAAATGTTACCATAAAATATGTTCGCTCCTTTCTCAGCTCGGATTTCTTTTCTAGCAATTCCATTTCCAGGTAGTTCTTTCGTGGTACCAAGATGGCTGCCAGAACTCTAGGTTTGTATTTATTCTCTGTGGCAACTCAATCCTCTTGACTCTGAGACTAGTGCTCAACCTGTGGCCCAAGGAGATGTGACGGTTTAATGGTCACATATTTACTCCCACTGAAACACATCAGCTGATCATGTGTAGTAAGAAATTCTCTAGGAAAATATGATGCCTTTTTCCAAAGGTGGAATGATGATGATGATAGATGATAGATAGATAGACAGACAGACAGATAGAAACAAACCATAGATAACCACTGAAAACATCATGAAAAAGTAAGTACATATATCCATGAGATGTTGTCAAAATCCCTATTTAGTCTCATTCAGTACTCTATCTCCATAATAATAATTATATTTCTAATATAAACTGTCAAAAATTACTGGACTAAATATTAACACTTGTACTGGCATTCAATATAGCCATCATCAAAAGTTGTAAAAGCACACACACACACACACACACACACACACAGGAGTTTGTATGCCAGCAACTGACATGGTAGGGTTTAAAAGAAAATGTCTGTTGTATTAACAAATGGGTAAATAAACACTGATTCTAAAGGGAAACACTCCTTTTCTTCTTAACACTTTAGGGAACTTGCTTTCACAATGTTCTTCTAAAAGAATCCAGGGTTTTAGGGGCATCTGGGTAGCTCAGTGGGTTAAGCGTCTGCCTTCATCTCAGGTCATGATCCCAGGATCCTGGCATCGAGTTCCACATCGGGCTCTCTTTTCAGCAAGGAGCCTGATTCCTCCTCTCTCTCTGCCTGCCTCTCTGCCTACTTGTGATCTCTGTCAAATAAATAAATAAAATCTTAAAAAAAAAAAAAAAAGAATCCAGGGTTTAGACATTTGAGGGCCATGTAGCACAAGAAAGTTAATGATGTGCGCCATTGATTCCAGGCAGAAGGTGTTCCTGAGAGACACTGAGAATGCAGATAGATTGTATCGTTGCAGCCGTGGGACCCCATAAAAAAGGTCAACAGTAGAAGTGGGAAAGCACGGGATTTCAGGGTCTATGCATTGTTACCTTCTAAAAATGGGCATGGTTTTACTTTTTTACTGTTTTAGTTGATGATTTAATGTCCAATAATAATGTTCTCATACAAGGACAGCTGCGTCTGGTAGTTGTTTTAGGATCATGTAACCTGATCCAAGCCTTTCATAGATTTCCGTGTAAAACAGTTTTTTCTGTTTAAATAATGAGAGTAAAATAAAAGTTTTTTTTAACCTCTCTTATTACTGACGCCCATAAGCAAAATTTAGCAGTTTCTTCTAAAAGTTTTTGTTGGAGATATATTAGACCATCTGCTCTGTTTGCTCTCTGATACGTGGAGATAAGTAACCCCTGGCACTAGAGGCAGCTACAACAGCTGTGAGTTTGCTTGAAGTATGTTAGCTGTGCTATCGAGATTCCAAAATCCTAGGGTAGAATAATATCCTCCAAGGCCAAATCCTTTACACCAAGGTCAGGAGATTATTCTCTAGAAATAGGGAAAATTAATAGTTTAGGTTCTGATCATTGCTTTACGATGATCATCAACCTTAGATACTGAAATTTATTTCACAGGTAACTAGTAATGTGGCACAAGTCAACTTAATAGATGTGGATAATCAAAATAAATCAGAGACTTTCCATACATCTCTGTGTTCCTTTGTGAAGGGCACATAGCACACACGAAATTCATCTATTAAACTCTTTATTTCTCGTGGGGCATCTGGCTGGTTCAGTCAGAGGAGTTCGCAACTCTTGACCTTGGGATGATAAATCCAAGTCCCACACTGGGTGTAGAGATTACTTAAAGAAAAAAAAAAAAACTTAAAAAAAATCCTCTTGATTTTTCTACATCTCAACACCTACTCAATGTCACTGCCTACTGCACTGTTAGTAAATTCAAGTCAAAATCGTATCTCGTAGGGTTGTCTATTCTGCTGGGTTTTCAGCAATCTAGAATATGTGCTGTTGGGTTCATAGGAACACCACTTGTCGAAGCCACATCACTTCCTGAAATCGGGGGTTTCTGTTGCTCTAGGCCAAGCCTGCGCACAGAGATGCTTTGCTGGGCTCCTACGACTTTCAGTGTTGTGGCCTGTGTAGTCCCTCTGTCTGTCCGCGGCACCCCTGTTCTCATGCAGCCCGCTTGAGGGGCCTGTGGGCTATGATTTCGCAGTGCGGGTGCCTCGGCCCAGGCGGGCTGTTGGATCAATGCTCACGTTTCCTCCCACACTTCTTTCACACCTGTTGAACAGCCTGTGTCCTCGAGCAACCTGGATCTATTCTTTTCTAAAACAAAAGTCTGGTGGAAGTTGTTTTCTGGAAGTAGTGCCGCAGTTCGGTTGTTTTCAGATTTATAAGTCAAAATACCTGAGTATCTTCTGGAGATAGGAAAGTTCGCCACTTCCTTTCATCCCCTGCAGTGAAGCAAATACAAAAATAACTACCTTTTCCCTTGTAGATGTACTCACAATGGAGGAGGAAGTACAGCATATTTTATAAAACCTTTTATTTAAAAATATTTCTTTTCAGCGTGCCTGGGTGGCTCAGTGGGTTAAGCCTCTCCCTTTGGCTCAGGTCATGATCTCAGGGTTCTGGGATCGAACCCCACATCAGGCTCTCTGCCCAGAAGGGAGCCTGCTTCCTCCTCTCTCTCTGTCTGCCTCTCTGCCTACTTGTGATCTCTGTCAAATAAATAAACAAAATCTTAAAAAAAAATTCTTTTCTGCTAAGAGGCATTTTATATCCTAAATTCTCCTGAATGGGTTATTTATGAGTAGGTCGGTTGATAAATTATATGGTCATCTTATCTATGAGTCATTCAAATTCCTCTTTGTGCTGTGAATTCTTTAATGGTAGAACCATTAAAATTAAGATTCAAAATTATTTCTTTTTCTTCTTTTTTTTTTTTAAGATTCCATTTATTTATTTGACAGACACAGATCATGTAGGCAGAGAGGCAGGCAGAGAGAAAGGGGGAAGCAGGCTCCCTGCCGAGCAGAGAGCCCGATGCGGGGCTCGATCCCAGGACCCCGGAATCATGACCTGAGCCGAAGGCAGAGGTTTAAGCCACTGAGCCACCCAGGCACCCCTCAAAACTATTTCGTATTCAAGTGAGAAATGGAGTCTGGGTTGAGTGACCTTAATAGTTTAAGTGGCAGTGTGAATGGACCTTCTACATCTTTATATTTCAGTCTCGATGAACAAACTTGAAGATTCCCACTAAATATTGTTCATTGTATTGTAAGACTCTCACATAATGGGTAGAAGTATGATTAACACATTACAACGATTTTGCCCTACATACAAGCAAACAACTTACATATTTTTAGAATTTATTTCTACCCAAGGGTCAGGACAGGCTTTAAAATACTGTATTATTAGCTAATACTTCAGTAGACGTTCCCATAATTACAATCAGAACCTTGCAAACAAGCTGTTGGCATTTTCTACAAGGAAGACGGAGGAGTAAAGCTCATTCATTGTCTCTTCGGGAAAGAGGACAAACGAGGAGTTTCGGCAAATAACCGATGGATATTAAATGACAGAGATCGGTACTAATTCAGCCTCATCATTTTAATGGGTGGTCAGTGGAGATAACAGTATATAGACTTAAGTGTCTATTGATGATATGAACTTGATTTAGGTAGGGGAACTTCTTTTTTTTAATTTATTTATTTATTTGAGACAGAAAGAGAGCAAGAGAGCAGGGGAGCAGAGGGAGAGGGAGAAGCAGGCTCCGCTGAGCAGAGAGCCCTGGGATCATGACCTGAGCCAAAGGCAGACATTTAACCCACTGAGCCACTCAGTGCCCCAAGAAGGGGGAACTTTATTTCAAATGAGTCTTCAGGTGGGCAAAGTGGATTTCAGGAAACATTCTGAAAATTCACAGGCCCCTGTCCCCTGTTGAACATGTTTTTTCGTTACCTCTCATGTAGATGTAACAGTTTTCAGAGAGTGTATCTATGTTTAAAATTGAAGTTCCATCCCATGTTTAATTCTCCTGGACCAAAATTCTGGAAACCAAAATTCATCATTGAATACTTCACTAAGTTTATTGTGTTTACTTCTTCCTTACTCACTACCCCATTTAATAATCAACATGTAACTCCTTTATATGACTTAATATCGACATGGTGTTTTTTACATGTAAATCTGCAAGAGCAGAAAAATAAATTCAGTTTCATTCTCATCACAGCAGACAGGAGATTGCTAAGGGCCATTGTACAAAAATCTCCATTGCTTTTTCTAGCGTCCCCAGGAGCATCCTGCAAGTTCTCTCTGATGCCACCTGGATTTATTGTAGTTCACACTGCCCAAGGACGACGGCAGAAGCCTAACGATGAATTCTGTAATGAAGGGAGAAGACGGGGTGACTTTCAAAAATACGACAGCTTTTGTTTCTTCAATTAAAAGGCCCCCTTTAATTGCAGGGATTTTTGGCATGTTGTATTTCTACGCTTTTGTTCATGGGTCACATAAACGGGAACATATTATTTAAGCAACAAGCAGAAATGGGATGAATTAACAGCATGACACATGGCTCATGGTTCTAAGTGCTCCTACAAGCTCATCAGGGAGATCAGACATTTGTGCATTTATACAAATACTTAATTCAAGTTGCTCTGCACGTGTGCACATGCACACGTGGGCGTGTGTTTGTATTATAGAAACATACACAGGGGAAATGGCACAATTCCGCCTTCAAGATCAGAGAAAGCATCTCAGAGAAAGAACATACCAGCTAGACTTTGCAACACTGAGCTTTGATTTTGGAAAATTGGCGATCAAGGGTAAGGGCAACTTGCGATCCTAATTTGCCTCAAGACTGAGAGACCTATTTTCAGCACGTGTGACTTTGAGCACTAAAACCAGGACAAACTGAGATGATTGTTTATCCTGATTTAAAACATGAGTTTCTTTCTAGCTTTTATCTTTTTTTCAATATGATTCCCATTTTTAAGTTATGCCTCTCTAAACTCAGCCTGTTTGAAATACTGATCTAACAGCCTATTAAACTCAGTCGAAATCAGTTGAAGACATTTCCCCCTTTTGTGTGGTCTGGAAAGGCTGGATCTTCTCTCTCTTATGGGAAGGGGTGCGGAGATGCTACACTCAATCTCCCCAGTGAGTCAAAGGAAACAGCCGAGTAATACTTTTAGGGGTAAGAACCGCTGACAGGAATCGAGCTGTTGTTAGTTGTGCAGACATTTATGAACTTAGTACTTACAGCCACCGTTCAGGAGGCGGGGATATCTGTGAAATGGGTATAATGGGGAAGCCCAGGCACTGCAGTATGAAGTAAGGGGCCCAAGTGCCGCAGCTAGAAGGGAAAACTTAGACAATGTGGCTCCAGACTCAGTATTCATCATTACGCTATTGGATTTCCATATTAAATGCTAAAATTGCTTACCCTGCGTTACTTGGAAGAAGATCTCAGGTCAAAAGAGCGCTGTTGTTGTTTAATTTCGTGTTTTCTTTCTTTTCTTAAGATCGAGGTAATTAAGGGCGTTTAAGACTGGGAAAACAGGAGAAGTCCAGAAAGCTGAGGGGATACGAGAGGATTAGCGGGGGGATGTGGGCCTTGAAGATTCTTCCTGCAGCGGAAGGAGGGAGGCTCAGCACGGTTACTGCCCCGACGTCGTAGGATAAAGAAATGGATGAAACACAACATGCAGAGAATACGTAAATAGGAATGATCTCGGTTTAAGTGAAATGCTGTGACTTTCCGCATCCATTTCCTTCAAAATCTCTTCTTGCGTTACTTGGGAAGGAAGGAGAGAAGGAGAAGAATGTTAACGCTTTCTAGGGTAAAATGCTGTCCAGGAAGCTCCTTGCTGCCTCTGGAACGCTTCACCTTTTCAATTTCAACTGACAGTGTCTTCGGTTCTCAGCGAAACTCTTGCCTTGACACCCAGGACACGGTCTGTTTTTCCTTCTGCTTCTGCGAACTTACCTCGCTGGTATCTTCCCGAGGTCCTTCTCTGTCTCCGTCAAATCAGGGTGGGTCCCGAGGACGGATTCTCGTGATCTGATCACTCGTTCATTCACATAATCTCTCGCCTCGTCACTGTGGTGGTTTTGCTTCTCATTAAATATTTATTCAACTAAATTAATAATGACGGAACTATAAATCTCTGATTTGTCAAAATTTGAGAAGATAATTTTATAGCAGATACTATTGCCATAGTTTTTACATAGAAAAATAATTGAGGGTTTCTAAAAATTACTATTTTTCTCCTTCTTGGCAGACCAGAAACAACCCATTGTTATTTGGTTCTATAGCCATTATCTATATATAGTTAGACATTTAAACATCTGAAATGGCCTGCCTTTGTAAAATGTATAGTTTCCATAGCTTTTTTGTCTATTTAATAGGTGTTCTTATTCACATTTGTAGTGGCAAGCACAGCCCAAATATTTTTTCTAGATCCAAATCTACATTACCCACTTGAAAGTGAGTTTGAGTTGCCTGCACACATTTTAGAAAGCAACTAATACTACACTATTGAAGGAAAAAGAAACTTGTCTTAAAGGAACAAATACTCTAGTGACTAGAGAAGTTTTCTCTAATGATTTTCAAAAAAAAAGCCCAGACCCTGGGCAAGTTGCTGCAAAGACTGATTATGGTTTTGTGGTTAAAAGCACAGACTCTGGGGCCAAATGACCTCGGTTCACATATCTTATCAGAGAAGAGAATTTTAGAAAGTTACTCAACCTCTGCCGCTCATCTAAAACAGGGATAATACAATAAATAAATGAAACAGGGATGATACAACTATTTCACAGTAAGCATTAAGATAATGAATTAACAGGACATCTGGGAGGCTCAGTCGGTTAAGCATCTGCGTTTGCCTTCGGCCCAGGGTCCTGGGATCGAGTCCCGCGTTGGACTCCTTGCTCAGCGGGGAGCCTGCTTCCTCCTTTGCCTGCTGCTCCCCCTGCTTGTGCTTTCTCACTCTCTCTAATAAATAATTAAAATCTTTTTTAAAAAGATAAGGAAGTATTAATACTGACATATAGCAAGCACACCGCCATCACTCCTGTCTGAGCGGTCAACCACCCATAACTCCTTTACAAATACCTCAATTTTTGCTTTTTGTAAGTTAATATAAATAAAGCAAAATTTCAGTTTCCATTTGAACCTTCTAAAATGTAGTGTTTCTGGGGTGCCTGAATGGCTCAGTTGGTTAAATGTCTGCCTTTGGCTCATGTCATGAACCCTGCTTCTCCCTATCCTCCCTGCTTGTGCCCTCTCTTGCTATCTCTGTCTTTTTTTCCCAAATAAATAAATAAAATCTTTAAAAAAATAAAAAATAAAAATTAGTATTTCTATACTCATCTATCTTTAATTCTCAAAAGGTGAATAAAATATTGTACCTAATGTATGTCTATTTAAATACAAGGATATAGGTATTTAATCTGATAGCAGTAACTTGCGAAAATGCTGTTCTGTGTATACACACTTAGTGTTACGACACAGCTCATGTCAGGAGCAGCAATCCGGGCGTGATGAAATACTGGGTCTTTCCTAGGACCGAGGATTAAGTCTTTTTTTCCGCCATTTACTCTTTGATCTTGATTAAATGGTTGAACTTCACAAAACCTGAACTGTTTCATGTTTAAAGCGGAGAAAGTAAGATCTATATCGCAATATTGTTAGAAATAAAAGAACATGAACCTTATTACTTTGCTAGGGTTACCATGACAAATACCATGGACAAGGTGGCTATCACAGAAACTTATTTCCCCACAGCTGTGAAAGCCGGAAGTCCAAGATAAGGTGTCAGCAGGGTTGGCTTCGTTATGAGGCCTCCTCCGACTCACAGGTGGCCATCGTCTCCCTCTGTCTTCCCATGGCTGTCTCTCTGTGTGGGCACACGGGTCTGATGTCTCTCGGAGGGCCCAAATTTCCTTGCTTACAGGGGTACCAGTCACCGGACTAGGGCCCATCCTAAGGACCTCATATGAACTTAATCACATTTTTAAAGCCCTTGTCTCCAAATACGGCTGCATCTTATGGTACGAGGGATTAGGACTTCAACATATAAATTTGAGGGGAAATATTGAGCCCATAACACTCTACCTTCTGAATCCCCCAAATTCATGACCTTCTCACATGAAAAATACACTCATTCCCACTTCAACAGCCCAAAAGTCCTAACCCATTACAGTTTCAACTCTAAGTCCAAGACCTGTAAATATTATTTAAATCAAGCGTGGATGTCATTGAAGTAAGATTCGTCTTAAGGTTTGTTTCTCCTCTAGCTGCGGACCGATGAAACCAGATAAATTATCTGCTTCCAAAATGTGATGGTGATGCAGATACAGGGTAGATATTCTTATCCCCAAAGGGAGAAATCAGAAAGCAGAAAGGGGTCACTAGCCCCAAGCAAGACTGAAAACTAACGAGGCAGATTTTAAGAGATATGAAGGCTCATTAAGACTACTCTTCGCTTGACGTGCCATCCTCAAGGCCAAGGAGGGAAGCAGCCCCTGTCTCTGCAGCCCTGGGCAACAGCTCTGTCCCCTAGGCCCCGCGCAGCAGCCCGGCCGGTGGAACCAAGAAAACACTCCCAGTCCGCAGGCCTGTGTGTGTTCTGAGGTACTAGGGCTTAGGACTTCAACCTATGAATTTGGGGGGGACACAGTTCAGCCCATAACATGCACCGTTTTCTTTTTAAAGTGTTACAATTAATACAATTTAACATGCGAGCAACTTTGTTATTTTAAAGAGACAAAAAAATGAGGCCAAGCAGTTAAGTGACTAGGTTAGGATACGGTGTTAGAAACACAGCCAGGCTGACACTTTTTTTTTTTTTTCCTATTTTTCTGGCCATTTTTCATAATGTGCCTTTGCAGATTTCCTCTCTCGTGTGATTCCCTTGGTCTGTAGATGGAACTTATCTTTCTCATATTCTCCTGGAACAACCCCTCACTCCCATGACTTACACAACTGTGCTTCTGCTCGGGATTCTGATCTCCACCTCCATCCCAATCTGAGCTCCAAACCCTCACACCCAAGTGACCCCCAGACTTCTCCCCTTGGATGTCCCCAGACTCCTCCAACCCAGGAACTTTGACTCTCAGGGTATTGTCTTCCCAGTTTCTATGTCCCCAGACTCCTTTGTCCAAGTCAACAGGCCGTAGGTTACCTCGCTAAGCTGGAAGTCCTGGTGGGATGCCTAACTCCTTCCTGTCCTTCCCCCTCGCATACAGCCAGTCACTGCGCCTTACTTCCTCCAGCTTCTCAGAAACCCGAAACACGTCCACTCCTTTTCATCAACTCCTCAGTTTTTAGAATGCTTCGTTTTGCTTCTGGCTTTTGCCCATGATACTCTCCTGAATAGGAAAATATGGAACCAACTTTACATGTGACTAATTTAATATCGTGGTGTTTTGATACACACTTAGAAATAGCACTTAGGGAAACTGATAATTTACACTGGGTTAGTCTCCTCTCCACATGCTCTGTTCCCACCACACTTCCAACTATCACGGCACTTACCGCCCTGGATTGTTAGAGCTTGTTTACTCGCTGGATCTCTACCCACTCTCCCATTAGACTGCACCTTTCTGATGTGTTAACTAATGTTTCTACAGCACTATTTTCTCGAAAGATAAAAATCATTTAACGACCACATGTGAGAAT
Organism: Martes martes; assembly: GCF_963455335.1. NCBI lineage: Eukaryota > Metazoa > Chordata > Mammalia > Carnivora > Mustelidae > Martes > Martes martes. The sequence continues at coordinate 195,122,438 of NC_137890.1, read as the reverse complement.
GAATCCTGGCCCACAAGATTTTAAGGCAATATTCATTGTGTTTTGTTAGGTTGTCACATCTCGAGCTAAAATTATTGAAGCCACAAGGAAGACAATGTATATAGAAACAGATTTTATTTTTAGTAATACTGTAGCAAAGGGGTAACAGGTAGGAAACAATGTTATTTTCAAATTAGGAAGTAGGATATAGTATCTAGAGGTGTATCATCATTAATTTTGTGTCTTTTTTTTTTTCCTTTTTCCTGGAAAGCAAATTGAGGGATATGACCTATAAATTGTCTTGGTTCATTTTGCCTGCCCTGTCACTTTTACATTTATTCAAGGTTTTGAGAAATTGATGCTTGAAAACCGCAGACATTTAACAACATTAGTGTTCAGTTATAAAAACAACCGTGAGCGGTAGGAATGGTAGCACAGAGTAGATGCGAGGACCATAAAGCCTTTCAAAGACACATGAACAAATAATGATGGGGTGAAAGTGACATAACCAGCCTGAGAAGTGGTGGCCAGTGGGCGATATTTAAACTCATGAGCAATTCTGACAGGGCAAATGGGCAAAGGAGTTGTGCAGGAGGTCGTCTACGGCAGGGTTAGCCGCAGTCCGCTTACCGACAGGCAGAACGACAAGGAGCCCGCGGAGAACACGCAGGTCGGACTTTCTGTGAGTCACCTCAGCGACGACGGTTCTCAGCTCGAAGAGCACATGGGGTAAGATACATATCGTGAGCGTCTTTGGTGTGAGAACATGCGTGTGTTGTGTGTGCGTCTATGGTGTGAGGACATGCGTGTGTTGTGTGTGCGTCTATGGTGTGAGGACATGTGTGTGTACTTTGTATATACACACAGACACACATGCACACTGTCCTAGGGTGTTTCGGCAATTAGAGAGATGGGAAAGTTTATTAAAATATATTCTATTTAAATATTTTACCGATGTCATATACTATGTTAATCTTACTATTTTATATTGAGGGTTTTCTATTTTGGTGTGAAATAAATGGGATCCTTGTTCTACTAGCTGAAGGCATTTGCAAGGAGCTGAGTGCAGGTATGATGTCTGAATCTTACAAAAGTAGAAAGTCAGGTGGGAATAAGCATCCATGTTTGGCTTTGGTCTTTATTTCATATTCTGCCCTGACCCTCTTTTGTAAGGTAGCACAGAAAGGTGCTAAAATGAAGGTGATAGAGGCAGTGTCCAGACAGTGAGGGGTTTGTCCATGAATTTCATACCGAAGAAAAGACATGTACCTCAAATGCTTGAGGTAGGGTGGTGCACTTTCTAGAAGTTAGAAAAAATTAACAATGCATTAAAAACTGCAAAACTAACAATAATAAATCCTTTGCCCAATTTTCCCAAATTGCCTTCTAAGTCTTTTAAATATTCCATTATTCCATTGGTTCGGATTCTTACCAGAAATCTGATCTACCTGTTTCACTGGATGATTCTCATTACCAAGTTGCTGTTTGGAGTGTAATAAAGGAGGACTTTTTCTCATTGATGTACAATTGACATATAACATCATATTAGTTTCAGGCGTACAACATAAGAATTCAATGTTTGTATGCATCGTCAGATTACCACCACAGTAAGTCTAGTTTATGTCCGTCACCATACGTGGTTACAATTTTTTTCTTGTGATGAGAATTTTTAAGATCTACTCTCTTAGCAACTTTCAAATATGCAGTGCAGTATTATTAACTATAATCACCATGCTGTGCATTATATCTCCATAACTTATTTATTCTGTAAGTGGAAGTTTGTATCTTTTCAAGGGGGTCTTAGTGAAAGAGAAAGTACATGTGTCATCTGTGACTTACCTCTTCCCTAAGTAGTAAATCTCTCCAATGCCACTTTGGACTTTGAGTTGCCAGGATAACTAAATAATCTTCAGTCTTAAACAACTTTATCTGCCAGTCCACCCTTTTGACAAAAGTCCCTTTGGATGCTCTTACCATGGATCCCTGTTTGCCCCCATTCCAGTAACCTTGAAGCCTAACTCTTGATTGGGCAAGGTTTCTGGAACCATGTGGAAGCACCGATTCTTACTAATTCCTCAATCATGTATACTAAAAATAACTATCCTAAGTGACAGTAATGAAATGTAATAATTTGTTCTTTTGTTGGACAATCAGGTGGGAGAAGAGGTTCCGTGTGAATTCTGGGAAGGTCATTACTCATAATCACTGTTCTAACAAGCTAAAGTTGTATTTTCTTCACATCAGCAATTGACAAGCCTATTAGAACGTGATCAGCCTGGAGAATGTTATACATGGCGTATGTGTAATTCATTTAGAGATACTTCGATTTATGTCACAAATACCATGTCGTTAAGCTCCTATTATTTCCTGGGAGACTGACCTCTCGAAAGATACTCTTGCATTTTACATTGCCGTTCCTATCGGTGAGCTCGCGTGTATGTGCTTCTGTGTATGTATGTAGGGGGGTGTGTGTGTATTCATATACTATAAACATATTCATACCTATATATGAAATGTGATACATCATAATAGAGGCCATACAAATAGTTTAAAATTTAGTGAAAATCTATAAAGGTATTCATTAGGACTTCTCTGGACCTTGTGATTGCCACATTCACTGCCATGAAGTGAATTGATACCTTCTCTGGAATTTCCAGAACCAGTATAGTAACTTTGGCTTGGATAGCTGAAAACTAATTCCATCCTTGGGACATCCTTAGAGCTGTAGTAAAATGATCCAAGTCATTAATTTATTTCATTCATCAAGAATTGGCTAAAAAAAAAAAAGAAGAAATCTAAATTCCGAACACAGATGAATAAAGAGTATAAAAATTATAGAGGCTTTGCCCAAGATTCCAGTATCTGATTTAAAAATAGTCCGTACAGTAAGCTCCTGCCCATTCCCACCGGATTCCAGATTCCGTACAGTATCTATGTCCGCTTTCCCAGCTTTCGTTCTCTGAACCCCTGGGGAGGATGTGTGTAAATGAAGGAATTTATATCCTTAGTTTGTAGGAGAAAACAGCCTCCCTCTCACATAAAGGACTTTGACATAAGTGTAAATAAGTATATCTGGGTTGTCCTTTGAAGGATAAATTATAAATCAACCCATAGCTTCTAGATGTTCAAGGTAGCAAGATTGCAAGTGTTGTAACTAAGGGCAAAGAATATCAGTCATAATAAGGTAACAATGGAAACCTTGAAAAAGGTGAGTTATCAAAGCCTTGCCAACCCCTCCGACATTAATTAAATATTCTGTCCTATGGCAGGTTTATCCCTATTATGGGAATACATGTATTGGGATATTGGAACATAAAGCTACTACACATTAACATCATGTGATTCTTCATTCTTGGTCTCAAAATCAAACTTACAAGCGCTTGTCTGATTGTCAAGCCTTCAACGACACTGATTCTGTTGATAGTCACGTTTTTCATTTTAATTTAATGCACGAGTCCTGATTCGTACAGTTCACCGTATTATGGTTGAATCTTCCCGAGTCATTCCGTTTAAGAACGCTGGCCAAATAACTTTTCTGCACTTGGCTAGGTAAGGTCAGGTAGAGGCCAGGCAAATGCCATTTTACTCAGCCTCCTGAAATCTAAATTTTCCCAGTTCAAATCCCTGAACTCACTGTCCATCTATCTGTACAATGTCAAAGATGCCTACTTTGCTGGTCTGTAACGTGTATTAAATGAGATCGTATACAAAACAAGGTTGGCCCCATGCATTTGATAAGGGCTCGCGTACCTTTACTTCTCCTTCTGAACTCGAGAGCTCAACAACCACTTTAATCTTGCAGCTCTCTGGTGCTGTTCCTGTCACAACTGGAAAAAATTCAAAGCACTGAGCTAAAGCTACGTGGTATGCAAGTCTGTTGTTGTTTCACTAGAATATGCTTTTTTTAATTATAAAATTAAAATGCATACTTAATTCAGACACATAGAAAGCTATAAGGGAAAGGGAAATCAAAATCGCTCGTAGCCAGTGGTGCCTGATAAACAGTTAACAGGCTCTTTGAAATGCATGTGTTGACATGTACCGAAGTTTTTGTAAATTTTAGTGATAAACAAAGAACACTAAAATACGTAATACTCTTTATTGTCAGTTCTTTTTAACCTATTAACTTTCACAGAATGCTTTCACGGATTTTTGCCAGATTACGTTATCTGCGGAAAAGCTGTGGTTGTGGGGCACTGGAGGGCTCCGCGGGTGGCGTGTCTGACTCTTGATTTCGGCTCAGGTCGTGATCTCGGGTTGTGAGATCAGCCGTGGTGGGGCTCCGCAGTCGGCCCAGAGTCGGCTTGAGATTCGCTCTTTCTGTCCCTCCACATGCTCCTGCTCTCTCTCTCTTTTTCTGTCTCTCTAAAATAAATAAATAAACATCTTTTTAAAAGAAAAAGTATGGTTATAACCCACCCATAAGTCAGCAAATGGAGTTCTAGCCTAATCATCTAGTCCTTTTCCCAAAAAACAAATTGTCATCAAATCTTACTCGTGATCTGCTGTTAGACTCTTTCTTACCTTCTGCAAATTATATTCATTAAAGCGAAATGTCTTTCAGCTTCTCTAGACATGGGGCATTTTAATCTACACTATTAACATGATTTCCATCACTTTCTTAAGTCTAGGCAAATTACAAAATACTGAATCAAGGCCTGATTTCTAGCATAGGCTCATTTCAAGCTATCTAAATGGCATCACTGGGCGTAAAGTCAGGAAAATATGCCCCGTTTCACGCCATCATACACTATCTCAAATAGATGGATAAAGTAGACACAAATAACCTCAAGAGCATAAATAATAATAATCTGCCTTAAATGTTTTTTTTTTCTAAAGTACATCTGAAGTGTTTTTTTAACGTGGGTTATGTGGATGGTAGCTTCTCTGAGTCTCTGCAAATTAAAACTTTCAGTATTTTGCTCTAGTAAGAGTAGATTCTATTAAGAGAAAGATGAAGATTCCTATAGGACTCGAGGTTCAGAACGTGCCCACCCATAATTCTGTTACTGCTCTACTGATTTCTTACCTCATCGCCCCATTGTCTTCATGTCACGGAGAAGCCCTATAGTAGGGATTTTTGCTCTTTTGTCAGAAACTGCTTTTAGTTGGAAAAATTTAGGGTCTTTGTGAACTTTTAATTTACAAATTTTTTTGCTGTGAGAACGTATAGTCTGTTTCATTTTTATCTGAATGTGTAAGCTCTGCTTGATTATTTTCTCTGGGCATTCAGGGCTATTTTATGATGTTGGAAAGACTATCTTCAGTTGCGTTTTTCATGTTTTCCTCTCTCTATCCTTTCCTTGTAATATTCCTATTAAATTTTAGAGCTACTCAACCTACCCCTTCTGTGAACTCCGTCACACCACTCCACATCTGGGGTTTGTGCTATTTGAGGCTCTAGCCTTTCCCCCCACGTTTGGAGGAGTTTGGGGCGTTCTGTATCGTGGCTGAGAAACCCGCTTAGACAGAAAACGGCTCTGATGTCCTCAAGGACCGCAGGACCAGGCGTCCCTTCACACGCGCGCTCCCTCGGCTTTCCCCGGACCCGGTTTCATCCTGGCCACAGCGTTGTTTCCAGACGCTCCGCTCACGTCCTGGGCCTGGTCCTTCAGGGTCACGTCGCGCCGCGGCCTCCGTGTCCCGATCTCGCGCGCAGCCCCCAGTCTCCCTCCCCAGGGCGAGGTCTCCCCAGTCGTCCACCTCCGGGAACTGCGTTAAACGGTTGGGAAGCGACCGCCCCGTCAAAACTTCTTACCTCTGGGCGCGTTACTTCGTTGTCCGACTGACTTTTCTCGCTCACACTTTCGTGTGTCCTTGATCCCGCCGTGCCGGGCGCTGCATCCGTGTCTATAGAGGCCGCGTCGGGCGGATTAACCGCGGACGGAGCCGGCGGCCGCGCGGGTGTGTGACACGCGTGTCGCCCGCTGGCCCGTGGGTGGCCCTGCGGGGGCGACGGAGCGAGGAAGGAGGCCGCTGCCCAGGACACGCAACTCTTCACCCCACAAGTGGAGCATTTCGTCTGCTTCCAGCCTGGAACCCGTTTTCTCTTCTTTTCTTTTTTTTCCTTGGTCCCACGTTGCGGGGACACAGAGATCCGACCGCGGCGTCCGCACCCCGCGTGGTGAGGCCCTGCAGTCCGCGTCCGTCCCTCCCGGGCCCTTCCTCTGCGGCCGACAGGGTCCCCCACCGCCCTGTTGCTTCTCGGTCTTTGCAGATGCAGGTTCACGCCCGCCCCGCCCTGTAGCATCTCGTTTCGTGGTGGTGAACGAGGCACAGACACAGTGTTTCCCTCCAGGTGATGACCGGCTACCTTAGCTCCGCACCACACAGGTCCCTTTCTGCCCTGCTGTGAAAGGCCACACTGATCATTTGCTTCCTAAGATGCTGCTATGACGGAAAACCGGGTGAAGGAAAGGAGGGATCGCTCCGTGTCATTTCCTAGAATTGCGTATACACGTGCAGTGATCTTAAAATAAAAGTTTAATTGTGAAAAATAAGATGTTCACCTGAATATTAAGTGTTTAACTACATGTTTAGATTTGGGAAACATTCTACTTTCTTATTAATTTTTGTATTGCTTCAATTTTATGTCTAATTGAATATTAGCTTCAGACTCAGGGTTTTTTTTTTTTGCATTTGGAAAAAAAGCAGACAAAAAGATGGAAAAATATAAATATAGTATGTAGAGAATACATAAATTATGAAAAATGTTTTATGAATAAATTATAAATTTCAGATAGTACTAGATAGGGTAGTATTTATCCAGATGTTTAAAAAGATAGAAATGTAAATATCATAAAGATTTTCTTCACAGGGCTAAAGTAACTTTTTTAAAAGAAGGCCATGCTTAAAATACTTGAAAATAAAATTTCCTTCAAGGGGGGAAACTTGGGAACATCTCCCAATTTTCTTTGTAAGTTAAACATTGCAGCTTAATTGCAAAAAAATGTAGGATATCTACTAAGGAAAAGGATAAGTGATTATCATACGGATTTGGAAAGTGAACATGAGAAGTTACATGGAAAATTTCTGTGACTCTAATAAGATTAAGGATTAATCTTAATAATTAATGAGGATTAGTTAACAATAATTAATAATTATTATTATTATATTTATATTTATAATTAGTTAATAATAATTAATAAGGATTAGTTAATCCTCTTGGGTCTCCTTGAAAGATCCAGCCTTTACAGTAAACACAGTAAAACCAGTGAACACACACACACACACACACACACGGCATCGCTGAACGGCAGAAGCTGATGAAGGTAAATGGGGAATCCCAGTAACAGCCACATTATAGGTATAAATAAACCCATGAGATGGAGACCCCCCCCCCACTTTCAGTGTAAGATTTGGTGGAGATGAATCACTGTCCGACGGGGCAGTGGAAAGAGTTCTATAAGACGAGCACGCTACAGTATCCTTTGACATCCCCCCCCTTTTTTTAAAGATTTTATTTATTTATTTGACAGACAGAGATCACAAGTAGGCAGAGAGGCAGGCAGAGAGAGAGGGGGAAGCAGGCTCCCCACTGAGCAGAGAGCCCGATGCGGGGCTCAATCCCAGGACCCTGAGATCATGACCTGAGCCGAAGGCAGAGGCTCAACCCACTGAGCCCCCCAGGCGCCCCTTGACATTCCCTTTTGAATGTGCAACGTAAGGCAATGATTTTCAGTTCCAAGTGAAGGAAATCGAAATCAAAACAGTTCATATTAAACCTGGGTGTTTTAGAAGGATATAGGATATCTCCGAGAATTAAACGCAGGTTGAGAACAGCACACCTCAGAGGCTTTATAGACTGGACCCGAGGGCCTGATCCTCTAAGATCATCCCACTCCACAGAAGCCTCCCGGCTTCTCTCCCGTGGTGTGAAAGACTTGGTCCCAGGGAAGATCTTAGACTTATACTTAGTACTTGACACCCTCAGGGAGGAGAGAGTTCCTCAGGCTACTCCCACTCGGAAAGATCCCACAGAGAGACTGTGTGTGCCCTAACTCGAATCGTGCAATTACTCCTCTCCTAGCATCGGGCCAGGTGGAGAAGCACCGGTGTTGGCTCCACGTGCATCGGCAGCAGAGCTCGGCCACCGAACTGCAGGCGGACGGGAATGTTCGGAGACGATCAACCTGGCGCACACTACAGGACAAGGTCAGCAGACAGTTCAACACACTCTGACGACAGAGTGAGGAGATAGAGTATCTTTCTTTCCTCGATTTTTGTTAGACTTTTTTTTCTCCACTTACTTCAATAGATAGTTCTCTTCTCTTTTCTAAAAGATTAGTATTGAGAATTCAGCATAATGGCTCAAATGTGTGAGCAGGGGAAAACAGTAGATTCCTTATACTTATACTCCTCATACCTAACTGTAGTGAATATAGAGGATAATTGTAATATTTTCCAATACTGAAACCAATAGCACACACTAAATAACATAGAGTCTTTGTTAATAATTTGTAAAAAAATTATAAAGTACTGCTCTGAAAGTCTTGATTAAATGATGAACATAAGGTTATTTTTCTTCTGGCATCACTAATCACTCACTACAAGCATGAGAATATTTGTATTATTCAATGTACTTGAAAATAACTTATCAAATGTTTTACATTTTATATACTGTTGCCATCCATAATTGAATAGATACAATGTGCAGATTAGCAATTGGGCTGTGATTTGGGGCTAATTAACGTGCAGCCAGCAGAGTATGCTAGCTGGAAAAAAAGCCTAGAAGACCACATTGAAATTTTAATTTACAACTCTAACACTACATACATGCAGAGAATTACTTCCATAGTCCCGCATACTTATTTCACACCCCTGTTTGCCTTCCACACTGTGGAATACAGTAAATAACCAAGAAACCAATGTGGTTGGGCAGAGAATGGAAATTGGAGGCTCTCAAATCTGTCGGGAATGTTGCACTGCAAAACTGTTTGTTTGTTTGTTTGTTTGTCTTTGATTGGGAAAATTACTTTAACGTTCTTCAGGAGTGTGGGCAGATGCCTAGTCTCAGAGCTTCTGGAATCCCTGGTTAGTGCCAGTGTCCTTCGGGACTTTGAGCACAGTGATGCACACAGCATTGCTCAGGGACCAGCACTTGCCCACGGTGTCAATCCCTGACCAGGGACAGGTGCATGGCCATACTCTTGTGTTTCGTGGAGTTGTTGGGCTTGCAGATATAGTGGGGGCGGTCTCTGTGGATGACAGTGGTCTTCCATATCTTCATCGTGGTCACCACACCAGACAGAATCACCCCTCACATGGAGACATTACCAGTAAAGGGGCATTTCTGGTCAACATGGGCACCCTCCATGGCCTCCTTGAGCATCTTTTTCATATGCAGGAGTTTCTCCTTGCCAGTTTTGCAAGCAGGACCCTCCTAGTATTTTGAAAGATGGTTGGCTATTTTGGAAAGCTCGCTCGGTCTCAATGTCCACCATCTTCCCAAGTGCCTGAGGGGGGGAAAAAAAAACAGGAAACATTTTAACTATAAAAACAAAAAACATACTGGGAGAGGAGTCAAGATGGTGGAGAAGTAGTGACTGAGACTACATCAGGTAGCAGGAGATCCGCTAGATAGCTTATCAAACCATTCCAAACACCTACAAATCCAATGGGAGATCGAAGAGAAGAAGAACAGCAATTCTAGAAACAGGAAATCGACCACTTTCTGAAAGGTAGGACGGTAGAGAAGTGAATGCAAAGCGACGGGAAGATAAACCACGGTGGGGAGGGGCCGGTTCCTGGCAAGAAGCAGAGCAGTGGAGCACAAAATCAGGACTTTTAAAAGTCTGCGCCGTGGAGGGACATTGCTTCAGAGGCTAAACCAGGGTGAAGCCCACACGGGGTCAGCATGGCCCCAGGTCCCGCGAGGTCACAGAATGATCGGAGGTGTCTGAGTGTCGCAGAGCTCGCAGGTATTAGACAGGGGAAGCCGGCTACAGAGACAGAGCCGAGGAGTGAGCTCTCAGCTCGGGGTTACCTTGAATGGGTCGCAGGCTGGGTGAGCTTGGAACGTGGCCAGAGAGCAGGGAGACGGGAGTGATTGGGCTCTTTTCTCGGAGGGCGCACCGAGGAGTGGGGCCCCAAGCTCTCGGCTCCTCCAGGCCGGAGACTGGGAGACCGCCATTTTCACTCCCGTCCTCTGGAACTCTATGGAAAGTGTTCAGGGGACAAAAGCTCCCGAAAGCCAACCCGAGTGGATTACTTAGCCCGGCCCCTGGTAAGGGCGGTGCAATTCCGCCTGTGGCAAAGACACGAGAATCACTACAACAGGCCCCTCCCCCAGAAGATCAACAAGAAATCCAGCCAAGACCAAGTTCACCTACCAAAGACAGCAGCAGAATTCCAGAGGAAGAGAAAGCAAAGCACAGAACTCATGGCTTTCTCCCCATGATTCTTTAGTCTTGTGGTTAATTTAAATACTTTAATTTTATTTTTTTTCTTCTGCCAAATTTTTTTTTAACTTTTATCCTTTCCTTTTTTAAAGTTTTTTAATAGTTTGTCTAATATATATATATATGTTTTTTTCTTTTTTACATTTTTTCTTTATTTGTTTTCTTTTTTTAATTTTTTTTTTCTGAACTTCTTTTTATTCCCTTTCTCCCCCCCCACACTCAATTTGGGGTCTCTTCTGATTTGGTTAAAGTGCATTTTCCTGGGATCTTTGCCACCCTTTTACTATTTTATTTGCTCCTTCATATACTCTTATCTGGACAAAATGACAAGGCAGAAAAACTCACCACAAAAAAAAAAAGAACAAGAGGCCATACCGAAGGCTGGGGACCTAATCAATACAGACGTTGGTAATATGTCAGATCTAGAGTTCAGAATGATGATTCTCAAGGTTCTAGCCGGGCTCAAAAAAGGCATGGAAGATATTAGAGAAACCCTCTCTGGAGAGATAAAAGCCCTTTCTGGAGAAATAAAAGAACTAAAATCTAACCAAGTTGAAATCAAAAAACATATTAATGAGGTTCAATCAAAAATGGAAGCTCTTACTGCTAGGATAAATGAGGCAGAAGAAAGAATTAGTGATATAGAAGACCAAATGATAGAGAATAAAGAAGCTGAGCAAAAGAGGGACAAACAAATACTGGACCACGAGGGGAGAATTTGAGAGATAAGTGACACCATAAGACGACACAACATTAGAATAATTGGGATTCCAGAAGAAGAAGAGAGAGGGGAGCAGAGGGTATATTGGAGAGAATTATTGGAGAGAATTTCCCTGATATGGCAAAGGGAACAAGCATCAAAATCCAGGAGGTGCAGAGAACCCCCCTCAAAATCAATAAGAATAGGCCCACACCCCATCACCTAATAGTAAATTTACAAGTCTTAGTGACAAAGAGAAAATCCCGAAAGCAGCCCAGGAAAAGAAATCTGTAACATACAATGGTAAAAATATTACATTGGCAGCAGACTTATCCACAGAGACCTGGCAGGCCAGAAAGAACGGGATGATATATTCAGAGCACTAAACGAGAAAAACATGTAGCCAAGAACACTATATCCAGCTAGGCTATCATTGAAAATAGGAGAGAGATAAATATCTTCCAGGACAAACAAAAGCTGAAAGAATTTGCAAACACCAAACCAGCTCTACAGGAAATATTGAAAGGGGTCCTCTAAGCAAAGAGAGACCCTAAAAGTAGTAGATCAGAAAGAAACAGAGACAATATGCAGTAACAGTCACCTTACAGGCAATACAATGGCACTAAATTCCTATCTCTCAATAGTTACCCTGAATGTTAATGGGCTAAATGCCCCAATCAAAAGACACAGGGTATCAGAATGGATAAAAAAACAAAACCCATCAATATGTTGCCTACAAGAAACTCATTTTAGACCCAAAGACACCTCCAGATTTAAAGTGGGGGAGGGAACAATGTACCATGCTACTAGACATCAGAAGAAAGCTGGGGTGGCAATCCTTATATCAGATCAATTAGATTTTAAGCCAAGACTATAATAAGAGATGAGAGATGAGGAAGGACATTATATCATACTCAAAGGGTCTGTCCAACAAGAAGATCTAACAATTTTAATTATCTATTCCCCTAACATGGGAGCATCCAACTATATAAACCAATTAATAACAAAATCAAAGAAACACATCAACAATAATACAATAATAGGAGGGGACTTTAACACTCCCCTCACTGAAATGGACAGATCATCTAAGCAAAAGATCAACAAGGAAATAAAGGCCTTAAATGACACCCTGGACCAGATGGACATCACAGATATATTCAGAACATTTCATCCCAAAGCAACAGAATACACATTCTTCTCTAGTGAACATGGAACATTCTCCAGAACAGATCACATCCTGGGTCATAAATCAGGTCTCAACCGGTATCAAAAGATTGGGATCATTCCCTACTTATTTTCAGACCACAATGCTCTGAAGCTAAAACTCAATCACAAGAGGAAATTTGGAAAGAATCCAAATACATGGAGGGTAAAGAGCATCCTTCTAAAGAATGAATGAGTCAACCAGGAAATTAAAGAAAAATTGAAAAAATTCATGGAAACAAATGATAATGAAAACACATCTGTTCAAAGTCTGTGGGACACAACAAAGGCAGTCCTGAGAGGAAAATACATAGCGATACAAGCCTTTCTCAAGAAACAAGAAAGGTCTCAAATACACAACCTAACCCTACACCTAAAGGAGCTGGAGAGAGAACAACAAAGAAAGCCTAAACCCAGCAGGAGAAGAGAAATAATAAAGATCAGAGCAGAAAACAATGAAATAGAAACCAAAAAAACAGTAGAACAAATCAACGAAACTAGAAGCTTGTTCTTTGAAAGAATTAGTAAGATTGATAAACCACTGGCCAGACTTATCAAAAAGAAAAGAGAAAGGACCCAAATAAATAAAATCATGAATGAAAGAGGAGAGATCACAACTAAAACCAAAGAAATACAAACAATTATAATAACATACTATGAGCAACTCTATGGCAACAAATTTGACAATTTGGAAGAAATGGATGCATTCCTAGAGACATATAAACTACCACAACTGAACTGGGAAGAAATAGAAAACCTGAACAGATCCATAACCAGTAAGCAGATTGAAAAGGTCATCAAAAATCTACCAACAAGGGGCGCCTGGGTGGCTCAGTGGGTTAAGGCCTCTGCCTTTGGCTCAGGTCATGATCCCAGGGTCCTGGGATCGAGCCCCGCATTGGCCTCTCTGCTCTGCAGGGAGCCTGCTTCCTCCACTCTCTCTGCCTGCCTCTCTGCCTACTTGTGATGTCTGTCAAATAAATAAATAAAATCTTTAAAAAAAAAAAAAATCTCCCAACAAAAAAAAGCTCAGGGCCAGAAGGCTTCCCAGGGGAATTCTACCCAACATTTAAAGAAGAACTCATTCCTATTCTCTGAAACTGTTCCAAAAAATAGAAAGGGAAGGAAAACTTCCAAACTCATTTTATGAGGCCAGCATCACCTTGATCCCAAAACCAGACAAGGATCCCATCAAAAAAGAGAATTACAGACCAATATCCCTGATGAACACAGATGCGAAAATTCTCACCAAAATACTAGCCAATAGGATTCAACACTACATTAAAAGGATTATTCACCACGACCAAGTGGGATTTATTCCAGGGCTGCAAGGTTGGTTCAACATCTGCGAATCAATCAATGTGATACAGCACATTAATAAAAGAAAGAACAAGAACCATATGATACTCTCAATAGATGCTGAAAAAGCATTTGACAAAGTACAGCATCCCTTCCTGATCAAAACTCTTCCAAGTGTAGGGATAGAGGGCACATACCTCAATATTATCAAAGCCATTTATGAAAAACCCACCACAAATATCATTCTCAATGGAGAAAAACTGAAAGCTTTTCCGCTAAGGTCAGGAACACAACAGGGATGTCCATTATCACCACTGCTATTCAACATAGTACTAGAAATCCTACCTCAGCAATCAGACAACAAAAAGATATTAAAGGCATCCAAATCAGCAAAGAAGTCAAACTATCACTCTTCACAGATGATATGATTCTCTATGTGGAAAACCCAAAAGACTCCACTCCTAAACTGCTAGAACAGGAATTTCGTTAAGTGTCAGGATATAAAATCAATGCACAGAAATCAGTTGCATTTCTCTACACCAACAACAAGACAGAAGAAAGAGAAATTAAGAAGTCAATCCCATTTACAATTGCACCCAAAACTATAAGATACCTAGGAACAAACCTAACCAAAGAGGCTAAGACTCTATACTCAGAAAACTATAAAGTACTCATGAAAGAAATTGATGAAGACACAAAGAAATGGAAAAATGTTCCATGCTCATGGATTGGAAGAACAAATGTTGTGAAAATGTCTATGCTACCTAAAGCAATCTACACATTTAATGCAATCCCTATCAAAATCCCACCCATTTTTTTCCAAAGAAATAGAACAAATAATCCTAAAATTTATATGGAACCAGAAAAGATCTCGAATAGCCAAAGGAATATTGAAAAAGAAAGCCAAAGTTGGTGGCATGACAATTCCACACTTTAAGCTCTATTACAAAGCTGTCATCATCAAGACAGCATGGTACTGGCACAAAAACAGACACATAGATCAATGGAAGAGAATAGAGAGCCCAGAAATAGACCCTCAACTCTATGATTAACTAATCTTCGACAAAGCAGGAAAGAATATCCAATGGAAAAAAGACAGCCTCTTCAACAAATGGTGCTGGGAAAATTGGACAGCCACATGCAGAAAAATGAAAGTGGACCATTTCCTTACACCACACACAAAAATAGACTCAAAACGGATAAAGGACCTCAATGTGAGACAGGAATCCATCAAAATCCTTGAGGACAATGCAGGCAGCAACCTCTTTGACCTCAACCGCAACAACTTCATCCTAGGAACATCGCCAAAGGCAAGGGAAGTAAGGGCAAAAATGAACTATTGGGATTTCATCAAGATCAGAAGCTTTTGCACAGCAAAGGAAACAGTTAACAAAACCAAAAGACAACTGACAGAATGGGAGAAGATATTTGCAAACGACATATCAGATAAAGGGCTAGTATCCAAAATCTATAAAGAACTTAGCAAACTCAACACCCAAAGAACAAATAATCTAATCAAGAAATGGGCAGAAGACATGAACAGACATTTCTCCAAAGAAGACATCCAGATGGCCAACAGACACATGAAAAAGTGCTCCACATCACTCGGCATCAGGGAAATACAAATCAAAACCACGATGAGACACCACCTCACACCAGTCAGAATGGCTAAAATTAACAAGTCAGGAAATGACAGATGCTGGCGAGGATGCAGAGAAAGGGGAACCCTTTTACACTGTTGATGGGAATGCAAGCTGGTGCAACCACTCTGGAAGAGAGCATGGAGGTTCCTGAAAAAGTTTAAAATAGAGCTACCCTATGACCCAGCAAACACTACTGGGTCTTTACCCTAAAGATACAAATGTAGTGATCGGAAGGGGCACATGCACCCAAATGTTTATAGCAGCAATGTCCACAATAGCCAAACTATGGAAAGACTCTAGATGTCCATCAACAGATGAATGGATAAGGAAGATGTGGTATATATACACAATGGAATACTACGCAGCCATCAAAAGAAATGAAATATTGCCATTTGCGACGACATGGATGGAACTAGAGGGTATCATGCTTAGTGAAATAAGTCATTTGGAGAAAGACAACTATCATATGATCTTCCTGATATGAGGAATTTGAGAGGCAGGGTGGGGGGTCAGGGAGGTAGGGAAGGAAAAAAATGAAACAAGATAGGATTGGGAGGGAGACAAACCATAAGTGATTCTTAATCTCACAAAACAAACTGAGGGTTCCTGGGGGTGAGGGGGGTCAGTAGAGGGGCCTGGGGTTATGGACACTGGGGAGGGCATGTGCTATGGTGAGTGCTGTGAAGTGTGTAAACCTGGCGATTCACAGACCTGTACCCCTGGGGCTAATAATACATTATATGTTTATTTAAAAAAATTCATACAAAACCAAAAAAAAAAAAAACCTTATACGTTAAATGATTACAGCATTTAGAAAATGAGTAAGTTTAAGAAAACAAGCCATTCTGTAGAGCAATTGATTTATACCTGTTTTGAGAAGGATTTCGTATCTTGCTCCAAGTTTCTATGTTATTAATTTGTATTAGGAATTAATATTAAAAGTTTCATATATTCTTGTTTAAAAAAAAAATACTGCGTTTCCTTTTTTCTCCCTAAGAATCACTGTATTATTTATTCATTGTATTTCTTTAAATGTAAAGAATTAACTTTGGTAAACTTTTAATATTTTATTATTGGCAATAAACTTCAAGAAGAAATCTTTCTATCTCCTGCTGTGGGCTATGGTGATTTTGGTATTAGTATCTGGAAACCTATTTTCACCCTTTTTAAGGTGTTAAAAATAAATCTTCTAGTCAGGAAAAAAGCCTTGTGGTTAAATGAATTAAACTGTCCTCTGTACCTAGCAGACACCATAAATAATCCATTAAGAGTTTGGGGAACTTCATTCCCACATACCTTATATTATCCAATGCACCAGTGATTTACTGCACCACCCCGGGTTCCAAAAGACGTGAAAGTTTCAAGGTCTGTGTCCGTGCCAATCCTGTAAGAGATGCGGCAAACGCTAGTTGAGGTGTATATGAACTAGAGTCAGCAATTGTTCCTCATTACACTCCATACGCTTGTGTGTTTTTTGAGATTAAAAAAATGTGTCTTCTGTTTGGAAAACTCAGACTTAGTTCAAAATGAAAGAAAAATTCCATTGATAGACGTATTACTTAAAATGATAACAACAGAGAAAAAAACAAAGCAAAAACAAAACCTTGTAACAAAATGACGTACCCACTGAGGTCTTTTCTTTATAATTACAAGAGAATTATATAAGAAAACTAAAGTGCAAGTATTATCTTTAAAAATGATTCATTGAGGGAAGTATTAATATTTACTTTTAGAACATGAGTGTAATGGTATTCTGTAACGCTGGCAGAGGTAAGTGTTGGCTCGTGAAACCAAAGTTCATGTAAGGAAAATATAAGGAAATTCATAAACAGAAATGTTTTCAGAGTTCCAAGTACCTGTGTTCTTTTACTGCTCTGGAAAGCTGTCTTGTTTTTGTCCTTTTAAAATTTCCCCGACCTTCATGTACTTTCCTCTTAATAGCTGTCTGAGGTGATTAGATAGAACAGTCATTATCACACCCTTTTTTTAAACTTAATTTTGATTTTATTCTTTTTTGCTGAGGTATAACTGACATAACATTATGTTGGTTTCAGTAGTACAATGTAATGATTCGATTTTGTATACATTGCCAAATGACCACCACAGTAAGTCCAGCTAATATCCATCACCATGTATTTTTACAATTTTTTTTCTCGTGAGGAGAACATTCAAGATCTACTGTCCTAGCTCCTTGCAAAAATGTAATACAAACATTGTTAACTACAGTCACCATGTTGTGCATTATATCTCCACGATTTATTCATTATTCATTTTGCAACTGGAAATTCCTTTTACCCATTTTTCCCCACCCCTAACCCCACCTCAGGCAACCACCAATCTCTTTCTGTTCTCTATGTCTTCAGTTGAGCTCAGTTTTGTTTTATTGTTTGTTTGTTTAAGATTCCACCTATAAATGAGGTCATACGGTATTTCTCTTTTTCTGTCCAACTTATTTCACTTAGCTTAATGCCTTTGGGATTCATCCATTTTGTCACAAATGACAATTTTTTTATAGCTGAATAATATTCCATCTTTATCCATACCACATCTTTATCCGAAATTCATCCATTGATGCACATTTTGGTGGCTTCCATGTTTTGGCCATTGTAGATAATGCTGCAGTGAACACGGGGTTCATCCGTCTTACTGAGTTAGTGTTTTTGTTTCCTTTGGTAAATTTTATATTCTTCTGGAATTGTTGGATAATATGATAGTTCTATTTTTTTGAAGAACCTCAGTACTGTTTTCCATAGTGGATGTACCAACTTATGTTTTCACTGATGGTGCACAAGAATTCCCTCTTCTTCACATCCTTACCAATACTTGTTATTTTTCTTTTTTTTACCTTTTTGTTAATAGCTATTCTAACCAATGTGAGGTGATATCTCATTGTGGTTTTGACTTGCATTTTCCTGACGATTAGTCATCTTGTCCTGTACTTTTTGGCCATCAGTTTCTTTGGAAAAATGTCTGTTCAGATTCTCTGCTCATTTTTTTAGTCAGATTTTTTTAATTGTTGTTATTGAGTTGTATGAGTTCTTTATATATTTTGAATATTAACCTTTTATCAGTTATATGACTTGAACATATTTTCTCCTGTTCAGTAAGTTGCCTTTTCATTTTGTCGATGGTCTCTTTTTCCATGCAGAAACTTTTTAGTGTGATGTAGTCTTACTTGTTCATTTTTTGCTTTTATTGTCTTTACTTTTGGTATCAACACACCCAGCTTAAATGAAGGAGACCTAAGAAATTTGTCACTAAAAGATTGGTCCCGGAACCCAGATATTTTTATTCTAAAGCTAATAAGCCTTATAGCTCAATGCACTCTCAAAATTTTAGATACAGATACAATAGCATAGGACAACCTCAGTAACATTTAGGAAGCTTAAACTTCCTCAGTTTGTGTTAATATATTCCTACAAAATCTGTTTTATTTGGTTGTTCTTTCTTTTTTATCAACCCCAGAAGCATCTCTCATTTATGAAACCCTTCCTTGATAATGGGTGAAGCATAAATTTGTAAAACATAAAATATCATTAACAATGTTTTGAAATAATAGTTATTTTCTGGTTGATCTACTTTGTGAATTTTTCTTTGAATATTAAGTTTCATATTGCAAATGGTCATAATCTCATTACTTACCTCCTAATTAAATCATGCACAATTAAGTTGACACAGACCTTCAAAACAGAGGGCATACCCAGAATCAGAAATGATATGGATTCATCAAATTTCAGAACTGACTTCATATGATGATGCTAAAAATCCTATTTAAGTAAGTAGCAAAAAGTGAGTTTTTAAAATGTATTAGTGATTTTAAGATAGGACTTTCAATTACGTTCACACATATTGCCCTAAATAGGTACTAAAATAAGCATAGTTCGTTAAGGGTGTAAGACTTTACTCATAACAATGGTATTTGTTCAATTCTATGCAATTTAATAGGCATTGAAAGATGTATATCAGTTCTTGATTTAAGAATGCTTACTTTATTTATTTTTCAAAGATTTTATTTATTTATTTGTCAAAGAAACAGAGAGAGAGCAGGCGAGCACAAATGGGCAGAACAGGAAGCAGAGGGGATGCAGGCTCCCCACTGAGCAAGGAGCCTGATGGGGGACTCGATCCCAGGACCCCGGGATCATGACCTGAGCCAAAGACAGACACTTAACCGACTGAGCCATCCAGGTGTCTCTAGAATGCTTACTTAATAAAAAACAAATAAAAAAATTAAAAAATTAAAAAAACGAATTTAATACTAATGTGTTGAATTTTTTGTTTGTTTTTATATCCCCAAGACCTAGATATTGTATTTCACGTGCAAGAGGGGTGGGGGTAGTCGCACTTGTTGCTTACCTAAGTGCCCAACACTTTATAGATTTCCATCATTTTTTATTATGTTTAAACATCCCAGTGACACCTGTCCCTCCTCCTTTCAGGTGTTTCTTAACATATTATGGATCGACTTACCAAGAGTCAAGAGTCCACACTGGGAAACTATTTCACTCTTTAGGTGGCTAAAGTAACATCACCAGGTCAGACCTGGTGGCTGCCTCAAATCCTGAACAAAACTGCAACGATACTGACACTATGTGTAACTTATGTATAACGTTTCCAGAAAGTGAGAGTGAGAGAGAGAATCACCTCTCAGTATGTGAGCAATGAGTGTTGATGTTTATTATTCATTTTAATTGCTTGCCATCAAGTTGCCAGTTTCCACGGTGGAGGAGGTGGTGGGGAAGGTACACCGGAGCCTTGTGAAGTGGTCCCTGGCTGCTGGTGACTGCTCTGCACCAGTTAGCAGTTTTCCTGGAGCTGACTGGAACTAATCCACAATGAATTCATCTTCTTAAGAAAATGTGACATTCTGTTCTACACAGATTTTAATAACAAACAGGTGCTATCAGAAATACTTCTTCAGTTGAAAATATTGTACCTAAAGGATAGAAAAGATGAGGAAAAAAATAATGTGATAATTCTGTTGCACTAAAATAACTTTTTATGTCACAAATAGTCATTCTTCTATAACATATTAAGTAAAAAACTAAACAAGTAGTCCTCATGGAGGAAGCACCCAAAAATGGTAGACGCTCATTTTATGACTTCTTTGAATGTACTCTTTTTTAAAAGAAGAGGCCAAGACTGTTGTCCTTTTGGTACATACTTGGAAAAGTGTATCTTAAAAGAGGGAACTGAAATTCTTACAACTTAAACCTGGGCAAGAGTGAGGGAAAGAAAGAAGAAAAAAAAAAGAAAGAAAGAAAAGGAACTCTCATGTTTATTTCTTTATTCAGTCAACTAACATTCACTGACCACATTGAGTACCACTAGACGTTCGACGTGGTTTCAATACCAATGTGAGATCAAAGTGATTCATCAAAACCCAACCCACGAGAGACTCAGCAAATGAACAAACAACTCCAATACAGTATAAACAAATAATGTGCTGAGGAGGCAAAAAAAGAAATGATCCATTAATCCTGTTAGCGTGGGTGTTGATGACTGTGTTACATTGGAGGCGATGCAGAACTGAGTCCTGTAGACCACGTGCCCGGGTAAACAAGGAGGGAAACGAATTGTGAGCAGCGATTGTGGCATTTATAACAACATCATCAAGAGAGCAAATACTATCAAGAGAACTATTAGAAAAGTCTTGTTTTTAGAAGGATTCATATGCTCCACTGAGTCTGACTTCCTCAGATATTAAAGGTCCATCCTTGTGTCAGTACAAAGAGGAATGGTTAAGGTTAATCATGCTTACAGCCAGAGGGATGAAAAGGATACTCTCTGTGTGAGAGTTCCTAAAATGAACTGATGGCCCACTTAAGTGTCCAAAGCAGACTTCGAAGAGGCCCGTCCGCTCCGCCGACATCAGACATCCAGATTCATCCGGTAAAACCCAGTGTTAACGTGCTGCAAGTTGTGTCTCAAGGTGCCCTTGACACGCGCTCCCTCTTCTGTCTGCCAGACGCGTCCTTATATACACAGGCCCAAACACGCAGAATGAGGAGAAAAGAGACCCATATCTAGAACGCTGCTTTCTTTACTAAGATCATCAGATCCAAGGTGGTTTAGTGTGAAATCTTTTCCCTTGGGACATCTAAATGGGTTTTCAGAGGTTAAGCACTCAGAAACATCCCAGTTAAAAAAGTCTTTTTGCTTGAAGTTTAGACTATCAACCTTATGGAATCAGGCTCGCTCCTCTCATTTTTCTCATGCCTGATCCCCCAAGGTGTCAGGTCTCATTAGCACACTGAATACCCAGTTTCCCCTCTTCGTGCCACCAGAGAACATGACCTTTATTATCCCTTCATCTGTGGAGGAGAGGTTTGTAGTCAAACTCCTTTAGGGAACTCTAGATGAAACACCATTAAATAGATTTCTCTACCACGGGAATCTCAGGACCTCTGTTGTACTAACATGCTGGCGCGGACCACGAATCTTTGTGAGGGGATGCCATGTAGTGGGCAGTGGTTCCCCCGTCGGCAGAGAACGTAAGGAGGCTAACCTTTCTTAGGAGCAGACACTGGGAGCAATTTCCCTGCAGTCATCTTAGCCTTCTTCCAGTGAGCACAGCCCTGGCCTCACAGAAATTATACCGAATCCCAGTCTGATTACAGTCTCCACACCATATCTATCTGTCTTCAGCTACGGATGGTAATGGTATATGACATGGAAAACACCAGACAGGTTGTTTTCAAGTACACTGAATAAAGGTAGAAGAAAATTCATGTTCTCGGATTTTACAATAAATGGGCTCCTAATAAAAGATCTCTGTCCTCGCACTGTTAAAGCACCATTAGTCAGGTTGAGTGAAGGTCTCTGAGGCAAAAACAATAAACGGCCATTTTCTCATTCGGTCGCGGAGGCTGACCTTCAATAACTATGACACCTGAGATCGACAGTTCCTGCTGATAAAAGTAAACAAGTAGTGGCGACTCATTTTTTCTGAGGGCACATGCATGCAAAATATTTTGACTTATTAAAAATACACAATCAAATAGAATAAAATGTTAGTATAGATAATTGCTGGGAAACATTGCTTTGAGGGAAAATCAGCAGATATTCACTTTATGCTCTAAAAATTATATCCTTGATAGGTTAAAATTGTATTCAATTAAGAAGAATTAAATTCTCATGAAATTCAAGGGCTTATTTGTCCCATAAATTGAGGCAACCTTAGAACCATGACATTGTATATAATCATATCCATTTCCCTCTAAATAAGTAATTTATATGTATATTACCCTTGTCTAAAGTTTCTTAATTTCCTATAAAACTGCTTTTTCTTGACCAGTATTCATACTTCACATCACTTTCTCTTGAAGTTCAGGCAGAATGGTTTCATTCTCCTCTTCAGTCTTCGTTGGGTATCACCTGATAATAAGGGAGAGAGTTGACATTTGGGGAAAAGGAGCAGCACTGAATGAGGTCCTCTTCTACACATCTCTTCACCTGAAAACAAGCACCAAACACTGGCGACCGGTGTGGCTAAAACTTAGAGAGGGAATCCACAGTGTTTCTAGCAGGAGCAAACAGAGGACGGAGTTTGTAGGGAGTCCACAGCGGTTGGAAAGAAAAGGAGAGACACAGAGGGAAAGTCCTATGTTCTGGGTACGGACTCCACCCAAGTCTCGGACCGAACCCTAAACTATGCACGCGTAGGCCAGTCCACCAGGAGCCCAGCCAACGCTGAACAGATTTCAGGGCTATTCATCAAAAGGAAGCAGGGTTTGAGATAGGGTTCAGCCAAGTTAACTGCCTGCTAGAAACAAGAACAAGCAAATAAAAAAAAATCAATAATCTTCTGAGAAACATAATAGAATCTATTGTATCTATCACATGCAATGTCTAAGGGTTCAGGATACAACTGAAAATTATTGAACACACAAAGAAACAGGAAAATACGGCCAAAACTCGGGAGAAAAGGCGATGAAGAAACATCAGTCCCTAAGTGTTTCAGATGTAGTAACCGGCAGAAATTTTAAAGCCATTGTTATAACTATGCTCAGGAAATATACTTGTTGTGAAGGAACAAATAGGAGTCCCAGCAGAGAAATGGAAGCTATAAAAAAAAACAAAGTGGAAATTCTAGAATTAAAAATTATAATTACTGAAATATAAAAATTGATCAGTGGGCTTATGAGCAGATCAGAGATGAGAAACTATGGGTCTGTAAGTCTGATGATAGAGCAGCAGTATCGATTCAATCTAAAGCACTGGGAGAAAAAAAAGCAGAAAACAATGTTAAGAAAGTCTCAGGGACATGTTTGAGAATATCAAGAGTTCTATTCCGCATGCCCCAGGAGAGAAAAGAAAAAAAGCCAGAAGAGAAAAAGTCTGAAAAACCTTATGGCCAAAATATTTCCAAATTTATTACTTTTATTATTTTTTAAATATTTTTATTTATGTATTTGACAGACAGAAATCACAAGTAGGCAGAGAGGCAGGCAGAGAGAGAGGGGGAAGCAGGCTCCCTGCGGAGCAGAGAGCCCGATGCGGGGCTTGATCCCAGGGTCCTGAGATCATGACCGGAGCCAAAGGCAGAGAATCAACCCACTGAGCCACCCGGGCATGCCAGGAGAGAGAGAATCTTCAGCAGCCTCCAGGCCAGGCCTCACTGCACAACTCTGAGATCATGACCTGAGCCACAATGAAGAGTGGGGCACTTAACCGACTGAACCAGCCAGGCACCCCTTTATTTCCTATTTTTAATGAATCATTACTAATGTATTTATTTTAGAAGAGAAATAAGTGAAACAAAATAATTGTTCTTTTTTGAAAAACAAACTCGTTTCCACAGAACCAGATATAGGACTGAGAAGGTTTATTGAGTTTACAGATGAATCTGGGGAAAAACTCCTAAAAATCCTACTTCAAACAATTAACACCTGATATGCCGTGACCCAAGTAACTGAAAGTATTTTTCCAATAATTAAGATTAGTTCAACCTGTGCTTTCGATTATCCATGTGGAAGCATCATGGGGAATTGGTTAGATACACTGTACGTAGTGTACATATAAGTGCATGTGAAATGTAACAGATGGGTATGAAGAATCATACATTGTTTATATACAACATAACAAATGCATGTATATACATATTTGTGTGTGAGTGTGTGTAATTTACTAAAAATTTCCGCAAATAATGAAACTTAAATCTGCTCATGAAAATACTATAGGTCAGAATTTAAACTAGATTATTTCCTTATTTATAATTTCAAACACTCCTACCAGCCCTGTGTAGAAGTAAATAAACTTATTCTTGGTTCACTGATTTCCCTGAAGCAACTACTATGGTCTCGGGGCTCAGAACAAGGTGCCTCATGGGAAACCCCATGTCATCAGCTGGTAAGTAGCACTTACTCTCAGTTAGACCCTAGGGAATTAATTAGTGGCCAATCAAGTAAATTTTACTGTACTCAGATCGCCAGAATTGATTTGTTCTAGTTTGGTTCATGAGGTAACAGCAACATCCCTCAAACGGGTCAAGAGCCAGCGGTTCATTATTAGGGGTTATGTGGGATCGTCCCCAACCCTCAAAAACAACAGGAAATGGCCCCTAACCCTAACCCTAAGCCTAACCCTAATCTCCCTAACCTTAGATCTCAGGGCAGCTCTTTGGGCTAAGAAAGCATCAGGGAGGGCAGCTCCCACAGCATTCCTACGGCAGCGCGGTCACGCAGGCCTCCACAGTCTCCGAAACCTTCCCTGCCCTCCGTGGCCTTCGTGTTGTGTTTTCGCAAGCTGAGGATTATGGCTGATTGCACGCGCTGCGCTAACCCCAACACAAACATGCCCTGTCCTTTAGGAAAAATGAAGAGTGACATAGAAGAATGAGCCACAGGCATGGGGCACTCAGAGACACGAGCACAACGGCCTGTGGGGCTACAGCTCCATAGCAAAGGCCAGAAGCACGTGTGCGGACGCAGAAGTGGGAGTCACAGACGCACAGAAGTGGAGACCTCCTGAGCCACCGGAGGCTTCTGCGCCACTCTGGGGACAGAGACTGTGGCGCTGTCCGGCGCGGAGGGCTAGGGAGCTGCAGCAGATCTCGACCACAGAGCCAGGCCCCGGGGCCAGACCGCTGCACCGCAAGGCATTGTTTCCAGTCCCAGAAATCGAGTAGAATGTGGCCGCTGGGTTTTGGATTTGCGTGGGACCAAGGATGCCTTTATTCCTTCTGTGTTCTCCATTTTGGGGTAGGAATGTTTGTAGCTGTTACTACACGTGTCCCAGCATTGTGTCTTGGAAGTGGGTGGCTTGTTTCCTAGCCTCACGGTTCCACAGGGTAAGTCATGTCCAGTGTAACACTCATATCTGATTTCGATGATTTAGAGGACGACATTTGGGACTTTTCGACTGATGATATTTAAATGAGATTTTGGACTGAGAGTCACTGCTGTGTTATGTTGAACTTCGGGGAATGTTGGGATAGAACAGGTGTGTTTTGTGTGGGGTCGGACGTAAATTTTGCAGGACCAGAGAGTGGACTATAACAGGCTGAGCAGTGACTCCAAAGATATTTTTACTTCCTTATCCCTGACCTAAAACATGTCACTTCATCTGGAAAAGGGGTCTTTGCAGATGTAATTAAATTAAGGATATTGGCATAAATGACTCATCTAGATTATCTGAATGAGCCTTAAATCTAATGACAAGTATCCATGTAAGTGATGCCCTGAGGAGGCAACAGTGTGCCCATTGAAGCTAAGACTGGAGAGAGAGAGCCACAGGCCAGGGGGCACCAGGGGCCACAGGCCAGGGCCACTGGGAGCCGCAGGCCAGGGGGCACCAGGGCCACCAGGTGGAAGACGTGAGGAGGGGGTTCCTCACCCAGAGCATTCAGACTTTGTGCAGCTTTGCTGACTTCTTGATTTTGATCCAGATTGACGGAACAAGTTTCTGTTATTTCAAGCCACCAAGTCTGTGGTAATTTATTAGAGCAGCCCTGGAAACTGATACAACACGGTAGTCATTGACTGGGAACTCAGGGAAGGGAAGTCTCCTTTTTCGGTCATACACACCAGTCGTGGAGCTTCTGTCATGCTGAGTGCGGGAGCTGCGGGCACGGGTCCTACTTGTGTCTGTGGTGGACACACGCGCCACATACTCTCACTGCTCT
This sequence comes from Martes martes, assembly GCF_963455335.1. NCBI lineage: Eukaryota > Metazoa > Chordata > Mammalia > Carnivora > Mustelidae > Martes > Martes martes. The sequence goes on along the minus strand of NC_137890.1, from coordinate 195,096,089 downwards.
TACTGAATTTTTGTAGATTCTCTTGAATAAGTGTTTCTTTTGTTGTTGTTGTATGTCCTTAGGACAACTTCCAGATACTTCAAATGGTTGGTGGGTTTTTTTGTGTGGTTTTTTTTTTTTTTTAATTTATTTATTTGACAGACAGAGATCACAAGTAGGCAGAGGCAGACAGAGAGAAAGGGGGAAGCAGGCTCCCCGCCGAGCAGAGAGCCCGATGCGGGGCTCGATCCCAGGACCCTGGGATCATGACCTGAGCCGAAGGCAGAGGCTTTAACCCACTGAGCCACCCAGGTGCCCCTTTTGTGTGTATTTTTTAAAATAATTTTGACCAATTATGGTTGTTTTGTTGAGGATCTGCTCTGCGACGCTCCAAACACTGGCATTGCAGAAGTGGATCTCCCCACTTTGTGTTTATTTCTCCTAATACGGACTGAAACAACACAAGTGAGTGAAACAGAAAAGTTCAGTTAAAACCATCATATACTTTGTCAGTATATGGTCTTATTTACTCACATATATTTTAAAAAATTAATTGCCATGCTAGTCTATTTAGTTGAAAATATGTAATTTTCTTTTACAAACTCATCTGGCAAGAACATAAAACTGCAATTTGACTAAAACGAAGTAATTGTCAGCACCCTTATCAAGTATTTTTTCATTCCCAATAATATATTCAAAATACTGCGATCTTGTTCTCACAATCTTCCAAACTAGAGCACTCATATACTTTGAGTATAGACAAAACGGGTTATGGTTTTCGTTTTTTGTTTTTGTTTTTGTTTTTGTTTTGTTTTTCGGGAAATAATGTTAGTTTTGCTTTTTCATAGTTTTTATAAACCTAGAATCTGGATATTGTTCTATCAGGGCTAAAATATGTCAGGCTTTAAAATTTTCATAATCCCAATCAAAAAGATAAAAAAATCTACATTGCTGTTTGATTTTATCTAAATAATGCACATGTCTTTTAAATCAGCCACCCAGAATTCTTGCATTTTAGGAACTCTAACATTTTGTTGTCTTTTTCCAAGTCCCGCAGAGCACTATAGAAATGACTGATGTTCCAGAGAACTATGTTAAAAGACACACTGTTTGCCTAGTTTCTCAAAAATCAGAACTCCACTTTCAAATCAACTGAGATCCTGAAAAATTACAAGCATAAAATATATATTACTTACAAAAATGTTAGACATATTCTATTTTTACTAATTCCAGTGATAAGAAACAAACACCTGGTGAATAACTTTACATTTTTGGTAACACACATTCAAAAACATTACAGCGGTCGGTGTTCCTTTTCCATTGCTGTAACACCTTATCACCACGTGATAGTAAATTTCCGTAGAGTCCCAGAAAGTAAGTGGTTCATGACCTTCCTAATCACACTCCTCAGTATTTAATTACATCATAGAGCTGTTAAGATTTATTAATAGTTGAAAATCATTTTGAATTTGGAGAGTGTCACAAGAGTCTGATCATTATTAATTTATATGGAGAAATGCGAGACACTGTAAACAAAAACCGAGCTCTGTCCAAGACCAGGAGCATTTTAAAGATATAAACACGGATGTGTAGGTACAGTCTATGTTATTCTAATCTATAAAAATTTATGTTTTTATAAATTTCTGATTTACTACTTTAAAACTAAATTAGAATAATTAGCAGGTATATATTTGTTCAATACAAGATTCGATGTACAAATTTTGGGCACTCTTATGTTTTGGTGGTTTACATGAAGTAATAGTTTCAGAATCCACATTTCTTCTTTGTGTAACCAATTTCAACAATCTATATTGCAAACTCTGGAGGAAAAATAAGCAAATGCATATAGTTGTGTCATGCTATTCATTTCCTTTTTTTTTTAGAAAATTTATTTATTCTGTTTATCAGAAGAAATAACAAAAATAACACATTAACACTAAATCAAAAATTTGACATAATTCATTCCGTCCTCTCAGAATCCAGTTTTGAACTGAATCGTCAGCTGAATGATGAACAGCTTCGGCCTCAAGACTGATAACTGAGAATGTGACGGAAACACCAGCCTATGGAAAATCCAAGTGTACTCCTAAGTGTATCTCATGATCAGTATTATGTGTTTCCATGTGTGTGTGTGTATGTGTGTGTGTATTTTCCTTCTATATTAACAAATAACCCAAGTTCAAGATTATTTTTTCCTTCACTAATCAAAAATCCTCAAACATATGCTTCTTAAAAGCCTATATTATAACCAAACACTAATAATACTAAAAAAAGACATCTGGAGATTAACAAGAATTTAGTCAAAATTTTAGTTAATATTATAATTATTAACACAGAAGTGAAGGTTTCGTTTGTGGGAAGAAAAGACAGTTATTGGGCATATAATGTGTAACAAGAGATGTAAACTATTAGAAAATGCTACTGCACTGTGTCCATATTTACAAAGGTTTCATTTTATCAAACTCAACGGAAGGCTTAGCTAATTGTTCACTTCAAGGCTTTGCCTTTAGATTGGTTTTGGAATTAATTCCAGTGTATATTCTGATCAATATAAATGTTTCTGAAATAATATTTTCATAATGTTAAGTCAGAGTATTTTAGTCAAATGCTGAATAAATATTAAATAGAGGTTATTGGCATAAATTTCAACTGTGAAACCTCTGTATAAGTAGGGTTAGTTCTAACAAATTCATCTCTGAACAGTAGAAGTCAGTGAGAGATAGAGAACTCATATACCTTAGAGGGCAACTTGGATTCTTTTAGGGGGGGTGGTATTCTCACACAATTCTGACTTAATTGTGTGTGCATGATTGTGTGTAGTAATGTGTATGCACATGAAAATTTGAGAATCACCAAACTACTAGAGTAAAAGAGAAAAAAGTGAAAGTCTCTATGGAGGTACAAGAACTTCAGATATCCTTTAAGATACTATTTAATCATAACGGATAATGGAAGGAGACTATGGAGGTGATTAGAACAGGGTTCCTACTAGCTTGACTTGAACCTCCAACCTCCGTATCATACAGATGCCAGAGCTTAAATAGTTCTCACGTTTCTGCAGTCCGTGCGGCATGGGTGCTCAATTCTGAGAGCTTGAGCCTTCTCAATGGATCTACTCTGTTTGATGTCTTAATAATTATTCTTCTTTCATTGTCCTAAATGTTAGTACATTTTTTAGAGCCAACACTCTGATGTTCCTTGAACACACAAGGCTTTTTTTTCCCCTTGTGTTCAGTTAGCCAATGTATAGCACATCATTAGTTTTTGATGTAGTGTTCAACGATTCATTAGTTGTGTTGAACACCCGGTGCTCATCACAACATGCGCCCTCCTTAATACCTACCACGAGCCTTTTTTTTACTTCATGGACTTGCTGTTTTCTCCTTTTTCTGAAATACTCTTATCCATTAATCCACATGGTTCAATTTTTCTTCTGTAGCTCAAATATTATTGAAAGACCTTCCCATACCAGTCTATGTGTAATAGCCCTCCCCCAGCACTATCTGTGCTCTTCACCTTATTTTTTCATAGCATTTGTTATTATCTGATGTTGACTTTTCAGTTTATAGTTCATATCTCATACTGTACATTCCCAGACCATAGTAGTTGTCAGGGCCATAGTCGGTTTTCCATAAGTAATTGCAGGACACAAGAGTAAATGAGCAAGTTAAAAACGGAATGTGAATGAAACAAGACGAAGTATCGTAATCTACAGTAAGTTAAGTGCATGCATTAGCAACTCTACTCCCATGCATTCTCACGGGTGTTTGTGTGTACATCCACGATCCTTAGTCATTGGACAGCATGAAACAGTTGACTCACCCCTCAGATTCTGGTGTATTAGTCTTTTTACTGTCAAAGAACCATTACATACCACTGTAAAGAACAAAGGAATAGAGAAAATCAATGAATCTAAAAACTTTCTTTGAAAAGATAAAATTAACAAATTTCCATAAGGCTAATAAAAATAAAAGAACACACAAATTACAGTAACAGATCAGATGGGTGGTCATGACTACCAAGTACAGAGATGTACAGAGAAAAATAACTGTGACTACAAATTCAATAACTTAGATGAAAGGGACCAAATCATTTTTTTAAGATTTTTATTTATTTATTTGAGAGACAGTGAGAGAGAGAGAGCGAGCATGAGAGGGGGGAGGGTCAGAAGGAGAAGGAGACCCCCTGCTGACCAGGGAGCCCGATGAGAGACTCGATTCCAGGACTCAGGGATCATGACCTGAGCCGAAGGCAGTCACTTAACCAACGGAGCACCCAGGTGCCCGAAAGGGCCAAATCTTTAGAAGATACAAACTAGCAAATATACATAAATTCAACTAAAAATCGTAACATTTTATTAAATCGGTATAACATATGGACCTCCCAAGTTTCATAACTAATTATTTAAGTCTCAGTCTATAAGGGTGGGATGAATGAATCTTGTTACAAATTGGATACAACCTTCAAGTGTATGTTATGTTTAGGAAGCAGACATTATTTCCAGTGCTGGAAAAGACCAAATGCTCAGAATAATGTCTCATACAGACCTACCTAAGTGGGTTAAAATTTCACCCTTAGATGTACACTTTGTGAGTGTGCGAAAGCATGAGCATTTCCAGGAGCTACAACTGCGCAGGAGTTGGTACTTGGAGAGATCACAATGCATCAGCCATGTCCAGTCAACACTACTGCGGTGTGGATTAGGTTATTAGATTTTGGAAGAGGAATGAGACAGAAGACACAATTTTTCACAAAGATGAATTAAGTAAAAGAAATACAAAAACGAAAACGTATATAGTAATTCTTCAAGTAAATTCCTTCCGCGGACGTTATGCCTTCAGCCCTCCGTATTTACCTGCTGTCAACACCGCACGTTGGTGTTTCCTGACAGTTTTCAAGTGCACTTCCCCCTTCAGCTCACCAAACGACTCGCAAACCCTTTTAAGAAGCCTTTCGCCCTTCCGTGGATTTGCACGAGCGGCCCTAAAATGACCTTTTACCACTTCAACAAACTATGTCAACTCCATTCAAGTATCCCCTGAAGCTTTCTGGGTTCATTTCTTCTAAACGTGGCATCCCATGATTGCTTCTAGAACGATTATATAGAATACAAATTAACTAATTTGGATTGAGAAACCTTTGTGATTAGGGACTATATTTGGTTTTGTTTTGTTTTCATGTTAAGACCTGATCACCAAATCCAGGGTCTGAATGAAGAAGGAGATCAGAAATATTTGTCGAAGAAAGACTGAATGATTGGAGAGGACGTGAACTTTAAAAACAGGATATGGATATTTTCTATTTCAGGGAAAATGGTTTGTTATAGAAAAGACAAATAAGTCTGTCATCAGAACACAACGACAACGAGTAACACTAGTTTCTGCTAATCTATAAAGGCACAAGGCTTCATGGATAGCACAGCCCTATCCTGGAGCTTAATGTTGCTCAGAAATGGAAAAATTGCACATGAGAGTAAAAGAGCTCAGAAGAGAGCGTAGAGCTTCCAGAACTAAAGGCATGAATGCTTTCAGATGGGCAAAGTAGAAGACACACAGGTCGGGGGGAAATAGAAGAGCTAAGACAGAGACTTCATTCTTCATCCAGAGAAGGGCAGAGGCAGAACCTAAGAGTTTTGAGGAATCTACAAGGTAGAAACTCACCAATTCCAGAGCCCCCCCCACCCAAAAAAGGATGAGGTAGTGGAAATGGTTGGGAAGGGAAGAAGGATACTACCAAACAGAAATCTAAGCACATTCTGGTGAAGGCTGAGGACCCATAAATCTTGGCATCACTTTCCTGAAATCCTCTTTTGCACTGAGGGTGATCAGTTTTATGAGTTATCAACCCAAGATTGTGCTAAACCGATTGACAACATGAAAAGAACTAAAACATTCTCAAATAACATGGAGGAAGGGAGCAGCATACGGAGAATCCTAGGCCCAATTCACTATTGAGAAAAGTTCAGGAATATCAATGATTATCATTAGTTCCAATTATCTAGTGATAGTTTATATGTGTTTCAGAGAAGTAAAAATGCAAGTACTTTAGAAGGTGCTCCCCTTTCTACAGAATAGCCTGAAAGAGCAAAATTCATGCTAGCTGAATACCTCAGTGATGCTGGAGAAGAGAAGTCGTGGAGAAAGGTTACCTGCGATTGAGACTGGCTCTAGGGACTAAAGAAGTAGAAATGTATCATGAAGAATGAATAAATAATTGAAAGAATGAAAAATGAACATTCATTAAATGTCATTTAGTCGCCAGACTTCACGCCAGACGTTTTCACAAGTGTAATCTAAGTTACTTCTCTCAAAAATTGTACAGACTAAGAATTTTGTAGATAAGATCACTCAAGCTCAAAGAATGACTTGGCTAAGCTCATCTAGGCAGGCAGGGACACATCTGTGTCAGAAAGCCGTTTGGATTACAAGCGTCATTCTGTCCCCTCCAGTCCCTCCTGCCTCTTTCCTTCTGTTGTGTTCCGCAGAACACAACACTGAGAGAAGAGTAACCAAGAATATTTTTACTTGCATCTCAATTTGGCTAGAAACAAAAACCTCAATAAAAAAATGTCATCAGAACATTTCATGGAGGGGTACGTGGGTGGCTCAGTGGGTTAAGCCTCTACCTTCGGCTCAGGTCATGGTCCCGGGGTCCTGGGATCGAGCCCCGCTTTGGGCTCTCTGCTTGGCAGGGGCCCTGCTTCCTCCTCTCTCTCTGCCTGCCTCTCTGCCTACTTGTGATCTCTGTCTATCAAATAAATAAATAAAATCTTAAAAAAAAAAAAGCTTCATGGAATCATTTAGCTTCTGTATTTTTTAGAATAAACTTGGTGATTTTTTCTCATTTGAAACCGTTAATATTTGATCACCAGATGATAAAACTGTTAACATTTGAGGAATTATTTAATTCATAGTTTCCTTTCAATTAATTGTTACGAATATAGCTCTTTAAGAAACTCAATATATATGTTTAAGGGAGATAAGATAAATTATATAATATTGAAATTTAACTTTTATTTATAATTTGTTAATATGAGGGCTTTGAAAACCTATTCAATATTCACAATGTGGAAATATAGTCATTTTGTATGAGGGAACATTCAGCAATGCTTTTTTTTTTTTTAAGATTTTATTTATTTATTTGACAGAGAGAGATCACAAGTAGGCAGAGAGGCAGGCAGAGAGAGAGGGGAAGCAGGCTCCCTGCTGAGCAGAGAGCCCGATGCGGGGCTCGATCCCAGGACCCTGAGATCATGACCTGAGCTGAAGGCAGAGGCTTAACCCACTGAGCCGCCCAGGAGTCCCCAGCAACGCTTTTTTATAGCTTTTTTCCTTTAGTACTTGGAAATAGACCAAGAAGCAAATGTTTCGGAGATAATCATGAAATAGATGACATAAATGATTTAATAAAAAATTACACACAGAATGTAGATTATTAGCCTTAGAACACTGGCTGCAAAGAAAAATCTTTATTATCTTAAACCAAAACATTGAGATATTAAACACTCTCTGAGTGAAAGTAGTGATCTCTGTTGTATGAAAATAAAAACTGGAAGTTCAAAGGTTAGAACATAATAAAAAGACAAAATAACATTCAACATGTTCTAAGGAAAAACAAAAAATTATTTTCATATATACGATAGTGGTTTATATCATTTTAATGAGGCTATATACATTCCGATCTTTGTACTTGTAAATATATTAATTGTAATCATAGAGTCAAAAGCATAGTAATTCAGGATTCTTTAAAAATAATTGGCTAATTTTTCCAAGTTTTGATATTATCGAAATTTTTTACATAGACTTCTATGAATATTCAGAGTTCTAGAACAATTATTTATGAATTAAATCAAACTGATAGATTTTTACTTATTACTTACTATTCTGTTATATAAATGCTATAATTTATTTATTTATTTTAAAGATTTTTATTTATTTGACAGAGAGAGAGAGATCACAGTAGTCAGAGAGGCAGACAGAGAGAGAGGAGGAAGCAGGCTCCCTGCGGAGCAGAGAGCCCGATGTGGGGCTTGATCCCAGGACCCTGAGATCATGACCCGAGCTGAAGGCAGAGGCTTTAACCCACTGAGCCACCCAGGTGCTCCTAAATGTTATAATTTAAAACAGAAATAGAGCTAGTTGACACTTGCAATTAGAAGTAAATAACAAATTAATAAAGCAATTAAGACTAAATAAATATTTAAATAATTATGTATGAAGAAAAATATAACAATATGTTTATAGTTTGTCATTTTCATCCTGTCCTCTTATATAACAATTTATTTTCATTCCTCTTTAAACCTTTTATTGGATATTTAAATTTTGAAGGCTACCTTTTTATGTGTTCTTAATAGACTAAAATGTAAGACATTTTAAAAGAAGAAAATAAAGAAATCAGTTGCTTTTCTATACACTAATGCTGTAACTGTAGAAAGAGAAATTAGGGAATTGATTCCATTTACCATAGCACCAAAAACCATAAGACACCTTAGAATAAACCTAACCAAAGAGGTCAAGCAACTATACTCTAGAAACTACAGAAAACTCATGAAAGAAGTTGAAGAAGAGACAAAAAGATGGTAAAACCTCCCATGCGCATGGATCGGAAGAATAAACATTGTTAAAATTTCTATTCTGCTCAGAGCAATTTATACTTTCAGTGCCATCCTGATCAAAATACCAACGGCATTTTTCAAAGTGCTGGAACAAACAATCCTAGTTTGTATGGAATCAGAAAAGATCCCAAATCACCAAGGAAATGTTGAAAAAGAAAAACAAAGCTGGGGGCATCATGTTGCCTGATTTCAAGGTGTATTACAAAGGGATAATCACCAAGACAGCATGGTACTGGCACAAAAACAGCAACAAAGACCAATGGAACAAAATAGAGAGTCCAGATGTGGACCCTCAACGCTATGGTAAAATAATCTTTGACAATGCATAAAAAAATATCCAATGGAAAAAAGTCTCTTCAATAAATGGTGCTGGGAAAATTGGATAACTATATACAGGAGAATGAAATTCAACCATTCCCTTATACCACACACAGAAATAAACTCAAAATGGATGAAACACCTCAATGTAAGACAGGAATCCATCAAAACCCTAGATAAGAATATAGGCAGTAACCTCTTCAACATCGACTATAGCAACTTCTTTCAAGACATGTCTCCAAAGACAAAGGAAACAAAAGTGAAAATGAACTTCTGGGACTTTGTCAAAATCAAAAGCTTCTGCACAGCAAAGGAACCAGTCAACAAAGCAAAGAGACAGCCCACGGAATGGGAGAAGATATTTGCGAATGACACTACAAAGAGCTGATATCCAAGATCTATAAAGAACTTCTCAAACTCAACACCCAGAAAACAAATAATCAAGTCAAAAAATGGGCAGAAGACATGAACAGACACTTCTCCAAAGAAAACATACGAATGGCTAACAGACACATGGAAAAATGTCCCAACATCATTAGCCATTGAGAAATTCAAATCAAAACCACATTGAGATACCACCTTACACCAGTTAGAATGGCAAAAATTGACAAGGCAGGAAACAACAGATGTTGGAAAAGATGTGGAGAAAGGGTAACTAACTCTCTTACACTGTTGGTGGGAATGCGAGCTGGTATCGCCACTTTGGAAAACAGTGTGGAGGTTCCTCAAAAAGTTAAAAATAGAGCTACCCTGTGACCCAGCAATTGCACTCCTGGATATTTACCCCAAAGGTACAGATGTAGTGAAAAAAATGAGCACCTGCACCCCAATGTTCATAGCAGCAATGTCTGCAATAGCCAAACTGTGGAAAGAGCTGAGATGCCCTTCAACAGAAGATGTGGTCCATACATACAATGGAATATTGATCAGCCATCAGAAAGGAGGAACACCCACCATTTGCACGGACATAGATGGAACTGGAGGGGATTATGTTAAGTAAATAAGTCGAACAGAGAAAAACAATCATCACATGGTTTCACTTACATGTGGACCATAAGGAATAGCCTGGAGGACATTAGGAGAAGGAAGGGAAAATGAAGGGTAAGAAATCAGAGGGGAAGGTGAACCATGAGAGACTATGGACTACAGGAAACAAACTGAGGGTTTTAGAAGGGAGTCTGGTGGGGTGATGGGTGAGCCCAGTGATGGGTATTAAGGAGAGCATGGATTACATGGAGCACTGGGTGCTAAATGCAAACAATGAATCATGGAACACTACATCAAAAACTAATGATGTACTGTATGGTGACTGACATAATAAAATTTAAAAAATTAAAAATTAAAAAAAGGAGAAAACAAAATCTAATTAAAGAGGCATTATCTACATTTAATTTAAAAATAGCTTTGTCATGGGTCTTTCTGTCCTGTAAGAAAAAATATTTTTCTGTTCTCTTTTCAAATAATACTTCTCTGAACTACCTTGAGGATTTAAGGTATATACCTGTTCTTTTATGTAACAGTAAACCTGAATACAGACAAACATGAAATTCTCTTTGACAAGCAGCTTTGCTTTTATCAAACCCACATTACACTGATTTCCGGTGTCAGTCAAATGTGATGACGTTAATATAAATATCCTCTCTGTGAAATCATTTGAACGTGGATTATTTAGGATTTTACTTACTAGCAACAGCACATTTTTGGACTTGTAGGGATTAGTTTCCATCTCTCCTAAAATGTTCCTCTTTGTATCTACAGCCTTGTTCTGGTAGGCCAGCTGGACGTCAGTCAGGTTCTTTACATTTAAGTTTATCATCTAGACTTTCCATGTCTAAAATGTCATCATTTTGGGGCGCCTGGGTGGCTCAGTGGGTTAAAGCCTCTGCCTTCGGCTCAGGTCATGGTCTCAGGGTCCTGGGATGGAGCCCCACATCGGGCTCTCTGCTCGGCAGGGACCCTGCTTCCTCCTCTCTCTCTGCCTGCCTCTCTGCCTGCTTGTGATCTCTGTCTGTCAAATAAATAAATAAAATCTTTAAACAAACAAAAAAAAACACAAAAATATTAAAAAAATAGAATGTCTTCATTTTAAACATTTCGGAGTACATTGGATGTTATCATAAGGTAACTCTCTCTCAGGGAAAATCATTTTACAGCACAGATGTAATTTGAATTTGTTAAATCAAAGTTGAATTCCAAGTAAGTTGTAGTTTCAGTAAAGAATTTGGAAAAGCCATATTTAATTTCACTGCCTTTTTTTCTGGTAACACCTTCTTGCATCCTGAAGCAGTCTTATTTCTAAAAAATGAGTCATTTTCTTTGCCTAAGTTTTTGTAACGACTTCCATGGAACCTTGAGAAACTCAAGTGTGGTCATCTCGTCTTTTCCTCATCACCATAGGGACTCTTTAAAGATCATCAGACATTTCAAGGAAACAATTGTGAGATGTTACCATCCCCTTCTCCACTATGCCTAATCCCAAATTATTTTCTGCATATTGTGCCAAATAGTTTGTTTTGGTCACTTATCTTCCTAATGTGTTTATATGTGTCCTGCCATTAAAATAACAAAGTTGTTGAGCCTTCATTTTTGGTGATATCTGGATAATGCCAGTAGTATTATATTTGTTCTTATTTTCATTATTTGAATTCTTAGAAATTCCTGGAAAACATAGCCATAATATTCACGGTATTAAATCAAACTAACGTGAAAGGCTGAATATACAAATAGACAAGGCCCAAACCATACATGACCACAGAACTATGACACATAACTTCTGCAACGGTCAGCCACGGAACCAACCCACGTCTCTGTATCGGTCAGCCCAGAATGGTCAGCATTTGGTCGATAACCGTCAGCTTCTCTAATTTCTGTCCTTGCTTCCCCAGAGAAAGCCAGATATGCCCCCCAAACCAGTTACGTAGGATGTTCTGCTGATACTTAACCCACTTCCAGCTTTCTTGTGCCAATAAGCTCTGATCAGGGCACACCTGAAGCCTTTGCCTTTCTCCACTATAAAGCTTTTCAGTACTTCTGCCTTCTGAGTTTCTGCCAAATGCAGGTGACGGTGGCTGATTCTCAGGCTGTAACAAACTCTGAACAAACTGCCTCTGTCTGTTCTCATTTGGGTGATCTTCATTTATTTCCACAAACAGGATCTCAATACAAAGCACAACAATGAACCCATGGGCGAGTCAAAGACAGATTGTTAATACTCAGGATCACAGCGCACTAAAGTTTCACCCTAAAATTGCATCCCTTGGAGTGATCCAATAAGAATGATCCATTATATAAAACGCGGATCACAGTTGCTAACACCAGTGGCCAGAGGTAAGAACAGCAGCACCTATGAAAGGCAGATAGTCTGTGCTGTCTTCATTTAACATTAAAAACAGGATTTGGGTTTTTGTTTTTTTTTTTTTCTTTCGGTCCCTACTTTTGGGGTTGGATTTTCAGTTTGGTATTTTCTCCCTAACTTCCTCACCTGAAAAAAATGAGACTTTTGCATCCTGAGGGAGTATCTCTAGGACGAGGGATTTTTAGAGCTAAAAGATTTTTACTCTCAGGGAGGTACTACCTGAACGAGGGACCATCAAACCTATTTTTTGTTTGTTTGGTTGTTTATCGTGTTCTCATCCAACCGGTATTATAAGCTGGAAAAATCTGTCAGCCTTCCATGATGCCTGCTTGTCTCATCCTTCGTATCCAGCCGGGTCCGAAGGCGGGCTCTGGCCTCCCGAGGCAGGTTCATCAGAAGCGTAGTGTAAACTTCGCGGCCTCTGGCATGGATGGACCCCTGCCAGCACTCAAGATGGGCTCTACCAATGTGCTCAGGATTCCTATGTTTTAGTCTTTCGAAGGTGACCATCACCGTCCGTTAAGACGGCTGCCTCCACCGTGATCGTCCCTCATCCCACTTCCCTGCGTGCGGCGTCGGGCCGGGGCCACCACGACACACGTTCAGAATCCGGCTAAGAGGCAGTTCCGTGGGCGATACTTCAGTTCTGTTGTGTTGGAATGTGTCGGTGTGGTTGATGGTCACTTCTGCCCCGCCACGGGAATGGCTTCCCGAACCACCCCTTCCGTGCACCACGGTGACACACCCAGCGTCACAACAGGAAGGAGAAAGGCCACGCGCGCATCCCTGTGGGAAGAGCCCCCCAGCACGGGCCACGACAGCCGTGAGCATGGAGGTCAGTGTGGCTTCACGTGTACAGAACCGGAAGCTAATATATGGGAAACTCTTCTAATTTTCAGACACAATTTTAAAAGAATATTTGGTTCCCATAAATGCCTAATCAAAACAAAAGCTATTTGTGGTTAGAACTATGATTCATAGCAGCATGCACAATTATTATAAACCTGCCATGTTTTCTTCTTCCTTTTTTTGAATAAAAAATGCTTGAAATAAAAATTTTCAGAATTCCTGTGTTTTGAGGGAGCAGTCTGCATGCGGCACAGCTACCAGCAGCAGATACGACTATGTGTAAAGCCACAGGGTTTTTTTTGCATCCGGACTATCAGTTTAAAAAATCAATCTGATGCAAGTGAAAAATTCTTAATTTCCTCCAAATCTTTCCACAGAAAATACTAGTGCAAAACTACTATCATGAAGATATTAAAGAATATGCATCCAAAAGGTTATGTATCTCGTATATCACAGGTATATAATATAAGCATTACTATCACATTAGAGCTGTGTCAGGAGAGTAATTCCTAGAAATATTTGGTCATTTTTCGGATTTTATGAAATTTTTAGTATTTGTCAGTCATTCAAAGTTAGTTATCTATCGTGATTCTTCTCTCCTTATACATAAATGTTTGCTTTCGTATGTAATTTTGTATTTGTCGTTTTTCTCGGAGCCTCCAGCCTCACAAGGCTGGGAGCGGACAGCTCGGGGCTCGTGTCCTTCCCGCCGGCCCTGGGCCCTCGTTCGGGACGTCGTTCCCTCACAGGCAAGCCGGACACCACACAGAATGTCCCACGAGCAGCTCTGCTTTCTTCAGTCCGTCTCCCCTGCTGCCACCAGCGTTCATGTTCTAAACCACAAATTCATTTGTCACCGTGGAATCCAAAACCACGTCCTTCACACGGCGCCAAGGGCATTCCGCAGTCCGCCTACCGAAACGAGCTCCCTCGGCTTCTCGAACTCTCTCCTCGGAGGGGCCACTCGCAGTCTCTCCCCTGCGTGTGGGAGCGGGACGCTCCGTCTCTCCCTGACGGAAGGTCTGGTTGGTCCTTCAGAGTCCGCCTTAAGTGTCACCTGCTCAGTGACGATTTGCTCAACTTCTCCACACATAGACGCCCTCGAAACATCTTGTGTATTTTTTACTTTACATCTTCCACCTCATACGGCATTTTCTTACTGATGTGTATGTATCTCCTACTAATTAGTAGGTTTTTTGAAAGTAGGGTCTGTAACGTGTCACCATATCGAGTGGAACATGATGCCTGTTTGACTCATTCATTCATTCATTTGTTCATTCGTTAATCACATGTATCTCTTATCTTGTCCTACTTGTTATATCATACATTGTTCTGGTTATTAGAGATAAAATTTGCAGTAAATTCACAGGAGAATGAATAAGTGAGTCATTATCTTCTGATTTTGTTATAAAGATGAACATCTTGCATCTTTACTTCAAGTCCCTTCACGTCACTGTCCTAGAACTGACAGAGAATACTGGCTCTCGTGTTCAAAGGATGGTTGTGATATAAAAATGGAACTGAACTAGGATCAAAAAACCTGGATTTCAGGTTCTGGGTATTGTTAAGGTCTGAGAATCTTGAACAAGTCCTGGGAATATCTCTGGTAACAATTTTCTTCTTTTTAGAAGGAAGAAAACATACCTCCGTGACACACAAACAATTTAGTGGTACCACAGAGGTGGACGTGCTGTGTTAACAGTTGTTCCGCACAACCCTGTTGCTTTCAGAGGAAAGGTGTTCCTGCTCTTCTGCCTCTGGTAATACCTTCCATGTACACAGGAGCTCGCCGCATTTGCTGTTGACTGCCCGCCTAGAAGGAAAACCACCACGACCACTTGCTCAATCAAACTGCGGTAACTCTCCCTCCTCGGAGATCATGAAGCTGACCTGATCGCTGTGGGAATATGTTTTGCTCAATCAGAGTTACCGTCCTACATGTGAATGTCAAAACGGAACTCTAACTCTGGGTAGGGTCAAGTCCAGTATGTATCATACAAGGGGTAGTATT
Organism: Martes martes; assembly: GCF_963455335.1. NCBI lineage: Eukaryota > Metazoa > Chordata > Mammalia > Carnivora > Mustelidae > Martes > Martes martes. Next base: position 195,080,963 of record NC_137890.1, on the reverse strand, counting down.
TTACCTCACAATTTGCGTAAGTGCAAGATATGTTTAATGTTTTTTCTCTTTTTCTCTCTAGAACAGTTGGGGTCCGCTTTAGGAGAACAAGACCTGGGAAAACACACACGCACACTGCGTGATACAGCTGTTCACGCTACGGGAGATTAAATGTGCTCCTACTACTATCTTTTAACACGTCTGTACTCTTTGTAGTTGACGTCCTGTTATCTGATTTAAGAGAAGAGAGGATTTCTCTAAGTCACCTGGGGAAAGACAAACACTGTATGACTTCACTCCTATGTGGAATTTAAAAAACAAACAAATGATCATAAGAGAAAAAAGAGAAAGGCAAACCAAGAAACAGGCTTTCACCCAGGGAGAGCAAACTGAGGGTCACCAGAGGGGAGGAGGGTGGCAAGATGGGTGGGTGGGTGACAGGGATTAAGGAGTGCCCTTGGGGTTGATGAGCACCAGTAGCATATCTAAGTGTTGAATCACTAAATTCTACACCTGAAATCAATATTACACTGTGTGTTAACTGGAATTTAAATAAAAACTATAAAAATGGGGGAAGACAAGATTATCTCTTGAAATTTGAAATAATTTATGAACTGCTTAAAAGAATTTCAAGCCGAACCACAAAATGTTACTGTGTAGGGGCGCCTGGGAGGCTCAGTTGGTTAGTGTCTGACTTTTGGTTTCTGCTTGGGCCGTGATCTTGGGATCATGAGATTGAACCCCATGCAGGCTCTGCCCTCAGAGCACAGTGCACTTGAGTTTCTCTCTTCCTCTCCCTCTGTCTTTCCCCCTACTAGTGCATGCACATGTGTTCTCTAAATGAGAAATCTCTAAAAAAAGTTATTGCATAGCATTTTTAGAAAAGTAAATTTTAAAAAGTAAATACATAGAAGCTTATATGGTAGAATAATATATATCTTTTTTTTTTTTTTATCCTGTCAGTACTTTTCCCCTATTCTGCTAAGAAATCCCTTACTCTGAGGTGCCTGGGTGACTCAGTCCATTAAGCATCTGATTCTTGATTTTGGTTCAGGTCATGATCTCAGGGTCATTAGATCCAGTCCTGAGTCGGACTCCAAGCTGGGCATGGAGCCTTCTTAAAATTCTCTCTCCCTTTCCTTCTGCCCCTCCCCACCCCAAATAAATAAATAAATCTTAAAAAAAAAAAAAAAAAAAAAAAAGGAAAGAAAGAGAGAGAGAGAAAGAAATGCCCTATTCTTTTTTTTAGGGAAATGGTTCAACATTTGCTCACACGCATTTCATAGTGGAATTACTCTCACTACTCATGTTTTCTGAGGTGAGCATGTGAACTAGACAATGTCAATAGTCTTTCTCTAGGATATTTTAAATAGAGAATTAAAAAAATAAGAGTTATGTCATTTTCACTGGTGAAGCTGAAAAGATGTGAACCTTGGAGCTACTCGTGGCCATAATTGCAACTTAATTAAGAAAACCACACAGAAAGCTTTAAGGCAACAGATACACAGAGACAATGAGACAAATACTACAAAAGCTGGAAGAAACAAGGAATCAGACTCTCTTAGCTAGACAGAAAGAAATTTTGGAATGAAATACATAATCAGATACTAAAACTACAAGAAGAGAGGATATGTCTGAGTAATACGTCAGCAGAAATACAAGACTAAAGGTAAAGAGGTTAGTTTAAATAGTTGTGGACCGGAAGATAGGCCCCGGGAGATAAAGCTGGTTCCAGAAGATGTGGCAAGTTAGTGGCTCTTGCAATGCAAACTGTGTCGGACGTTCTAGGGCTCTACGATCACTTAACTAAGCTGTTCCTAAGATCGTTTACACCGAGTCAACCACTTGGCAACATCCTCTCCGTGTCCGGTGGTCTTCTGTGCTTTGGTTCTGTTCAAAAACCAACAATTCATAGTCCCTTCTCTCTTACGGTGGAATCGGTGATTAAAGACACGACAGTCATTGGCAGACAGAGATGGTGGCAGGAACGTGCTGAATACGGTAGAGCAGGGAGATGGGCGACGGAGCCCCTGTTGCTCTCCTTGAGCGGTCGTGCCACCCCTAGATGAGTTGTCTTCAGACATTTAAAATGAACAATCTCCTAAGCGTTTAAGCCCCTACAAGTCTAGAGTCTGGTCTGCTGGTGCTTGTAGCAACAAGGGTTGATTTCCCGGCCAGATTCCTGGAGCCATCCTGGTCTTCCTCCTTCAGCATCAACAGATGTCCCCGCAAAACCCCAAGAGAAGCCCTCTCTCTTCCAAGAGCCACTGTCTTTCTCTTAACATGATAGGTGGCGAACGGAAGTAAGACAACTGACAATAGGCGGTCTTCCCTCCTTTGCAGTAGCTGTGTTCATATTATGTGGAATATTAAGAAACCAACACGTGCTTCCAATGGGCCCATTCGATTACATTACATCCTGAAGAGATTGTGAGTCATTTTCTCACACTAGGGAGGAATTTAATTTTCCACATCTTTAATCTCAATACCTTGGTTTATTTAAAATCAGATAACTCAACTATTTCAAAATGAATTTTATTATATAAGTCAATGTAGTATGAAAGTAATTCTTATAAGTTGATTTGGGTCTTCCTTCTATTATAATTGATCCAATTTCAAATATGATTAGATTCTAAAATTGGCATGACATTTTGAAAATAAATTATAATTTCTTTTTAAAGGGAAATAGTTGCTAAGTCACTTAGAAATTTAAAAATATTATTTCATTTTTAATTTAAATAACAAAACAACATTTCGTCAAGAATTACTATTATCATATTTCCTTTCTCTGGTGTTTTAAAAAATGGTCATGTCACTTCAGAGTCATTCTGTTAGAGTGATTTGAACATTAGCTAAGTGCCATGGATTTTCTTCAACTTTCTTTTCTGTTTCCTCATTCATTTATACTAGTGAGCATTGCATTATACAGGTACCATAAGGTATCTAAGGTAAGCAGTTCTGTATTTCCCTTCCATATTGAAACAGACTCAATATTATGCCCCTCCTTCCAAAAATTCATGTATTGAAATCCTAATGTCCTGTGTGATGATATTAGGAGACGGGCTTTGGGAGATTAGATCATGGGGGTGGAACCCTTATGAGTGGAAATAGTGCCCTTACAAAAAAGACTCCCGAGAGCATTTTCACACTTTTCCACCCATGTGAGTGTACAGTGAGAAGTCTAAAGTCTGCAACTCAGCAGAGGGAACACACCAGAAATAACCATGTTGGCACCCCCGTCTCAATGGACTTCTAGGCCCCAGACTGTGAGAAATAAATTTCTGTTGTTTATAAGCTACGCACGCTGTGGTACCTTGTTACAGAAGTCTGAACTAAGACACCTACAAAATTGAAATGAGTAATATGAGCTCCTTGCTTACAACCATTCTCACAACAGGAGCACGTGACTGTCCCATAGTAAGAAGTGACTTTTCCCCACATTTCTCTCGTGGCTTGAAGTCACGTAGTTCACCTTCCTCCGTGACTGACCTTGACAGCTAAAATACGGCTCCTCACAACCTAATCCCAATACATTTCCCCTCATTTCTCCTATTCCTTATCCTTTTCCCACACTCAACAATTATGTCTGTATATAAGCTTTACTGGTCATGTGATTTTGGGGATTTCTGGTATGAAAATTTATATCTTTGCACTTTGTCTCATTTCCCAGATAGCCTATCAATTTCCTGCCTTACTTCCAAAAACCAACTCAGTTATCACAAAGTAGCATCAATGCACATATATAAAAAGAGAAGCATTCACTGTTTCAGTAAGCTTTTAAAACATTTCACAATACGTTGTTTACCCATTTGTAACGGGATCATGTGTGAGAATGTCTGCTCCCCACCTAGACTATGATATTTACCCCTAGCTCAGAAACTTCCCAGTAAACAGAAATTTTTCACATGTTTTGACGGAGTTTGATTGTAGTGGACTTGAGATCTGGGACTAGGTCTTCTACGTCCTCCGTAACTCTCGAGGAGAGTTCAGAGCACACGGAGCTGTTTATTTAGCAAACGCCGGAAAACAGAAAATGAGGCTAGACTGAATATGCGGCCTGAAAACGGACTACTCGTTGGTCTTTCTAGAGAATGACTTAGTTCATCATCCTTTATTCCTCATACTAATTATAACAAAAACCCTGGACAAAATAAATAAATATCAGAGCAATCGAAAAGCAAAGAAAAGAAGATAAACTAGGAATTTTATGACGAGGAATATGCTGAAGTGAATTCTCTGGTTTTTGTTTGTTTCGCCTCCTGTGTACCCTAGGCTGGTTAATAGAGAAACCCGTAAACTAGAAATGCCAATGCAAAAAGTGTTTTTTTTTTTTCTTTTTTTTTTAAGCCCCAAGAAAACATAGCTTCTTTATACAAAGACTGGGAAAAGGGTGACCCTGTAAAACATAACTCTTTTGACTTCCCCCGAGGTCTGGAGGGATAAGAGCTGTGCTGTGCCTCACTGTTGCCCCACAGGGTACCACAGAAACCGGACAGAACGCTGTCTTCCATCCCTGCCCTACACTAAGTAGGCAGCATCCCTACCTCTTCCCACCATGCATTGTGGGGACTGTGTGTTGGAGCCCTAATACCCCTCCCCAGCCTGCACCAACATGAGCAAAGGTGCATTCCCCTCCCTCCACACTGAGCATTGTGACTACGGAAACTGGAATTAAACTATGTGGACAATCCCAATCTTAAATTAAGTGAACATCAGCAAAGAAATAGCCCCCTGTCATCTCTGTGCCACGCACTGTGGAGACTGAAACGGGACTCCTGTCGACTACGCTAAGCCTGCTCTCAAGGAATGACCACAAAGATGAAGCACCCAACTTGCACCCAAGTAGAAAGGAGAAGTCACACATAGGGAGAGGAAGGGAGCTGCAGAAAGGGATTCTGTGTGTGGAATTCTGGGCAGCTTTCAGAGTGACCTATGCATGAAATCAATTAGAATCACAAAGCAAAATATTTGAAAACCCATCTGTGGTGCAGAATATTACTAAGGTTTCACATTGGTCCCCCACTGAAAAGCACATGAACAGAGCAGACCAGAACAGCACTGCAAAGGTTTGGGGATCTCAATTCGCATTTTAACTACAACCCATGAAAGCCGGCCAGGACATGCATCCGCAACTTTAACGTGTAGAATACATACTGAAATAGAAGATATAAACACAACTAGTCTTATAATATGACTTAAAATTTCCAGAATATATTCCAAAATTATTCACTGTATTGACAATCAGAAACATCAATTTGGGAAAAGAAAATCAACAGACAGCAAATACAAGATAGTGCCAGAACCATTTTCTATCCTGATTTTAGTGGAAATTATACAAATCTAGGCATGTGATAAAATTTTATAGACTAAACAACAGCAAAATGCAAAGAGAAAAAAAGAAATGCATATAAAAACTCGTGAAATCTTAATAAAGTCTGTCGTTCAGTGTATTATTTTGTACCAATTTCAATTTCCTTAATTTTTAAAATTTTATTTTTTTTCAGTGTCCCAGAATTCATTGTTTATGCACCACATCCAGTGCTCCATGAAGTACGTGCCCTCCTTAATCCCCACCACCAGGTTCACCCCCCCCCCAACCCCACCCTGTCTAAAACCCTCAGTTTGTTCCTCAGAGTCCACAGTCTCTCATGGTTTCAATTTCCTGATTTTGATAGCTGCACTATGGTTTTGTAAGACGCTATCATTAGGGGAACCTAGCTGAAAGGTACACAGGAACTCTGTACTATTTTTGCAACTTTATTTGAATCTAAAATTATTTCAAAATAAAAGTTTAAAACATTGACTCAGTATAGAATTTGGAATAGTATTTGACGTGAATTCTTAACTCTAAAGTCTTTTTCCTGATCCTACCCTATGCCATCCGTTGCCTAACAACCTCCCTTCTCATGGAGAGGCATTACAAATGGAAAAGTGCCACTGGATTACTTCCCACTGACGGGGAAACAATCATATTTTTGCTTGGCAACTAGCTCAGGGCTGGACAAGCAGTTATTGAAAAAAAAACAAAGCAAAACAAAACAAAAAACTCAAGTGGAGTTTTTATTTGAAATTTCCCCTGAAACAGAAGGATGTTCATCAATGCAGGTTGGGAGGGTGCATGGTTTGATAGAATATAAGCACGGGTGCTTATATTTTGCTGAACTAAATTAGGAGGTTTCTTGTCAAGCTTCCGAGAAAAGTGTTAAAACAATGATATTCTGAAACATTTGATTTATATGTAATCAATATCGAGGAAATAGGTCAAATTTAAACAAGCACTGTAAAAATTGTTCCCCAAGCAAGCTACTGTTCCAATTCAACCAAGGAACTGACTCTATTTGGTGACAGGACATTCTCATCATGATTAGCAAAGCTCTGAATTTTAGCTATACAAATAAACCAAATGAAAGACATAAAATGACCAATTTACTAAAGTAAATATAAACATAAAGCAGATGGCCTCATATTCCTGCAAATTCTAGATAAAATTAAACATGTTCCCACCAAATTAACTTCTCTATTAACATCTCTTTAGTCAATAGTTTTCCAAAATTCAAGTTGTGACTCAATTTTGTAAAATCAGCAGCACCTGGGAAGTAGTGACCAAAATAAATTTATTTCAAGGATTTAGAATTCAGATGTAAAAAATTAATAATGGTAAGCTTTACCTGAGCCATGTTTTCCCAGATTGTAAGAAATCCTCCTACACATCTGTTTTTGAAAACTTTTCCTTTGCAGCATTTTGTGTTCCAGTAAACAATTCACCATAAAGAACCACGTTTTTCCATAAGACTTTGGTAAGTCTCACTCAACTCTTTTATTGACTCCCATAAGACCAGGAGACAAGTTCCTGAAATATGAAAAATAAATATTAAACATGGACCCTCTGGATTCTTGTTCTTTGTCTAAAGAATGACTAGCTTCTGTACAGCAACAGAAACAGCCAACAAAACCAAAAGACAACGGACAGAATGGGAGAAGATATTCGCAAATGACCTATCAGATAAAGGGCTAGTGTCCAATATCTATAAAGAACTTGTCAAACTCAACACCCAAAGAACAAATAATCCAGTCAAGAAATGGGCAGAGGACATGAACAGACATTTCTGCAAGGAAGACATCCAGATGGCCAACAGACACATGAAAAAGTGCTCCCCATCACTCAGCATCAGGGAAATACAAATCAAAACCACAATGAGATCCCACCTCACCCCAGTCAGAATGGCTAAAATTAACAAGTCAGGAAATGACAGATGCTGGCGAGGATGCGGAGAAAGGGGAGCCCTCCTACACTGCTGGTGGGAATGCAAGCTGGTGCAGCCACTCTGGAAAACAGTAGGAGGTTCCTGAGAAGGTTGAAAATAGAGCCACCCCATGACCCACAATTGCACTATTATCCTAAAGATATAGATATAGTGAAAAGAAGGGCCATATGCACCTCAGTGTTCATAGCAGCAATGGCCACAATAGCCAAACTATGGAAAAAGGTCAGATGTCCATCGAAAGATGAAATCTTGCTATTTTCAATGCTATGGATGGAACCCGAGAGTATCATGCTGAGTGAAATAAATCAACCAGAGAAATACAATTATCATATGATCTCACTGATAAGTGGGAATTTGAGAAACAGGACAGAGGATCACAGGGGAAGGGAGGGAAACTGAAACGAGACGAAACCAGAGAGGGAGACAAACCTTAAGAGACTCTTGATCTCAGGAAACACACTGAGGGTTGCTGGAGTGGAGGAGGGTGGGAGGGCTGGGGTGGCTGCGGGACGGACGCTGGGGAGGTTACGTGTGGTGGTGAGCATTGTGTACTGTGTAAGACCGATGAGTCACAGACCTGGACCCCTGAAACAAATAATGCATCATATGATCATAGAGAGAAAAAAAAGAATGACTAGCTGAGATGAGAACTGTTCTTCTCTCTGAAAAGAGCTAGACACAGAGATAAGCATTTCCCATTCAGCTAAGCGAAGGTGACTTCCCCTGCCTGTAAAGCGATCACGACTCTAAGGTGCCCTATCCCTACACGCTCTACTTCTCAGATGTGGAATTCTCTCCCTCTTGCAACAGACTGAAAAATGTCTCTTTAATTTTGTCTTTGACAACATAAAATGCAATAAGGTGTTTTGATTTTTCTTTTAGAATGTAGTGTTTTGCATAGTAAATGATTCTTGTGATCATAAATTTTAATGTGTCAATTTAGTTGGGCCGCCAGCATGTCAAATTCAATAGAGTTTCTAGTCGCGTCTGCGAAGGTGTTTCCGGATGATCCTAGTGTTTGAGTCCATGGTCTCAGCAAGTAGGTCGTCCTTCCCAGGGTGAGTGGGCCATACCCAGTCTATCGAGGGCCTGAATAAAGTAAAAAACAAAGGGAGGGGGTATTTGTTCCCTTCCCGCTTGTCCACGTGAGCTGGAACATCAGTCTTCTTTCCGCCCTTGGACGAGGATTGGCACCAACAGCTTCCCTGGTTCTCGAGGCTTCGGACTCAGACTAGAATTACACCCCCAGCTCCCTGGGTCTCCAGCTTGCAGACAGCATACTGTGGGTCTTCTCACAGTGGGAGCCACTTGCTCTTAATAAACATAAAGCGGTTTTTTTTTCCCTTTGGAGAACTCGAAGGCAATTCCAACGCAAGATTTAAACGTTAATAAATTCTAAACTAGTGGCACAGATTCTGATTAATGTACTGTAGAAAGATTCCAAGATAGAGCCTGAGCTGAGTACAACGACGTGCCGCTTCAAAACCAATAATGAAATCAACTTTAACACCGGTTTAGATCTTGCGGAGCCTTCCTCGGGCACTCAGAGGATGTCGGCAGAGAGCAGCCGCACAGGTCAGGCAAACAAGAAGGAGATTTTCCTGTGAACGTACGCTTATACCACTGATAAAGAGAGCTTTCTTATTTAGAATTTGTAATTCTACAACAACGATTCCAAGTATATTTGGGGGTAAAGTAAGCCCATCTTTTTAAGAAAGCAGAATGGGACAGACAACGAGACTCTTTTGGTCTCCCTCCTCCATGTGCAGCGAGGATATGAGAGATTCTGATTCCGAAGTATATTTTTTTAATTTTCCAGAGACAAAAACAAATAAATAAATAAAATAGAGTGGGCATTGGAGGTTCCTGCAAAGGATCAAGTGCTATGTTGTGCCTAATACAAAGAGAGAGAGAAATTTCATTCATTTTGAGGGGAAAATGTGCAAGTGGCAAAAGATAATTTGGTGGAAAGGGCGGACATAAAAAAGAGCGTCTACTGAAAACAGGAAAAGGGACGTGTAAATAGTGGATTTCCATCATCCATTCATCTAGGGTTGTTGGGTTAATGGAGAGCATGAAATCGTCCATAATACCCGGCTTGAAGAAATTTAACATGGGGACAGCTGAGGGCAGGAAAGTTTTGGGAGAAGCACGTAGGCCTTTGGAAGGCTGAGGCCTGCGTGACCATTGGGTCCTAGGAATGCAGAATGCCACGTGGAGTTGCCTTCCCTGAAGGCTTCTTAGCCCAGATAAGCCACCCTGTGATGTTAGAGATGTGTGCACTGTCCCCTAGGCTATGTTTAGCAGAACGCATAGAACACACAGATTAGCATATTTCCTGTAAACAGATTCTCCTAGTTCCAGTAAGTCTCTTGTCACGTATCGCATGCTTGAGCCACAGTGATAAAGATTATAATTATCCTGGGCAGGTCAGTCAGTTAAGTGTCTGCCTTCCGCTCGGGTCATGATCTCACAGTCCTGGGAGGGAGCCTCACACTGGGCTCCTGCTCCGCAGAGGGGGTCTGCGTCTCCCTCTGCCCTCTCTCTCTCTCTCTCTGTATCTCATGAATAAATAAACAACATTTTTAAAAATTATGATTATCCTGAAAGACCAATAAAAGCAGGAGCAAAGAAGAACAAAGGGTCGTCCTCTCTGAGCACTGAGCTCTTTGCCTTCTTCCTTTCACAGCCAGTGTTTGGAGTAACCGTTCATCTGTCGGTACAGGGGCTGCTCGCCTTTTCTGGCAAAGGATGGAAAGAATATTTTCATCAAAAACTGGTGCTGAGTTTGTGGACTTTTACTCTTCATCACTCTGTAGCAATGGCTCAAGCCCATAGGTACACGCTTCAGTATCTATTAAGTCTACTTCTTCTCCGTTTTCACCATAACTTCCATAGTCCAACCCACCACTACTTCTCACTTACAACATCGCCAGGGAGCTCGTCAGATGCTCTCGAGCTCCTACTCTCAACCAAATCTCTCTTTTTTTTCCATTATGACTGGATTTTTTTTTTATTTCAAATGTGATTCTCTTTGTTTATATAGTAAATACCTTAAATGTCTCACATTGTTCTTAGATTTACAGTCTAACTTTATTAATGTGTCCTATCTGCTGTTAAAACCCTTCCTACTTCTCCCAAGATCATTTCCAGCCATTTCCATCACCGGATACAACTCAGTCGTTCGGTGCTTTTGCTTCTATAACCGCCATTCCACAGCTCCTGCCACATAGGACCCCCTCGCCCTACAGAGGTCCTTTTCTCATTTCCTTTCTGCCACCCTAGATTGTTCTCAGTTATCTTCACTTTCCCACAGAAGCTTTCCCTGGTCACTCCTCATCTCAAAAATTAGATTCGGTCTATACTCACATAGCAATCGTTACATTCATGGCACTTAACAAATTGCAAATAAATACCCATATTTTTGTTAAAGTATGATATCAAGGCAAACTGGCAGAAGTCTTGTTTGCCTGACAGTTTCTTTAGATTTCACCCGTTAGATAGTGAGGAGCTTGAGTACTAGGATACTAAGGTCAAGACCTTCCATTACATTCATAGGAGATTGTCAAAAGACAACCACTTCATGGAGGGATCCTGAGAATGAAGTGTCTGAATGACCAGTTAGAAGTATCTAGACTCAGCCCAGGGGAAATTGCTTCACATTATTAACTGGATAAAAGAGCGTTATAGAAAATCTAAAAGGACAAGTTACCCTTTGCAGAGCAACATGAAATAGTTGTGAATGTTGGCTGAGTGAGACACCTTCTTTGGCAGCATTAGAGACAAGATCAGCGCTTCAGAAAAAAAATTTGCTATTCAAAAAAGCAGTAAATTGTAGAGCAAAACTAGCAAAGGAAGTCAGAAAGATTTTACAACTATTTCTGGGAGCCATTGTTGACGATTCCAGAGTGTTTTAGGAAATTTGGAAACAGTTATGCGAGTCATTAAATTCTTTTCCTTTTCTTAAAAATGTGATTAGCTTTGTGTTGGAATTCTTTGAAACATAATACAAAATGTTACTAAATAAAAGAATTACGCAGATAAAGAAAATTAATTTTTTTTCCAGTGCAATATGTATACTAGGATTTTATTAATGTTGAAAAGTGGATGGCCCTTGGATAAAATATGAATTTTGTTGGGAAACTTAGCTGGGGGGATGGAAGTAAAGGGAACTCCTAGGATAGGAGGGGACGACCCGGATCTGAGCTTGAATTAATAAGTACGGGGAAAAGGCAGGTTTTTTCCTAAGGAGTAATACGAATGATTGCCTAAAGGAAGGGAGAGAAGTAAACCAGAGAGTCTACTGTACTGAGACAGGGAATCTGAAAAGGGGAATAAGATTTGTATCTCAAATTGTTAATATTTCCTGGCAAAAAAAAAGGGGGGGGTGGAGAAAAGAAAAAAACCACATCTCTCGATGAAAACATTTTCAATCCAGGCCCCGGTATTTACACATGTTAAGATCAATCAAATATGAGCTTTTATCAAAAATAGTCAAATTTTTAAGAAAATAATCCTTGAAAAATCATAGTCTTTTTGAGGGAGAGAAAGATTGTCAGTAATTACATTTACAAAAACTATTTTTTAAAAATAAAGATAAAATCATACATCTGTGAAATATTTGAAGAAACAAGAAATGCAGTGACGAAAAATGAAAAAGAGAAAAAGATAATCCGAAAAGGCCAGATAAATTTGAAAATAGACCAAATAAACTTAGACCTAAAAATAAATTTATACCTAATTCTTGCTGAAATAAAAAACTCAATGAGAGCAAACAAATTAGACTAACCTAAAGTGAGCTGCAGTGTATATCCAAAGTGGTAAACTAGAAACCGCACCTAAAATGTTACCCAAGAGGCAGCACAGAAAGGTAAAGATTTATAAAAATATAGAAGAGAATTCAGAAGATAAGATTAAGAATGAAACTGTCCAATGTATGCCCACTTGAAGGCCCAGACATAAAAACTAGAGCAAATGATACAGATCTAATCTTTGAATAAATAATAGATGAGAATTATTCAAACATGGTAAAGGACATAAGTCCACATATACAGATGCATTATGTGAACAAAACAGGATAGATAACAAGAAGTCCATACATAGACATGCTGTAGTGAAATTGCAGAATGTAAGAGAAAATGAGATGATAGTAAGAAAGAAGGTAGAGGAAAATTTCTGTTTAACTACAAAAGAATGACAACATATGGAATACTCAATAATAAAAAAATGAGAGCCAAAAGAAAGTATCTTTGAAGGACTGAGAAGAAATAGTTGACAACCTAAAATTGAATACTAACTAAAAATATCTTTCAAGAACATGAGTAAAATAAATTCATTTTCAAAAGAAATTAAAAGAGTTCACTACCAATAGGCAAGTGTTAAATTTACTTCTAAAGGGTATACTTCAGAAAGATTGAAATGTATCCATCCTGGGATGAGAAATCCATGCTTATTGGCTGATAAGTAGCGAAGTAAGCTGTAATAATAGTCCTTGGGAAAGGTGGTAGGCAACTTGGTAGGCAGCACTAAGACTTAGAGTACATCGGCTTCTCCTTTCAGTTTTATTTAAGGTATTCCAACTCTGCATTTAAGACTAGCATAATAGGGGCACCTGGGTGGCTTAGTGGGTTAAGGCCTCTGCCTTAGGCTCAGGTCATGATCCCAGGGTCCTGGGATCCAGCCCTGCATCGGGCTTTCTGCTCGGCGGGGAGCCTGCTTCTCCCTTCTCTCTCTGCCTGCCTCTCTGCCTACTTGTGATCTCTGTCTGGCAAATAAATAAATAAAATCTTTAAAAAAATATTTTAAGACTAACATAATAAAGATCATCTGTGTAAAACTCATAGCAAACATCACCCTCAATGGTTAAAAACTGAGAGCTTTCCCTCTAAGGTCAGGAACTGCACAAGGACTTCCACTCTTGCCACTTCTACTCAGCATAGTACTGGAGTCCTAGCCACAGCAATCAGACAAGAAAAAGAAATAAGAGGCATCCATATCGGTAAAGAAGAAGTTAAAATGTCGCTTTTTGCAGATGACATGATGCTATACATATAAAATCCCAAAGATTCCATCAAAAATACTGGCAGTAATAAACAAATTCAGTGAAGTGTCAGGATACAAAATGAATACCCAGAAATTGATAGCATTTCTATACACTAACAATGAAGTCACAGAAAGAAAAATTGAAAAAAACAAACATCATTTACAATTGTATCAAAAAGAATAAAATACCTAGGAATAAACTTAACCAAAGAGGTGAAAGACTTGTACTCTAGAAACTATAAAATACTGATGAAAGAAATTGAAGATGACACAACTGGAAAGATATTCCATGCTTATGAATTAGAAGAATTAATATTGTCAAAATGTCTGTATTATCCAAAGCAATCTAAGAATTCAGGGCAATCCCTATCAAAATACCATGAGCATTTTTTGCAAAACTAGAATAAATAATACTAAAACTTGAATGGAACCACAGAAAATGCCAAATAGCCAAAGCAATCCAGAGAGAGAACAGAGCTGGAGGTATCACAATCCCAGATTTCAAGATATGCTACAAAGCTGTGGTAATCAAAACAGTATGGCACTGACACAAAAAGAGACACAGAGATCAATAGAATAGTATAGAAACCCCACAGATAAATCCACATATTTATGGTCAATTAACCTAGACAAAGGAGGCAAAACTCTGAAATGGGAAAAGACAGTCTTTTCAATAAATGGTGCTGGGAAAATTGGACAGCTATATATAAAAGAATGAAACTAGACTATTTTCTAATACCATACACAGAAATAAACTCAAAATGGATTAAGTACCCAAACATGAGACCTAAAACCATGAGAATCCTAAAAAGAACACAGGCAATAATTTCTCTCATCCAGAGCAACATTTTTTTAGATATGTTTTCTAAGGTAAGGGAAGCAAAAACAAAAATAAACTATTGAGACTACATCAAAATAAAAAGCTTTTAAGTGAAGAAGAAAACCATTGAGAAAATGAAAGACAACCTACTGAATGGGAGAACATATTTGCAAATGATATATCCAATAAGGGGTTAATATCCAAAATATATAAAGAACTCGTACAACTCAACACCAAAAAAAAAAAAAATCCAATTAGAAAATGGGCAAGGGATCTGAAAAGACATCTTTACAAAGAAGACATACAAATTGTCAACAGATACATCAAATGATGCTCAACGTCACTATCATTAGGGAAATGGAAATCAAAACCACAATTAGATGTTACCTCACGCCTGTTAGAATGGCGAAAATCAAGAAGACAAGAAACACATATTGGCAAGGAGAAAAAGAAATACCCATGCACTGTTGGTGGGAATGTAAACTGGTGCAGCCACTGCAGAAAAGAGTATGGATGTTGCTGTAAAATTAAAAATAGAAATACCATATGATCCCAAAACTCCACTACTGGGTATTTACCCAGGGGAGATGAAAACACTAATGTGAGAAGATATATGTACCTCTATGTTTATTTCAACATTATTTATAATATTCAGGACATGGAAGCAACCTAAGTGTCCGTCAATAGACAAATAGATAAGGAAAATGTGGTCCACACACACATGAAGACTACACAGCTATAAAAAAGGATAAGATCCTGCTGTTTGAGACAACATGGATGGACCTCCAGGGTACTAGTAGGTTAAAGAAGTTAGACACACAGGAAGACAAATATCATATGATTCCACTCATAAATAGGATCTAAAAAATGAGCAAACAAAGAAAAAGCAGAATCAGAGCTATAAATACAGAGAACGAATGGTTGCTGAAGGGGAGCAGGGCAAGAGGTTGAGTAAAATGGATGAAAGGGAAACACAGGCCTCCAGTCATGGAGTAAGTCATGACGACAAAGAGCAGAGCCTAAGGAACACCGTCAATGATACCGTAACAGCCACGTAATCGGACAGATGGCAGCTGTGCTTGTGGGGAACACAGCATAATGTATGAACTTGTTGAATCACTAAGTCGTACACCTGAAACTAATGTAACATTGTGTGTCAATTGTCCTGAAATTTTCAAATAAATAAATAAATAAATAAGAGACTAGGCTCACAATGGGAAGCATCAGAGGTGTCCCACTGAGGATGGCAGGGAGTGAATTTGGAAATGTTAGGAAAGACTTTAGGAATTAGGTTTCCTCCAAGTTCTTCAGTACCTCCTAAATAACCTATTCCAGTAGCAGATTTTTTTTTAAATAAACATAGAATGTATTATTAGCCCCAGGGGTCCAGGTCTGTGAATTGCCAGGTTTACACACTTCACAGCACTCACCATCAGTAAACAGAATTCTATTTTTTGCCTTTATTTGATTGATCTAAACATAGTCCACAGTTCCTCCAGAAAAAGATATTAAGCTCTATTTTCAAAATCTGAGACCACTGAACTCCAAGTATAGAAATTAAACATGCATTGGGAAATTTCAACAGCTGAGTTACCTCTACAGACAGTAGGTTGAAAAGTGTATCAAAATGAAAGAAAATATATTGTTACATCACCTGTTTAAAATGTCTTCAGAATATTTTAAATGTGGAATGCCACACTACAACATAAGCACAACAATTATATTTCATATTAGTGCCATGAAACCAGAGATCTGGTTATTGAACCCCAGTGGTGCCCAATGTTCTGCTGGAAGAGAAGTAAAGGATCACTTTTAGGAACATGGCTTGAAAAATGAAATAATCTTGAGAAGGATGACAATAGAAGATACATTAATCTCTTCAAATTGAGTGAAAAAAATATACATATATATGCAAATGTATATAATGGTCATCTTCCTCCTGATTAGACATTTTGCCTTAAGAATACTGAAAACACATCTTTTCTCCATATTATCCTGCTCCTAAAACCGAGCACAACTTGATTTGATAAGATGTGCTTGACATGATCAGTATTTCAAGCATTTCTGCTGGTCAGTTTGGCTCACTGATGGTGGATTATTTTAGTTCTCTCCAAACAAAACCAAGAGACACTGATGGTTGATTTTCTGTAAGTAAAGGACCTCTGTGGCTTAGTCAGTGAAGGCTCTGACCCATGATTTTGGCTCAGGTCATGAACTCAGGGGCATGAGATGGAGGCTGCTCGCCCATCTCCCTCTGCTCTTGCCCCTGCCCCACCTTTGTCTCTCTAACAGAAATAAATAAATAAATAAATCTGTCTTTTTAGCAAAGTAAAGGAAGTGACTGAGGCACTCACATATTATGGACTCATAAACCATTATGAAAATGAATATCTCATTTTTTCTAAAACATAGTTAAAGCATCTATGAAGACAGTGAGGTAAGGAAATTTAAAAAATCTTAAAATCATCTTCAGAACAATCACCAAAGGGTTAAAAATTTAATGTTATTCAATGAATTATTTTTATTCAAGAAAATCAATTACACTGATAAGTTAGATTGCTTTAAAGTAGTTTGGTTCCCTAAAATACAACAACTAAAGTAAAAATGTCCTACTTGCAATATTTTAGATTTATAATTAGATAATGAGTATGAGCTTAGCTGTGTGAAAAGCAGTGCAAGTTTGCAAACTATAAAGGTCAAGTAAAATCTTTAAGATTTGTGGCAAAAAAAATATTTTTGAAGATCATGTTCACATGACAAGAAATCATGATTTTATTCAGCAAACATATGATTATCTGGTATGTAAAGGGTTAGGAAAAATGAAGTGTCAAGTCCTTGACTTCAGCAAGTCAGAAAAGACATGCCGACAGCATCAAGATATAATAATAGATCAAATGGCATGAAGGAACTCCAAGTGAGTCTAGATGAGTTTGAGTGATGTTGTGTTAGGACAGGCCTTTATCATAATTCTCTCTTCAACATAAAATTGAAAAATTTGTGATGGCATATGACAAGGAACTTGAGTCAAGGAGGAAGAAAAGAAAATGTATGGAGTTAGGAAAGCATACACTATGTTCTGTGATCTTGCAATAGTCTACTTAGGTAGAGGTGCATGTGGTGAGAAGTTGTAAAATAACTAGGCTAGAAATGCACGTTAGAACCAGATCATCCAATAAAAAAAGGAAAAAGAAATACAACAGAGAAATAAAAAATAAATAAATATATAATATGAAATTAGGTATTTATAACTACTACAAAGAAAAAATAAGGCAGGGTCAGAGGATAAAGTGAGAAGAGGGATGCTATTTTAGGTTGAACAAGAAGAGATATTTGAGCAGAGATCTAAATGGACTGAGGCAACTGAGTTACCCAGAGAGAGGCCTAAGAGATTTTCAGGTGTGAAGAAGAGTGAGCAAAGAAGCAGGAAAGACTTGGTGAACTCAAAGAGGAGCCAGGAGTCTAGAGTGGGAGAAGAACAGGGAACAGAGGCCAACAGAGTCAAACATGGAGTTGGAGAAACAGGCAGAGACCAGATTGTGCATGCATGGGAGTGACTTTGGGTGAAGGGTGGAGGAAAACCACCTGAAGGTTTACAGCAAAATGACTTGATATGATTAACTGTTTAAAAGGGTTTCCAGGGTGCCTGGTTGGCTCAGTGGGTTAAGGTTTAGCTTTGGAATCTTGGTTTCAGCTCAGGTCATGAGCTCATGGGTCCTGAGATCAAGCTCCATAAAAAAGCCCCCGGGGGAGCGCCGCCCTCAATGGGGAGACAGTTTGGGATTGTTTTCCTCATCCCTCCCACACCCCCTGCTCTCTTTCTCCAATGAATGGAGAGGAGCATGATGAGAAGAGATTGGCTCCAGGATCCATTTTAAAGGTGACGTCCTCAAAATTTGTTGTTGTGTAGGCTGTAGATTAGGAGTGAGAGATGATGCAAGGATTCTTTTTGAGGTGTTGGCTTTGGTCCGCATGAGATAGTAGCGCTGCACACTGAAATACGAAAACACTGTGATAGGAACAAGTGCCGTTAGTGGAATATGGGGAGTAGGAATCGATAATCCAATTCTGAATGTGCTAAACTTGAGGTGTTTGCTAGACATCCCACAGATAGGTTAAATATTCATGTGGATGTGTGTGTCTACAGTTAAAGAGAAATTTAGGGCTAGAAATAAAACTTGATGATTATCAGCACATAGATGCAATTAGAAGCCATAGAACTCAGGGTTTCTCGTAGGTCATGAAAGTAGAAAAAGAAAAGAAAAAGAGGTCTGAATGTAAGCTCTAGGGTATTCTGATATGCAGAGCTAAAAAAGAGAAGGATGTAGTAAGTGAAACAAGTAAGTGGTGGCCAGTGAAAAGTGTGTATTTCTTTTAGTTTGAGACTAAAGATAAAATAGTCAAAATAAGTAAGCAAATCACATAATGAGAGGGACTAGTGTTAATGAATGTCACCAAGATTAAAGTAGATATTTTGTTGAAAGTGACTTCAATTTTAAGCTCTGCTTACCTTCACAGATAGCAATTTAATTGTTGAATTCTGATAGAGACTGAAACTTTTACAAAACTCAAATTGAAGAATGACCCAAGTGATTTTGTGGAAAAAAAGAAAAGAAAATCTGTACTGCTGGGTAATATTGCTCTTCTTCTAGAAATAGGCAGATAAATGAATAGGAGTAGTAATTTTTATAAAAGCACTTTCAAAACAAAATCAAACTCCCAAAATCTTAGTGTTTCCCCTTTTATTTAACCAAACATTGCAAACATTCATCAATTTAACTGCATCCCTGAAAAAGTGTTCAAAGTTCAGGCTTAATCAGAACAGTTAATAAAACTCAAATAATTTTCTTGGAAGTTATCATACACAGTTGGACTTTGAGTGAAATAAAAGAGTAAAGGGGTGCCTGGGGGGCTCAGTGGGTTAAGCCTCTGCCTTCAGCTCTGGTCATGATCCCAGGGTCCCGGAATCGAGCCCAGAGTCAGGCTCCCTGATCCGTGGGGAGTCTGCTTCTCCTTTCTCTCTGACCGTAGCTCTCATGCTCTCTCTCAAATGAAGAAATTTAAAAAATCTTTAAAAAGATAAAAGAAAGAAGAGTAAAGTAAAAAATACATATTAGGGGTTCTAAGTCAGAGCTTCGGTGACTGAAAGAATAAAAACAATGAAAGCGTCACACGGGTGAACTGTCTGCTTCGCTTCGGAATCACCCACTGCAGCCTCTTAAGTCAAGGCGACAATCCGTGGGGCCGGAGATGAGGCGCTGCTGTCGGGTCCATCCACTGGAGCGGAGAGGGGCCGTTCAGAGTTCCTGTTCGCCATTTACTTCCTTCGATCTATAGAAAATTTGCAGGAAAACATCTACTGACTTATGTTTCCCGACTAGACACTAACAGTTCAAGCAAAGCAGGACAGGGACGCCCTCAGGAGCCCCCAACGACGCTCTTTCTCGGACTCACACCGGCGGGTCTGGGACGTCCCGCTCAGCCCACGACCATGTCTGTCCCAGGCGCCGTCTGTCCCGATGCAGAGACACGGGTCCCCGGCCCAGGCGAGGCGTCGGCCTCGTGGTCCCGCTCCTGGGGCCGCTCCCCGCGGATACGCAGCCCGAGAGAGAGGTGGGCGCCGCAGGCTGGAGGCCGGGGGTCCTCGGGGCTCAACACGACGGGAGGAACAGACGCGGCTCCCGTTCCGGTAAACTGAGGACCTCGCGGTGCGTCTAGTCAGAAGCTCTGGTCTCTGACGTTTACGACTCGCCGCAGCATACCGGAGACACTGCGTTTCTAACCCGGAGACACTGTGTTGCTAATCCGGAGACACCGTGTTGCTAATCCGGAGACACCGTGTGTCTAACCCGGAGACACTGTGTGTCTAACCCGGAGACACTGTGTTGCTAATCCGGAGACATTGTGTGTCTAACCCGGAGACACTGTGTTGCTAATCCGGAGACACCGTGTGTCTAACCCGGAGACACCGTGTTGCTAACCCGGAGACACCGTGTTGCTAACCCGGAGACACCGTGTGTCTAACCCGGAGACACTGTGTGTCTAACCCGGAGACACCGTGTTGCTAACCCGGAGACACCGTGTGTCTAACCCGGAGACACTGTGTTTCTAACCCGGAGACACCGTGTGTCTAACCCGGAGACACCGTGTTGCTAACCCGGAGACACCGTGTTGCTAACCCGGAGACACCGTGTGTCTAACCCGGAGACACCGTGTTTCTAACCCGGAGACACTGTGTGTCTAACCCGGAGACACCGTGTTGCTAACCCGGAGACACCGTGTTGCTAACCCGGAGACACTGTGTGTCTAACCCGGAGACACTGTGTTGCTAACCCGGAGACACTGTGTCTAACCCGGAGACACCGTGTGTCTAACCCGGAGACACCGTGTTGCTAACCCGGAGACACCGTGTGTCTAACCCGGAGACACTGTGTGTCTAACCCGGAGACACTGTGTCGCTAACCCGGAGACACTGTGTCTAACCCGGAGACACTGTGTTGCTAACCCGGAGACACTGTGTCTAACCCGAAGACACTGTGTTGCTAACCCGGAGACACTGTGTCTAACCCGGAGACACCGTGTTGCTAACCCGGAGACACCGTGTGTCTAACCCGGAGACACCGTGTGTCTAACCCGGAGACACCGTGTTGCTAACCCGGAGACACTGTGTTGCTAATCCGGAGACACTGTGTTGCTAATCCGGAGACACTGTGTTGCTAACCCGGAGACACTGTGTTGCTAATCCGGAGATACTGTGTCTAAACAGTGTCCGTGCGGGTTCGAGCGCCGCAGGGGTCCGGCCCGGCCGGCCGAGCCCTGCAGGTGCGCCTACGGGGCCGGGGCGGTCTCGGGCCGTGGTTCCCCGGCCTTAGGCTGCAGGAATGAAATATTTCAGAGCCCACGGGTGCCTCCGTGTCACGGTGTAGCCCGAGCTGGAGCCCAGCCCTCGTCCGGCCCGTGCGGGCGGCTCCAGCCACACGAGTGACGCGACGCAAAACACACTCGATTTCGGTCCCGGACTGTGGAACGGTGATGGGCAGCTGGAGGGGGTGGGGGGCACTGAAACGACGGGGGTCCCGCCAACGACCAGGCTTCTGGAGGAGGTTGTCCGTGGGTCACGTGTGGTTCACCGGCCGGAGCGGCGCTGGGACCCGGGCCATCGCGGTGGCTGGGGGCGCGCGGCCTCTGCGACCCCTGCTCCGTCGGGCCGATCCGGCTCAGGCCACATGGGGAGGCCCAGGTGACGGGCCGGTCCGTGGCTGTAGGAGTTGTGGAGAAGCTCCGGAAAGCACAGAAAACAATGACGACGCCACAAAGGCCGATTGTTTAGGGACAAGCGCAGACGGAACCGCCGGGACAGCTGACCCGGGACTGACTCCGCGCGCGGCCGAGCCCCTCGGCGCCCTTGAAACCTCGGCTCTGCTGCGGCGGGTCGAGCGGCTCCTCCGTCGGGCCCGGCCGGGGCTGCACCTGCTGGTGGTGGCGACTCCGTTCGCGGCTCTCTCCCCGCAGCTGTGCGGGCACCGGGCCTCACGCAGGCTCCGGACTCGCTGTTCGAGTCT
Organism: Martes martes; assembly: GCF_963455335.1. Classification (NCBI taxonomy): domain Eukaryota; kingdom Metazoa; phylum Chordata; class Mammalia; order Carnivora; family Mustelidae; genus Martes; species Martes martes. The sequence goes on along the minus strand of NC_137890.1, from coordinate 195,059,298 downwards.
CTGTCCTGGACAAGTTTCCTCTTGTCTTGCAGGTGTGTGCGGGCCTGCGGGTGTGCGCGGGTATGTGCAGGTGTGTGGGTGTGCGGGTGTGCGCCAGTGTGTGTGGTGTGCGCCGGTGTGCGGGTGTGTGCGGGTGTATGGGTATGCGCGGGTATGTGCGGGTGTGTGGGTGTGCGGGTGTGCGCCAGTGTGTGGTGTGCGCCGGTGTGCGGGTGTGTGTGGGTGTGCGTGGGTGTGCGCCAGTGTGCGGGTGTGAGCGGGTGTGTGCGGGTGTATGGGTATCCGCGGGTATGTGCGGGTGTGCGGGTTTGTGCAGGTGCGCGGGTGTGCGGCTGTACACAGGTATGTGCGGGTGCGCGGGTGTGCGTGGGTGTGCGTGGGTGTGCGCGGCCACGCTGTCCCGCAAGACCGCGAGAGAAACTTCCAGGTTCGAGCAACAGACCGCGGCTCGGCTTTTTCCGTCTCACGTGGATCTCAGGGCCACCGAGTTGGTGCCGCATGTCGTGTCCCCCCGGGGCAGGGCTGTCTCCCCGCGTCCTCGGCCGCTCCCGCACACACCCCGTGAGGACGCGCGGCCTCCACGCACGTCTCGGGCTGACAACTGGACGAGGAACCTTCGTGGCAGAGAAGCTCCGCGCCGCCCAGCGACCGTCGGCACCCGCCGCCGGGACTCCATGCGACCCCCGGGCAGTGAGCGCCGGATCGGGGACTCACCCCCGGCGAACACAAAATGTGTCGCTTTCAAGATTTTACTTATTCATGCGAGAGCGAGCGAGAGCGCACGAGCCAGGGCAGAGGCGGGGGGGAGCCGCTCTCCACCGAGCAGGGAGCCCAAGGCGGGGCTCGACCCCACGACCCCGAGACCCCGAGACCGCGGCCTGAGCCGGAGGCGGACGCTTCACCACTGAGCCACGCCAGGTCCCAGAAGAACTGGGCGTCCGCGGCGACCGTCCTGTCCCCACACTCTCCATCTCTCCTTAGACGCTTGCTCTGGGGGCACCACGGCGTGCGGGACCCGTTCCGGGAAGGCCCGCGTGGCCGCGCGCTGTCCCCCACCGGGAGCCGCGGGGACTCGAAGCCGGTCACGGCCCGAGTCAGCCCCGACAGGCCCGGACGCCGGCGGCCCCCGCGGACGCCCCGACGCCTTCCTCCGAGGATTTCCGACTCAGCGGAGGTAAAACCTGCCCCAGTCCCCGATTTAAGAGACAAAATGGGCCTTTTCGTAAGTGGGAAAAACTGCGGAGACTGTAGCTTGTGTGACGAAGGGGAAGCCCCTGTTCCCAGGCGGCCGCTGCGGGTGGACGCGCCGTCCCGCGCTGCCCGCTTCCGACTTCCCCAAGAAAATCAGATAAACCTAGACTGATTTTGTCTGTGAAACGTGTAAATGTTGACGACCCGCCCTACGGCCTAAAAGACCCTGTAGTGTAACCGCGACACGAGAGGGGACCATAGGCCAGTTCTCAACCTCTGTCTGAACGAACATTCCTCTCGGACCTCATTTAACCATTTCACTTAAAAAAATAAAAAAAAAAATTAATTTTACTTTTCCAGGCAAGTTTTTCGTTTTTAGTCCTGGGGTAAACATGGAAAGGGAAAAGCTTAATTGCGCAAGAGGACAGCTACACGGAGGTAAACTGATAGTGACATAAATGAAACGAAGCCCAAAGGAGAAGGGAAACTCAAGAAGAGTCCATCATTCACCCGCGCCTCTACCAGAAGATTCTACCCTCAAATGTCAGCCCCGAACGTCTTGGGCGTTAAGTTATGAAGAGAAGCTGGATGTTTCCACATGTGGCTGTTGAAGTGTCACTTTCACTGAGGAGATGTTGTTCCTGGGCTTTCAGATTTTTTTTTTTAATTTTATTACCTTTTTAAAAGTATTTTCTGGAAAATATGCTGGTCGACTGTTCACAGTGGTCAGTTAAGAGTTGCAGACAGTATTATACCGATTTTGTCTTACATCCTTTGACTATTTTTTAAACCTTGGAACACGAAGATTTTTCTGTCCTCTCTTATCTTTCTCAACTGTTCTTTCCTACCCAAATCTAATCACGTCCTTGTCTGGTCATTTTCTTTTTCCCCACTCAAAAATATTTTTATTTTCAAACAGGACCAAAAATAAAATAGTCTTGAAATTGTCAGTATACTTTAAACTACTGCTGCCTCAAAAGAAAACACAATTTCAGTATTTAAAATATTTTAAATTTTTTTTCTAAGTCACTACTTTACTGTATGATAATATGGGCAGCATATGGGTTGTTTATAAAACAAAAAACTTATTACTGCCATTTTCCAATTATCAATTACATGAGGAAACAAATTATCCTTACCTTATTCTTTATAAAGGTGGTAATAGTGAAAATATGCCTACAAAAACAAGTCTCAGCCAGCGTTTCCTAGTTTGATAGTTAAGAATGAGATTGGACATTATATTTAATACTTTCCGAGCTTTCAGTCAGTCAGTCGTAAGTGTTCAACCGTATATTAATAGAAATAGGCCACAGATATGACTTTTTTCTGTAGAATAAATATAAAGAAAAATTATATTTCTTATGGAAGCATACAGAATTTCAAGAACTAAATATTACCTCATTCCAGTTTATTCATGCCCCAGCAAAATGACTTTAGGACAAATATTTTATCATATTATCTGCAATATTTTATCTCCCAATCAGTTGTGACTCTCCAAGTTCTTCTTTTTATTTACTTACTATTTCAATAGCACGGCCTAGATTATAATACTGTCCTAGGGAATTTACATTTTCAGCAAATGGGTTAGGCAAAAAATAAGAAGTACAGTGCCTTTTTTTTATGTTGCAGTAATAAATAAATAAATAAATAAAGTTTTGATTTAATCAACATTTTAACACTTTTTATAGACATGACTATGCAGAATATGAAGATCAGTCCCTGTTCTATCAGCAGGTTAGAGATTACATCGTAATATTGTCATAGCATTAAGTTCTTTTTAAAAGAAGCTGTATTTACATGACAGCAAAATAACTGAGGAAAGGGAAATTTGGGGCTGCTCATCTGTGTTTGGACTCTTCATGCATTATGCATTAGTGTCCTTCTGTTCCTCCAAAACTTCTACGTATCATACAGGTATGAGTTAGAGCAATGATAGCTCCTGCTCAGTAATGGGACAAGAGTAGTTAAACACAAGTTCTGGGTGGTCTTGGTCATAGAACAAGGAGTAGGTGTGGTGATTAGTCCTGGGATAAATTTTGTTTAATATTTTTAAAAAATTACAAACTTAAAAGAGGAGGTACCCAATAAAACAATTAATTATGAGAGCTGTGAAGAAAGAGAGATGACTCGTGTATTTTGAATTGTCATTTTAATAGATTTCCACTGCTGGAAAAAGTGGTCAGATTTTTTACAATAGAGCAAAGTCAAAACTAAATGCAAGTGCCCGGAAGCCGTGGGGATGCAGTCTCAGCCAGTCCCAGTCTCTTTCAGTGCTTCTGACCTTCCTAGGGGCATGTGATCGTATCCACATTTAGTGAAAGGGAACTGAGCCTTAGGTCAGTTAATAAGTGGAGAATGCATGGTTCTAAATTAACTTTTTTTTCACCCCAGGATCGTGTGTGCTTTACTTCACATGTGGGAAGAGAAACAAGACACAATTAAATGGCAGTATCAGAATATGACCAGACACCCACCCCGAAAAGTGCTAAATAGCTTGAGGAGATCGTTAACTTTATGTATCAACTTTATTAAGCTCAGGGATGCCCAGAGAGCTGGGAAACATTATTTCTGGGTGTGTCTGTAAGGTTATTTCTGGACGAGATTAGCATTAGTACGGGGAGAACTAGTAAAGACCTTCCTCACCAAGGCAGACAGGCATCGTCCAACACTTTGAAGGTCTGAGGAAAACAAAAAAAGGTAAAGGAAAAGTAAATTTGGTCTTTACTTGAGGTGGGACACCCATGTTCTCCTGCACTTGAATCAGTGCCCCTGCTTCTCAGGCTTTCGGATGCAGACTAAGTTACATCGTGAGCTTTCCTGTTCTCCAGTTTGCAGATGGCAGTCATGGGAACTCTCCACCACCATAATCATGACACCCAGTTCCCCTGACATCTCTCTCCCAATCTCCTATTGATTCTGTTTCTCTAGAGAACCCTACTATATCTGAGTAATAAATATTCTGTATAAAGACTGAATATCTGGTATAAACTGCGAGAAGTTAGGCAAGATCCCCCTGGAAAATAAGCCCAAAACTTAAACCAATGACCTTTCATGTAAAGACACTAGAAAAATAGGAAAATTGAATAAATAAAATCCAAGTAGGTAGATAAGAATAGAATCAGTGAAGTAGAACACAGAAATCAGTAGGAAACTTCAATGAAACCAAGGTCTGATTCTTTAAGAAGATAAAAGTGATAAGCCTCTAACCAAACATCAGGAAAGAAAGAAGAAAGAAATTACCAGTGTAAGGAGTGAAAGAGGTGAGGCCACTACAGATAGGTAAGATATTAAAATGATAATAATGAATATTAAATACAATGCTATGTCAATAAATTTGAAACTTAGGTGAAGTAGACAAATGTCTTGAAAGACACAAACTACCAAAGCTGATTCAAAAAAGACTTAGATAAACAGAATAGTTTTATATTTCTTTTAAAAATTGAAATTGTAACTAGAAACATTTACACAAAGGCAATGTTGGGCCCAGATAGAATTATGAGGAAATTGAATGAGGAATTTAACAGAGAAATAATACCAAAACCAGAAAATAGAAAAGTAGGAACTACTTTCCAACTTATAATATGAGGCTAGCATTGATTTCACTCTAATACCAGGAGAGAAAGTAAAATATCCCTCATAAACATAGATGGGAAGATCTTTTAACAACAATTTAGCAAATCAAATCCAATGATATCTAAAAGGGATTATGCATCATGACCAAGTGACATTTTAACCAAGTAATACAAGTTCAGTTTAGTATTAGAAAATCTATCAGTATAGTTCATCACCTTGATAAACTAAAACACAAGCCAAATGGACATCTCAATAAATTCTGAAAAAGCATTTAACAAAATCCAATAATCCTATGAAAAACTCTTAGTTAACTGGTAATTGAAGGAAACATTCTTACCTGATTTTTTAAAAATCTGTGAAACTGTTAGTTAATGTTATAGCTAGTGGTACAAAATGAATATCTCTGTGGGGGGATGGGTAAAATAGTGGGGATTAAGGAGGGCCCTCGTGACAAGCACCGGGTGCTGTGTGGAGTTGCTGATTCACCAACTGCACATCTGAAACTAATGTAACACTGTACGTTAACTACACTCGACTTAAAAAAATTCTTCCCTTAGTATCAAGAACAAAGTAAAGATGTCACCCCTCATGTCTTTTATTCAACAATGTATTGACTGTTCTAATCAGTGTAGTTAGAGCAAGGAAAGGGAATAAAATCATGCTAGTGGGAAAGAAAGAAAAAACACTGTCCTTATGCCCAAATAACTTGGTCATCTATGTAGAAAATTCTATGGAAACTACAAAAAGAAAAAGCCACTAGAACTTGTGTAATATATATGGTAGCCAATTTGTAGGGTACAAAATCAATATATAAAAATTGGGCAGGGGCGCCTGGGTGGCTTAGTGCATTAAGCGTCTGACTTCGGCTCAGGTCATGATCCCAGGATCCTGGGATCGAGTCCCGCATCGGGCTCCCTGCTCAGTGGGGAGCCTGCTTCTCCCTCTCCCTCTGCTGCTCCTCCTGCTTGTGCTCTCTGTCTCTGTCAAATAAATAAGTAAAATCTTAAAAAAAAAAAAAAATCAGGCATATGGTTACGGAGCAGCAACTAAAATGAGATATAGCAATAATAAACCTATTTATATGACATCAAAAATATGAAATAATTAGGAATAAATCTAGCAAAAATGTGTGAGACTTGTACATTTAACACTATATAACATTGATGATAAAAATAAAAGATGACATATAAAGATCTATAGTGTTCAGGAATCAGAAGAGTCAATATTGTCAGAATGTTAATTTTCCCCAAATTTATCCAGAATTTCAGTGCAACAACATCAAACTCCCAGCAGACTTTAAAAATGGAAAGTGAGGTGCTGATTATAAAATCAAATGGCAAAAAAAATAAAAAAGACAAAAACAAAAAATCCCTAGAACTGAAAGTGCTTTGAAAAAGACAAAATAAAAAAGACTTACACAGCTTAACTTCAAGACATATTCTGTAGCTACAGTAATAAGACACTATGGTTTGGTTTCAGGATAGACAAATGGATGGAACAGAATTGAGTTCATAAATATACTCATAGAATAAAATGTTTGTGACCTAGATTTGGCAAAGATTATTGAGAAACAATAGAAAAATTTTATGCAGAAAAAATTGATAGATTGGACTTAAAAATTACAAACTTCTGTTCATCAAAAGACATTACTAGTAAATTAAAAATATAAGTGACAGATTCAGAGCAAATGTTTGAAAATCTGGTTCTGATAAAGAACTTATATCCACAATATATAAAGAACTTCCACAACACAACAGTAAGGGTGGGTGGTGGTGGTGGTGAATTACTTAATTTCAAAAATGGATAAAACATCTAAATATATATTTTATAAAGAAGATAAATGGATGACAAATAAGAACATGAAAAGATGCTAAACATCATTACACATTAGGTACAAGCAAAACAAAAAGCACAATGAGCTACTCTCACCTGCAAATATCTGAACTTCAAAACATTGATCATTCCTAATGTTGTCAGGGATGTGGTATAACAAGAATTCTTAAACCATGTTGGTGGGATGTAAAATAGTACAACTACTTTAAGCTGTTTTCCCTCTTTTTAGAGCTTTCATTGTAATTGAGCATTTGATATGATTCAGTTTTATCCTCTTTCTCGGTGTACCGTGTATAATCTGTTGAGGTTAATGTAGAGCATGAAATCATCCATAATACCTGGTTTGCTAAAATGTAACACAGAGGCCACTGGGGGCAGGGAAGGTTTGGAAGAAGGGTATAAGCCTTTGGAATGCCGAGGTCTGCGTGACCACGGCCACTCTGTGGTTGGAATGACCCAGGGAGCTGCCTTCCCCCAAGCTGTCTTAGACCAAACAGCCGCCGGTGATCTAAGAGATGTATGCACTGTCCCTTAGGCTATGTTTAGCAGAACTCCTAGAACACGCAGATTAGCGTATCGTTTCTCTCCCATAAACAGGTCCTCTTAGTTCCAGTGAGACCCCTTGTCACACATCACGTGCTTGAGACACAGTGATAAGGATTTGTGATTATCCTCAAGGACCAATAAAGGCAGGACCAAAGAAGGGCAAAGATCTTGGTCTGTGAACGTTGACCCTCTTGCCTTCTCCTCTCTTTTACAGCAAAGTTTGGAGAAATCTTTCATCCGTTGGTACAAGGATTGCTAGCCATTTCTGGCACAATCCTTTTAAGAAAAACTTTTTGCAGTTGCTCTAGGATTTAGGCATTTTTAAATGGTTTGAGTCCACCTTCAAGTAATGCTGTACCACCCACCGTGTAGTCCGGGAACTTTGTAGCAGAATGTTTAGTCCTCCCTCTCATCCTTGTGACATTCCCGTCTTGCAGTTCACTCATCCATGTACTATAAGTACCCAATACATTCCTACTATTACTCCTTCTAACAAACAGCTGTCTTTTTTTTTTTTAAGTTTTTGTTTAAATTCTAGTTAGTTAGGGATGCCTGGGTGGCTCAGTCAGTTAAGCATTCAATTGTTGGTTTCAGCTCAGGTCCTGATCTCAGGGTTACGAGATCCTGCACTGGGCTCCACACTCAGCTGGGGGTCTGCTTGAGATCCTCTCCCTCTCCCTCTGCCCCTCCCACTCACACTCACTCTCTGTCTCTCAAATAAATACAATAAATCTTTTATAAAAATTTTAGTTAGCTAGCATATAGTGCAGTATTGCTTTCAGGAGTAGAGTTTAATGATTCGTCATTTCCATACAACACCCAGCGCTCATCACAACAGGTGCCCTCCTTAATACCCGTCACCCATCTAGCCCACCTCCTACCCTCTCCCCTCCAGTAGCCCTCAGTGTGTTCTCTGTAGCTAAGAGTCCTTATGGTTTGCCTCTCTGTCTCTCTTTCTCTCTCTCTTTTTCCCATTCCCTAAGGTTCATAAAGATTGACCAAAAAATTAACAGTTTTGTCTCTAGTTACCCATCTTCCGATGCTCTCCCTGTCTTTGTGTGGATCCAGGTGTGTGACTTCTGTTATTTTCTTCTTCTGTTCAAAGAACTTTTTAAAACATTTTTTTTCGGGGAAGGTCTGCTGGTAATACATTTCCTCAGTCTTTGCGTGTCTGGGAAAATATTTCTCCTTCACTTTTTCTGGGCGGGGGGGGGGGTGGTGGTAAAGATTTTATTTATTTATTTGAGAGAGAGAGAGAAAGCATGAGCAGCAGGAGGGACAGAGGGAGCCCAACATGGGGCTTCATTCTGGAACCCTTGGATCATGACCTGAGCCGAAGGCCGATGCTTAACCAACTGAGCCACCCAAGGGCCCCTTCTCCTTCACTTTTGGAGGATGCTTTCATCGGACATAGAATTCCTGCTGGCAAGGTTTTTTTTTTTTCTTCTAATATTTTATAAAGATTTTACTCCACTTTCCTCCTGTGCTCCAATTGTGATAAGAAGTCTGGTGCAATTATTAATTTTATTCTTCTATGGGTGATATGATTTTCTTTAGGACTTTTTCTTTGCCTTCAGTTTTTGAAGTTTGAATGAAATACCCCTAACTGTGAGGGGTTTTGTTTCGTTTGGCTTGGTATTTAACCTACCTGGTTTTCTCTGAACTTCCTACATCTGTAGTTGGGTGCCTATCATTAATTTTAAAATTTTCTCAGTCATTATTACTTTAAATATCTCTTCTTATCTGTTCTTTCTTCTCCATTTGACATTCCAATTATGCATGTATTGTAACTTTTGAAATTACCCCACAGTTCTTAGATGCTCTGGGTTTTTTGTTTGTTTAATTTTTTCTTCCCTGTTTCAGTTTTGGAAGTCTCTATTAAGTTATCTTGAAGTTCATCAGTCCTTTTCTCCGCTGTAGCAAGTCTACTGATAAGTGTGTTCAAGGTACTCATACTTCTTTCCCATACTTCTTTCTCTGGTGCAGCATTCTCAATCTATTTCCTTGAAACCCTCTTCCCTATTATCTTCTCCCCGACCCTAGGTGGGACATAGGCTAAAGCAGGTTGAACAGGGCGGAATTTTGATCAGCCAGCTGGGATGAGCTTTAGTAAAATTTTGTGGTAAGCCTTCTGGTAACATCCTTCCCTCTAAACTGTAGCCCTTTGTTAAAGAGAAGGATGTCGGTGGTTTTCACAATGGCTCTTCCTCCCCTCCCCTTTCCAGGTCCAGGATATTTGCCCCAATTCCTCCCATGAGAACACTCTGGACTTCCTGGACAGAAAGTGCATGAAAATGTGGGGGATTTCTATGAATATAGCCTTTAAGATCTTCTCTTTCTTGCAGTTGTCTGTACCCAGTCTCCAGGATGTTGTCAAAACTACTAGTTAAGTCAGTGGTGCTACTAAGAGGATTGAGGTTCTTCTGCCCCATGTAAACAAATCTTGGATAGTGTATTTCTCTGAATTCATCTCTGTCTCTAAATTTCAGAGTGATGGCTTTCTCTGCAACCTCTGTTCTCCGATGGATGGGTCCAAATACGGTTGATCCCTGCCTCCCCCAGCATTTTCTTGTTAAGGAGGGGAGGGACAATTTTCAAGCTCTTTACCTACCAGAGCTAAAAGTGGAAGTGGTGCAACTGCTTTGGAAAACCATTCAGCAGCTTTTTAAAAAGTTAAATATGTAGACTTATCGTATGATCTAGTCATTCCACTCCTTGGTACTTCTCTGTGAGAAATTATAACATATGTCCATACGAAGACTCGTACATAAATGTTCATAGTAGAACTGTTCATTATATCCAAAAACATGGAATCAGTACAAATTTTCATCAGTTGGTGATGGATATATAAGTTGTCGTATATCTTGCCAGTGAAATACTGCTCAGAAATAAAAACCATCTGCTCTTGATACGTGTAATGGCGTGGAAGAATCTCAAAATAGTTGTGCTAAGGGAAACAAGTAGACAAAATAAAACAAGACTCCCAGTTTATGAAGTTCTAGAGAATGCAGACTAATCCATATGACAGGAAGCAGATTAATATCTGCATAAAGGGTCAGGATGGTTAGGTGGGAGGAACTACAAAGAGCGCGACAGAACTTTCAGGGCTAGCGGCTATGCTCTCATGTTCACCGTAGTGATCGTTTCGTAGATGCACACGTATGTCAAGACCTACCAAATTACACTCCAACATACACATTTAGTTTTCACCCTAGCTCAGGACTGCTGCTAAGAAAGGGCTAAGGTCCGTAAATTCTGATACTTCTCCCGTCAGAGTGGAATCAAGTTTCCCCTCCCATCAGTTGATCTTAATTTATTGCTTCCAACCGAAAGAATGTGGGAGATTCGTGCTTCCGTGTCTTTGAGTGTGAGCTAAGAAAGGTTCATGTCTGTCTTACCTTCTCAGGATGTTCCTCCTTGGACCCCAGTCACCATTTCGTAAGCACAGGAAGTTACGTGGAAAGACAATGTGTGTATGTTTTAGCCAAGGGTCCAGTTAAAGCACCAGTGAAAAGCAGCACCGATTCCCAGCTGTATGACTACACACTGTCCCCAGTGACCCTGGTCCTCTGCCTTCAAGCTGCCTCCAGTGACACTGAATAGAGCAGCAATGCGGTTTTCCTACAGAACGCTGCTCAAATTGAAGATTCGTCAATACAATAAATATTGTTTTGGTTTTAGCCACTACATTTCAGGCAGGTTTGTTACCCAGCAATTGATAGATGGAACAGTTATTTATTGACTTCATTTGCCCTTTCTTCATTCCCTGTTAATATTAATAGGTAATCAGTGACTTCTGGTAAGTGTAAGTGTGAGTATGTGTGTGCGAGAAAGGATGTTGACTATTTAAAATAAGGCAAAAAATGTATCATCATGTGCCCTTTTAATATGACAACTTCATGCAAGCAATCTTTTGGGCTTTTATTCCGAACACCTGTGTCTTCTTTGGATGAAATCCTATTGATCACACTGAACTTAATGAAAATCAAGCCTTCCCTCTAAATCTTGTAGGGTTAAAATAAATTTAAGCCACTCTTTTTGAATTCCATATATTATATGCTTGTTTGGGAGGGAGAAAAGGTATTTTTATATACATACAAAATCCTAAAGGAAATTAATATATTTCCTACTTTCATTTTTGAGAACCAGTATTTGTAATTCTTATGACAGAGTGATTAGACTATTCTGAGATGGTTTGCATTTTTAGGTCTTGATTTATTACATAATTTATTATATCAATCTAATCCCTTTATCTAATAAATTAAGTCTAATCTGAAGTCACATCTCTCCATATTACAGGACATCTAAACCAAAGTATAACCAATCAGATGTTGTAGCAACCGTTGGCATCACCTAACTCAGTCTCTGTCTGAAGAAGCTTGGTTCTTTAATAGTTTAATAGTAAACTACGTTACGTTCAAATCAGGGTAATCAGGAGAAATTTCATATAAGTTATTATTGTGGATTTTAAAGTGGGGATAAACTTTTAATAGGTATTTTATTGAATCATATAGAACCATATAGCATTTTGTAGATCAAAATGAATACGTAATGCTAATTTTATATCATTCTGCCTTATTACATAGGATGTCTTAGAAATAAGAGAAACATACTATATTGCACACTATCAGAGAAATACTTTTGATTTAGTGAACAGAATTTTAAAAGATTATGTCAGACATGTTCCAGTAGAAATCAAAGGGTATCCAGGCAATTGAAGATATGAAAGTTACTATCATTTCTCAAATAATTATATCCCACCATAAACCAATTTAAGAACCTGAATCTGAATATAAGTGACTCAACCATGGCCATTTAGAGTACAGAATTGTGTCCTGACTCAATTAATACAGAAATGTAGGTGTCCATGTAGTCATTTATGAGGTGCTGGTATGTATAAAGTTTATCTGCCTTATTTTTCTGTGTTAAAATATTTGGTAACATGGGTGATGACTCCCTATCAGTAGACAATTCAGGTTTTCCCCGGTACTGGACACAGGTATCCAAGATGATGCATGGAGAGAGAGTCATAGGTGGTCAGAGAAATCAATAGAGGTAGGTAGGTAGGCAGGTATGTACATAAAATGCATTTTACACACACTTGCCAACATAAGATACAGCAATTCCAAGTCACTACTTTTCAAATATATGCAAACATGAAGCTCTCTTTATTCTGGTTGTCTCTAAATATCTACTCCTCTTTGACAAAGAGGAACTGAAGTTAGTTCTATTAAACAGAGAGTCCAGTCCGAAACTATTGGAGTCGAGAGAAGATGAGACTTTCAGTGATGATCCAGGTCCAGTCTTCAGTTCAGGTTTTACTTCTCCTGTTATCAACCCTTCATCTTCTCCCTGGTCCTGCATTTAATTTCACAGAGTTCACCTGTGTTATTTCGGGCATAGTGTTGGGAGGGAGAAGTGTTAAGACCTGTTTGGGAGAATGCATAGTTGTGTGGCTGGTGACTGCTCTGCTGGCTGAAAATGCTGCTGCCTCGAATGGTCTGACCATGGGCTGTTGCAAGGGATTGGCTCTATCAGACAGTGTGTCCAAGATTTATCAGGCTGGCTACTGAGCCTCGTTTGCACAACCTCAGATGTCAGGAACGATGACATGGGCACGGGCTCGGGGGGTCTGGGACTTCCTGAGCAGGCTGTTTAGTGGAGGGAGAGCCTCCTGTCAAAGACAACCCAGGCCCCGCTACCCTCCAGAGTCTAATCTAAATTCACAAGAAATACACCAACCCCTACAGGGACGGAATCTGACGTCCACCACTGCTCGTCTGGCCCCGGGCAGGTGACCTGCCCTTGCTGTGCCCCAGTTCTGGCTCTAAGCACAACTGAGAGCTGGAGAAGATGTCGCTAGTATTTTCAACTGTGACCTTTCCCCAGAATAATCTGACACTTCCCTGTTAACCCTTAGCAGTGAGCACATCAGAAGGAAGGTATAAGTGTTTTACACGCCTCTATAAAAATGGAAAGCATTAGGAATGGCCCGGCAGAGTCAGTCAGCGTAACAGGACTTTGAGTATTTCTGGGAAAGATGAAGTACGTCGGTCTCATCTGCACTAGCACAAGAGTAAGGAGATCATTCTAGTCTGCGCTACCAGTTTAGAGGTGAAAGCCTGGGTTCTGAGCGTGCCTGGAACTGAATCCTGTTCTCCTAGTTGCTGTGTGCCCTTCGGCAAATTAGTTGACTTCATGTTTTAGTTTCCTCATCTGTATAACGGGGATATTATTGGTGCTTCTTCATAAGGTTGTTGTGTTGATTTAAATATCTCAATACCTGACATGCAGGAAATATTAAATAACGGCTTTGTTGACATAAAAAAAAAAACAACTCAGGCAGTTAAATATCTTCACGGATTACACTGAACATCCCAACAATGATCTCATAAATAAATTTAAAAACATAATTTATCATGATTATGGAACATTTGAGAGAAGGCTGTGACATTCGTCATTGAGTTTCACACCAAAAAAAAAAAAAAAAAAAGTTCTATTTCTTAAGCCTAAATACCCAGTTTTCCCAGTGCCATGTCCAAAAGGACTGTTAATATTGTAGGTTGAAAATGCATTATGAATTGTGTGGCGCTAAGCATGTTACTAATTACATATTTTTACTAACTATATATTACTATGTAATATGTAATAATTATTACCCATTACTAATGGTAATAGTAATACTAATGGTAATTACTAATACTAAAGGTAATAATGATTTTTTTTTTACTACTACACAGTTTATTCTCAGTAGTTGTTCCTTGGGTTACATATCAAATACAACGTGTGATCTAAGTATACATTGAACTTGAGAAGAATCAAACTCATATGCAAGATAAAAAGCTTAGCTTTCCAAGTAAGCAGATTTGGTTTGTAAGAGTAGGCTATAAAACACTGCCTTAAATGAACTATGAGAATTTTGGGATGCCTGGGTGGCTCAGTTGGTTGAGCAGCTGCCTTCGGCTCAGGTCGTGATCCCGGCGTCCTGGGATCGAGTCCCACATCGGGCTCCTTGCTTGGCAGGGAGTCTGCTTCTCCCTCTGCCTCTGCTCGCTCGCTCTCTCTCTCTCTCTGACAAATAAATAAATAAATAAAATCTTTAAAAAAATCAACTATGAGAATTTTTAATTACAGAGAAATCCGATCTTCTACAAATATTTTTTAAAGGAAAAAAAAAAGGAATACTGAGGAATAGAACATTTTTCCTTAAACTCTATTTTTTAAAATCTGTAAGGCAGCAGTAGAACTACTTATTGGCTCCAAGATACGATTATATACAATGACATTATTTGTACCTGTTCAGCCCTTATTAAGCATTTCTGCGGAACGGACATCTGGTTACCCATCCATTAGGGTTAGCCCAGGCTGAACCCTGCACTGCTCTTTTCTGTGCGGATTTAAAAGGACAGGCATAAAATCCGTCTGAGTCTATTCATGAGACAGCACTGACCAGATACAGATCAGTTCCCCACAGTTTGTTATCCTGGAAAGGATCGGGTCAAAATTTCTTCCTGATTTCCTGGTGCTAAAAAATAAGAGAGAAATGGCAGTGTACTTTTTTGTTGGGTAGGAAGCAAAATACATAAATAAATAAATAAATAAATAAATAAATAAATAAATAATTGGGAATATAAACTCCCAATTATCCCTTTATATGACCCAAATTCTGGGTTGTAAAGGCATAGCTTGCCCATCATTTTCATGTGAGGCACATATTCAGCCAATCCGTAGTGTGCCCCACAGGGAGTTGGGTAGCTATTCGCTCAAACCTGAAGACTAAATCCTCAGATCCGGAATTGGGGCCATCCTGAAAGCATTTCCCGAAGTTAGCAGCGATACTGATATCGGTAGAGATAGCACAACGTACATTAAAATCCAAACTTTATTATGCCTGAAGAAATCTCATTTTTAACCTCCCTTCCCAAACGATTTCAAGATACTTTTCTTCACAGGACGTGCGTTATTTTCAGTAAGTTTTACAGATTCGGACACACTCTGAACCAGAGACACCAAACCCCGCCACACAGTATCCACCTTGTGACCCTGGCCAGGAGGGGCCAGTTCCGTCCAGGAACGGGGAAGTGACGGTTGTCGGGAAACGAGGCGATTGGTGCCCTTGAAGCGGCGGCTTCTCAGCTGCGGGCACTCGCGGTGGGGTCGCTGGACGGGGCGGTGTGGGTGAGTCCCCACTGTCTCTCAGGACCCCCGAAGCCCATCATGTCCCGGTTTGAGGCCGCCTGCGGTTCCGAAGCGCGGTCCCTGTGAAGCGGGACAGACCAACGTCGCCGTCGCCGCGACCCGCCGCCGGCCCCCGGGGGTCCGCAGCCGCGCCCCTGCCCCCGCCCCCGCGGGTCTGTCGGGAGCGCCCCGGGCCGAGAACGTGTTTTGCACTGGGACTTCTGCATGCAACCCTCCCAGTCGAGTGTCCGCGGTCTGCACGAGCTCCATCCTCGGTCTGGGATCTTCCGAAGGCCTTACGGACTTGAGGGGACACTAGCGGGGGGGGGGGGGGTTGCAGAGGCAAGGGAGGAGCAGGCTCCCCGCCCAGCAGGGACCCAGCCTGGGGCTCCGTCCCAGGAACCCAGGTCATGGCCTGAGCCCCAGGCACAGGCTTCCCCGGCGGGTCAAGGCGCCCTTGCTGACCAGGGATGGAAATAATGTCTTCTCCCTCGGTGTTTGTCCAACACTCCTCAGTCCTTAGCTACCACTCAGGTCCTGTATCTTGAAAATGTCTCATATCTGTGCCCAATTCTAAAACCCTTAACCACAAAAGCATGAATGATTTCCTATGAAATTTAATATCCACACTCATGAAGTACCATACCTTCTACAGAATAGAGTTTAAGCACACAATAAAAATAAATTCCAGCATTAATGTCCTCAAAGTAAGCTAACGTAGAGTGGTGGGTGCCATATGGAAACAAAAATTTCTAATGTTTTAAAATAACTGCATAGTATTGAAGATTTATACCGTAACTGCATCTGAATTCATTGGGGTAGGTGTTGAGGCAATGGGGAGTCTGTGACCATACACGAAAGGCTTAAACCATTTTAACAGCTGACTAGCAATCCTAAAAATAATCCTTTAAATTAATACAATGAAATATGTTTAATGCCCAGAAGGATCAAAAAGCAATATTTTTCTAAAATTAATATTTGAAATAACAGAATTATGATTTAATAGGAATGATACAGCTTTCTCAAACTAGGTAATCTGTATTTGAATAGCAATCTAAGACGGATCATTACCTCCCCTTGAATTGCTTCAGACTGACCTTCAGTTAGACGATGACATTGATTCCGTTCTTGAGCTCTGAGTTATGGAAAACCCCTTATGGAACACACCCCACCTCTATCCTTTCCCATCACGCCAGTATTTCAAACCCAACAGAAAGAACAAAGCAATCAAGGGGCACGAATAGGTACTAAAATCACCTGCAAAGAGGAGATAGAGAGCGTACTTTACAAGAGTACTTTAATAATTATAAAATATGAAATAAGACTAAGAGCAACACAATAAATTTAGTAACCTACACGTGGAGTTCATTTATGGAAGCAAATATCTCCAAGAGCTTATAGGCAATAAAACCTTGACAAGCTCTAAATATTAATGCAGCAAGCTCTTAAAAATATCCATTTCAGGCCAATTCTTAGACCAGACATGGCAAAAAACCTAATGTTTGGAACAGTATTTCTTTATTTTATATAACGTTACCTATCTTACAAAATATTTCTTATGTGTTATGTCTTTTCATAAATACAACTCTGCCAAGGAGAAAAGGTAAAATACGATATCCATTTTAGAATGAGAAACCAACGATTAGAAAAATTAGGTGACTTGCAGTGTTTTAACTATTAGCCAGTGATGGAGGCAGAGGTGGACCCAGTTCTCCTAATAACACCTCAGGGCTCTTTCCACTCCGTCCTCCAGCTTGTCACGGATTTGGAGTACAATCGTGGAGCATCTTAATATACTTTTGTGGCAAAAGGAGGGGTTAGTTTTTTCTTTTTTCAGTTTGATTTAGATTGAATTTTGCTAAAATTGCCAAGGATAAAGTTGATTTCTGCATCACAGGAGCTGGACGGAGCATTTGTTAGCACTTTCTTGGCATCTACTCAACATTTCCCCAGCAGCTCCAGACTTTTGTCTGATGCAGCTCCTTGTTTAGAGCAAGTGTCCTGAGTTAAGTCAGTCAGGTTTTTTGTGTTTTGTTTTTCATGATCTATCAATGGGTAGCCATCATTCTCCCTAACATGTACGTCTTTTAGCATCAGTAGTGAATGTAATAGCAGTAACTTATTGGGGACTTCTGATGAGCTAGGCACTGTTTGACCTGTATCAACAGTTCATTTAACACTTATAATTATGCTATAAAACACATTACGATTTGGTCCATTTCATAGATAAGAAAACTAAATGTCTTAAGTTTCTATATAGAACTATTTAAGATTCTTGACAAGGGGTTATGTAACTAGTGAGTGACCATGCCAGGACTCAAAGCCTGGAAATCTACCAAGGCCATAAAATCTGGGAACATACATCATTGGCGTCCTACAGCAAATATACAGAGTTCCCAAAAAAGGGATGTGGAATTCAGGCTTATATAAGTGCCTACATCCTAAGACCAATACTGCACTTTTTGTTAGCTACCTGGAATTTGAATAAAAGTTCGAAGAAAGTGCCTGTAAAGTCCATCCTGTACGTACTGCCTGCCTCCTCTCCATGTCTGCTCTCCATCAATTCCCTTAGTCCAACAGCACTTGCCTCTCTGGCTCCCCTCCCCCCAGGGTGTCTATATTATCTGTAGTTTTGCATGTTTCTGGTTTATAATATACCTTTTGTGTCCACATTTGTGGGTTTTCCCCCCTCTTTCTGGGTCCGCACAAATAACATGGATTGTTTTGTAATCTAATATCCTTGAAAGCCCTGGTAGTCTGGCCCTCCCGTCCTCCTCCTGGTTCTTTCACCAGGCATTTTGTAAAAGTAACACCACCAGCCATCTGAGCGCCCTCCACACTCCAAACTGTGGGACTCTGGGTTAGCTCCAGTTTTCGGGGTTGTCGGTTTATAGGGTCTGGAATTTACCATGTGGGTATTAACTATTTAGAAAAGTCCCAGAGGATGATAATCTAAGGTAGATCTTCTCTCCCTTTCCAGAGCTAATCAGAGTCCTTGGAATCAGGAAAGTGGAGATGGAGATGGGAAAAACGTTTCTTACTTGAAAGGAATTGGGTATTTTTCTCTTTGAAGTGCAGAATAGTTTGACCATTTTGGGGTAATCTGGAACATCAGCAGGAGGAAGATAGTTCATAGCTTTGCCCAGGTCGTCAGAGGACTCTCTAGCGTTACCCCAGTATTTTTAATTGAGGACTTGGGATGCAGAGAGTTTGCAACATAACGGTATCTCAAATATGGTCTTAACTAACAAACAGACCCCAGTTATAAACCATGAGTACCAGCCCCCTCACCAGTGGACTGGAGCTACAGAGCACTTGTCATCGCAGCAGTCTCAAAGTGAACAGAAAACTTTAAGTTTACATCTACCTTTTTAAAAATTCAATATAATTATGCTTTGTTACAATTTCTATAAATAGATTTTTACTGAATTGTTTCAGGAATGTTCTCACTGACTATAATTGTACAGCTGTGTTGCAATGTTATTCAGCCACTTGGCTTCAAATTCTGGAATGAATGAACAGGAAAACAAATGACCTAACCGAGTGCAGAATTTAGTTTGTTTGGGTGATAATCAGGCCCTTACATTTTTATGGCTGTTGGAATTCCCTTGTCAATATATTTATCTGAGAGCTGTGTTTTTAACATCTGGAAAGTATATGATCATGAGCGTGTCTTTAAAAGGACAAACTCTATTAAGATTACCATTAACATGACTGTCAACTTTTAAAGTGATTGATGTTTAGTTAATGCTAAATGCTGTATCTCAGAACTTCTAAAAATATAACTAGAGACTTAGTACTAGATGATAGCTTCACAGCTCTCGCCATGTGGAATGATAATCAGAGTTGATCAAAAAATGATCTATCGTTGTACTAAGTAAAGTACATCCATGAAACCAACTTGGCAAACTAGGGAGCAAAAATAAATAACTGAGACAAGCTTTTGGTTTAAAAACATCAGATAAGGAATTCTATTTGCTCCACTGTTTCTTTTGAATTTATAATTGCTATTATTAACACATTTTTTAAAAGTCAAGAATTTTTTTCCTTCCTACATAATTTCACCCACACTTCTTTGATTATATGCTCTAAGATAATAATCATAGTTGCTAGTAGAGGCTTAGGAACTTTATAAACATCAATCAATGTCACAGCTAGAAGTAGATGAACCAAAGAATACAGCCATAGATTCTGAAAGTGCCTTCCCTATGCCACAAGTCATCTTGAAGTAAGACTCATTTCAGACTAAAAGTGAAATGCTCTGCATCTTTCTCAGGGGAGACAAGGGTTATATTACCATCTGTAAAAGAAGACGAGGAAAGGACGGACACAGATCCTCCCACATCTCATTTGAAAAGAGATTTGGTTGTGACCCCGATTCTGCTTCTTCACCCTCAGACCAAACCAGCACAGCTTTGGGCTCTAGAAATTCTGCTGAAGTGGAATAGAACTACGGAGCGAGGGGGTCTCTGTGCCTCTAGGTAAGAAGCAAACGGAGTGACTCGCTCTGTGATCTGCTAATCTCGGGTCTCACCTTACTTCCCACATGTCCTAATGTGTGGGGAGGTGGAGGATAGGGGTGTCTGGGTTCGTCCCCTCTCGAAGGAGGATTATTTAGGGCAGGAGCCACAGGACATGGAAAAGGAGCCAAATAAATTAGAAGTAGCTGTTTCGAAAGATCGAGTCTGGAAAGGGTCCCGGGGAGAACAGTGTACGTTTAAGTTATTTGTCCTTCCCCTTCCAAGTCAGAAACCCCAGAAGCGCTGCTGTGCCGTATCCTTGACTCACAGCAGAAATGGAGCCAGAAGTCGAGTCCTCCGTGGGGGTTAAAGCAGGTCATTAAGTCTCCTGCCCCGGACCCAGAGCATGAACCTGGACCACACGCGTGTCTCCTCTTCGAACCTGCAAACGTCCTGTGGTTTCCGGCAGTAAAACGGTCTTCCTGGCGGGGTCTCGGTTACCCCACGTGTCCCACAGCAACTCCCATCTATTTTGGAATTGATGGAGCGGCGGGTTCGCTCCTACGAACTGCCTTGAAAGGTAACGGATGGGTCATCTCTAGAACACTCCCTCAGCCTTGAAAGGTAACGGATGGGTCATCTCTAGAACACTCCCTCAAACCCGTGAGTTTCGAACGTGCAGTAGTTGAGGCAAGAAAGCCAGGCCGCGTCTCACTCCAGGACCTTGACGACCTCGCGCGCAGGAATGACCCGTTTCCAAGCTGACAGCCCAGGGCAGGCTTTCGCAGTCCACCGGACCTTCTGTAAAATATTCTTAATACCTTCTGTGCCTGAAACAGAGGTTGTCACGGAGACACCATCCTCTTCCCATGGCCACAGCCGGAACGCGCGAAGCCTCTTAATAGAACGACCAGATTCTTCTCTCACATCCCGTCTTTCCAACAAGGCAAGTTGATGTCACATGGTGTAAATCATCCAGAAGCAGTCAACCCAGGGAGAGATTGAGAAGGCGTACAGTCTATTTTTGTTACCTTTTCTTCTTTTACTGTGGAGGAGACCGCATCCTTTAATAGATTAACTGAAGATCTCAAATTTACCTAGTTTGGACTTGAAGAATTAGATACTTCCACATGATACAGTTAATTCCCAGATGTCTCCATGTTTCCCTAAATTTCATCTTGCTTAAACCTCTGTGAAATAAAGTTTAAATATCAGGAAGAAAAGAAAACATTATGAAACTGAATATGGTGACTTAAAAATAATTGTTAGAATTTTTGTAAGCAATTCAAAATAGTTACAACAAATTCTGTCATAACAACTTTTAGAGAGTCTCTGGGTTCAGTTTCCAGGGCCAGTATTCTGCTTGGAAAGCCTCCAGCTCACAGTTAAAACTGTTGCATTTGCAATTAGGTGAAATATTTCATTCAAATTGATAGTTTTTGGACTATCTTTCTGAAATCATTATAATTCTGGGATTCCTATATTGTATCTACTATAAAATGCGTCATCTCCTTAGATCAAGAAAGCCAAATCAGGCAATTCTTGCCATTATAGTTGTTTGTTTGTCTTTATCTTTTCCTGAAAGACAAATTCAGTTGTCCTAAACTATTTAATCTAGAAATGTTAAAATAATCTCAAAATATAGTTTACTTTACTTTTATGAAAATAAGTCCTTATCCCCCTATTCTACGTGTTGACTATCACCTTAATACCATATTAGGCTTCTTTCTCAAAAAAAAAGAATCACTCAGTTTAATATTTTCTGTAAGAAGCATACAGATTTTAGACACAATTTTGCCAGTACTGTGTCTAATCATGGTCCCTCATCAAGAAAACAGCTCAAAATAGAGTCAGCTCTCCGCCATGCTCATTGATCTTGCCGTGACTCCACAAATAGATTCTGTGTTCTAGCATGTACAGTCTTAAAATAGAGCCTGTGCTACTAACTCATCAACAGAGCCTGTATCATGGGACTTTAAGACCCAAACTCAGAAGGTCCTGGCAGATGACATCCCCTTCTTATCGGCCATAGTGCATGAATTAGCCCCACCCGTGCTTTTATAATATCTGAATAATTTACAGACTATTTTTACATCAATACCCTGTATCAAGTAGACAAAGCTTGTGTCCATTTGTATGTTGGTAGTTTGATTTATTATTAAAAAAAACAAGAGTCGGTATAAAAAACTAATTAAACAGTTGGCTAATTATTACCAGAAAGAACAATTTAGTATGAATGAAATAAAGATTAAATCATAAGTTTTGAAAGAATTTGTCAAAGTTTAAATTAATATTAAAATACTCCTTCTGATATATTAAGTAATGCTACCATTTTGGGATATTTTGCTGTAATTCATCCTAAAATGTTCACTAGGTAACACCCCTTACCAAAAAAAGGGGAAGCTGGGCAGGAGAGGTCAAATATTTGTGGATGTTTGTGAACAACAAGGTGATAAAGTGGTAATGGCATATCTTTAAAAAAATTATGTCGAAACCAGCTTTTCCACTTTTTATATTGCAATACATTGAAAATCTGCCCAAGGAACTTGGCAGTGAAAATGCTCTCTTAGTTTTAAAAATAAAAATGGCCCTTCCAACAAGTTCCGCTATAACTCAATTCTCTTTGGAAGTAAAATGGTCTTTTACCATGTAGTTTTCATTTTTTTTAATTACTTTTACCTAATCCGTATTATCAATGTCAAGAAATTTATTTGGCTTCTTTTAAATATCAGTAACCGTCTAGTTCTTGTGGTGCTGGATTATCACTTTTTAATTCGAACTTTAGTCTTATTTTTTATGTATTTACAAGTAGGTCAGGATGTATGTATGTATGTATGTATTTTTTTTAAGATTTTATTTATTTACTTAACAAAGAGAGACACAGTGAGAGAGAGAACACGAGCAGAGAGAGTGGGAGAGGGAGAAGGAGAAGCAGGCTTCCCACCAAGCAGGGAGCCCAAAGCGGGGCTCTACGTGGGGCTCGATCCCAGGACCGTCATGACCTGAGCCGAAGGCAGACGCTTAACGACTGGGCCACCCAGGTGTCTCTGTGTTTATTTATTTTGTCTCATAGTGTCCACTGAAAGACTGTACCCTGCCCAGGACTGCGTCGTCGAGAGAAAAGGGCATACTTGAAAAGCTTTCCCTAACCTGTTTGTGAAGCGTGACACCCAGGACTCCCCTAGCTTGAGCCCAGACCAGACACCTCCTGTATCCCAAGGGGCTGCCTACAGTCTCGTGTCCCTCAGACGCAGACGCTTTTTCCTCTGTCGTGGGCCAGTCCAGTTTTAGTCTGAGGGAGACAACCAGTAGACTTGCCAGTTTGCAATTTTGTCAACTCCTGCCATTTATATAATTTAGTATTGTGAGTCACTTTAAATCCATTTTGAAATTAGTCATGGTCCAACTGTGTTTTCTTACAAATGACAAAAACTACAGTCAACGTCTTTTCCCAGTCCCTTCACATTATACCACGTTCGGATCCCTGTGGGTGACGTCAGCCACCATCTCCGTTCCCCCCGCGACCCAGCCACACCTAGACGCGAACAGCGTCTCCGGGTCGACCGCACCAGCAGCCGCGCTCCCCTCTATGACCCTTGACCCTTTTGCTCCCAGTAAAATTCCTGCTTCAGCGTCAGGTCACCTACCAGTCAACGGACCCTAGTGATAACATTAAATTATGGCCAAAGTACAATAGGTCCCTTTCCAGGCTAATCTGAAGGGGAAGGAGAAAAACACTTATTGTATCTAAATCATGCCAACAATTAGAACTTACCTTATTTAGCTGTTTCCCCAGGCACCGTCATAATATGAAAATGCCCTAATTTTAGTAAAATTTTGAAATTTTAAAATTAGTTTTATTGCATAATTAATATGATTTAAGTTATTGTTTTGGTTGAATTATGTTCTCGAAACTTCTCTGTTGGATTTATATTTGTAAACAGCAGCTATTCGGTCTTCAGGGCGGTGCTTGGCTCAAGTCACGGGCCAAGGGCTGACGGTCCTTTTCGGGTCCATCACGCCGGCCAGCAGAATCCCAGGCAGAAGATGAACGACTACATGTTGGGGCTCCTGGCTGGCTCAGTCAGTAGAGCCTGTGAGGGGTTGTGGGTTCGAGCCCACGCTGGGTATGGAGATTACTTAAAAACAAAATCTCAAACAAAAACCGGTGACTCGCAGCTTTTGACTTACTTTAGGAGCGGGGCGCCGCCAGCCGCCGTGCGCCTGCGCTGTGAAGCGGTGTGCCTGCTGTCGAGCGCTACCAATTCTCGTGTTTTGTGAAGCATTTTGATGTCTATTACCCCAAAGGCGCCAGACCATGACTACCCGGCTGCCGGCTTCAGACGCAGACCCTCCGCCTCGCCTACCCCCTCGCGCGCCCCGTTCGATTACCGGCTCTCGAGGCAGCCAGGGTATTTGGGGAGCTGCTCGGTAGGTCTCTTGGACGTGTTCGGGTTTTCTTTATCGGCCTCTGCTTTTGGGTGTGCAACGGAGAATCAGCACCAAACCCAGAAGACCCGGCGCCATCGTAGCGCGAGTGTGGATCAGCTGTGCCCAATCTCGAGGCGCTTCACAGCCAAGCTGCGCGCTGAGGAAGAGAACTCCGGCTCGCGCTTCGTTTCACACGGTCGCCTGGAGCCGGGGTGGAGCAGTTAACGACGACGAGGGCGCAAAGCGGATGACCCGCGGCTACTGATGAGTCCCCCGTCCGGATGTTACCAAGGTTGTTACTCTTTGCGAAGGCGCAGCCTCTGTGGTATGACCTGAAGTGTGTTGATGAAATTTCATGATGGCGATGAGTATGGATTTCTATTAAGGCAAAAATAATTCCTCTTTCTTTCTGTATGAATTTTCTAAAAAATCACACAGTTTGGAAAACAGAATACTTGCCTCGTACCAACTTACCATAGACACAGAGTTGCTCAACAGTCTGAGTATCCTAGAAGATGCGGCAGCGGTGCGCTGAAAAAAGAAAAAAGTCTGTGCTGTTCTAGTTAAAATTATAATCACGACTTTGATTGTGTAACAAGATTTAATTTTAGGTAAGATCACATACTTATGTTTTTTTTTTTTAAGCTTTTATTTCTTTATTTGACAGAGAGAGACACAGAGAGGGAGGGAACACAAGCAGGGGGAGTGGGAGAGGGAGAAGCAGGCTCCCCTCTGAGCAGGGAGCCCGATGCAGGGCTTGACCCCAAGAACCCTGGGATCATGACCAGAGCCGAAGGCAGTTGCTTAACAACGGAGCCACCCACGTGCCCCAACGTTTATTTTGTCTTATTTCCAAAATCAGATATAAAATTTTCTAAACTCCTCGCATCATACACGGATCAATTTAAATTTATTCAACTTCCTTCAAATAGAGACACTTTCATTACTCGTTTGCGGCAACAAGTCTACTACTTGTTAATAATGGGCTGTTCTATCACTTTTTTGTATTTTTATGTAATTTCTATGCTATTAACCATATCCATTTCCCACTACTACATTGTTTACTTGGCAGCAATTACCTTGATTGATTTAGTTACAGACAGGTACTGCTGCTGAATTCAATGTTATTAAAATAATACTTTACATGTTTCACCCCTTGTCTAGAACTTTAACATATATTAGCGCACTGAGTTCTCAAAAACACAATATGAGAAAAACAGTCTGAGCGTTCTCCCTGCACTTTATACATCAAATACAGTGACCTCGGATAACTATCTGTCTACCCACCCACAGCAACAATGGAAAATAAAATCCAGATAATTTGGTTCAAAGTGGTTTTCCTTCAGATGAAGCAAAAATATTGACGTAGAAGACAAATGATAACAGTAAGATAAGACTGACTATAAATTACAGTGAAGATCATGAATTATTTGTTTTTTATTTTAATTTTAATGAGACATCCAGTACATCGAAAACCATTCCTTCTTCCCCCTGTGATGGATTCTGGTCCAGTCAGTTCTAGGCCAGAGGTGGTCCAGGAAACGTGTGCTTTTCCAGTGGTACCTCTTGGTAGGAATTCTTCCAAGGACCCAGGCCTGAACTATTCTTGGCAAGGGTTCAGTAATTTTAAAAAAAGAGGGAGGGTTCCAGTAATGAAAAATTGTAAAAGTTAGAAAACTAGAAAAATAATTGTATTACTTATAGAGAAAGGGTATATGTCGTTCTCTACTGAGAATATTGGAAATTACTTTCAGGCAAGAAAATAGATGGGTTTTCCAAATTTTTTTGATTGGGAAAAGTTATATGAATAGAAAATTTATTCACTTGAATTTGTTTAGCAGCAGTAAAGACATTGGTCAGATTGTATATTACCTTAATGACATACACATACAAATATATGTCATAGTATTAGACTTTGTGTAAAGTAAGACTTTGGGGGGGAGGAGTCAAGATGGCGGAGAAGTAGCAGGCTGAGACGACATCGGGTAGCAGGAGATCAGCTAGATAGCTTATCTAACCATTGTGAACACCTACAAATCCAACGGGAAATCAAAGAGAAGAAGAGCAACAATCCCAGAAACAGAAAATCGATCACTTTCTGAAAGGTAGGACCTGCGGAGAAGTGAATCCAAAGCGACGGGAAGATAGACCCCGGGGGGAGGGGCCGGCACCCGGCAAGCGGCGGAGTGACGGAGCACAAAATCGGGACTTTTAAAAGTCGGCTCCACTGGGAGACATCGCTCCAGAGGCTAAACTGGGGGGAAACCCAGGCGGGGTCAGCATAACCCCAGGACCCGCGGGGTCACAGAAGGACTGGGGATGTCTGAGTGCCGCAGAGCTCGCAGGTATTGGAGCGGGGAAGCCGGCTATAGCGACAAAGCCGAGGAGTGAGCTCTAAGCCCGGGGTTACCTTGTGCCGGTCGCAGGCTGGGTGGGCTCGGAGCGCGGCCGGAGGCCACAGAGACAAAAGCGACCCGGCGCTTTTCTCCAGCTCCAACAATTGACTGCTTTCCTCGAGGCGCGACCGCAAGCCAGGGAGGCGGGACTGTTGGGCGCTTTGCTCTGAGAGCGCACTGAGGAGCGGAACCCCAAGCTCTCGGCTCCTCCGGGCCGAGAGATTGGGAGGCCGCCATCTTCATTCCCGTCCTCCGGAACTCTACGGAAAGCGCTCAGGGAACAAAAGCTCCCGAAAGCAAACCCGAGCGGATTCCTTAGCCCGGCCCCTGGCAAGGGCGGTGCAATTCCGCCTGCGGCAAGGACACTTGAAAATCACTACAACAGGCCCCTCCCCCAGAAGATCAACAAGAAACCGATCCAAAACCAACTTCAGTCACCAAGAACAGCGGAATTCCACAGCAGGAGAAAGCAAATCCTACCTGGACAAAATGACAAGGCGGAAAAACTCACCTCAAAAAAAAGAACAAGAGGCCGTACCGAAGGCTGGAGACCTAATCAATACAGACATAGGTAGCATGACAGATCTAGAGTTCAGAATGACAATTCTCAAGGTTCTAGCCGGGCTCGAAAAAGGCATAGAAGATATTAGAGAAACCCTCTCCGGAGAGATAAAAGCCCTTTCTGGAGAAATAAAAGAACTAAAATCTAACCAAGTTGAAATCAAAAAAGCTATTCATGAGGTGCAATCAAAAATGGAAGCTCTCACTGCCAGGATAAATGAGGCAGAAGAAAGAATTAGTGACATAGAAGACCAAATGACAGAGAATAAAGAAGCTGAGCAAAAGAGAGACAAACAACTACTGGAACACGAGGAGAGGATTCGAGAGATAAGTGACACCATAAGACGACACAACATTAGAATAATTGGGATTCCAGAAGAAGAAGAAAGAGAGAGGGGAGCAGAAGGTATATTGGAGACAATTATTGGAGAGAATTTTCCTAATATGGCAAAGGGAACAAACATCAAAATCCAGGAGATGCTAAGAACGCCCCTCAAAATCAATAAAAATAGGTCCACACCTCGTCACCTGATAGTAAAATTTACAAGTCTTAGCGACAAAGAGAAAATCCTGAAAGCAGCCCGGGAAAAGAAGTCTGTAACATACAAGGGTAAAAACATTAGATTGGCAGCGGACCTATCCACAGAGACCTGGCAGGCCAGAAAGAACTGGCATGACATATTCAGAGCACTAAACGAGAAAAACATGCAGCCAAGAATACTATATCCGGCTAGGCTATCATTGAAAATAGAAGGAGAGATAAAGAGCTTCCAGGACAAACAAAAGCTGAAAGAATTTGCAAACACCAAACCAGCTCTACAGGAAATATTGAAAGGGGTCCTCTAAGCAAAGAGAGACCCTAAAAGTAGTAGATCAGAAAGAAGCAGAAACAATATACAGTAACAATCACCTTACAGGCAATACAATGGCACTAAATTCATATCTCTCAATAGTTACCCTGAATGTTAATGGGCTAAATGCCCCAATCAAAAGACACAGGGTATCAGAATGGATAAAAAAACAAAACCCATCAATATGCTGCCTACAAGAAACTCATTTTAGACCCGAAGACACCTCCAGATTTAAAGTGAGGGGGTGGAAAACAATGTACCATGCTAATGGACATCAGAAGAAAGCTGGGGTGGCAATCCTTATATCAGATCAATTAGATTTTAAGCCAAAGACTATAATAAGAGATGAGGAAGGACACTATATCATACTCAAAGGGTCTGTCCAACAAGAAGATCTAACAATCTTAAATATCTATGCCCCTAACATGGGAGCAGCCAACTATATAAACCAATTAATAACAAAATCAAAGAAATACATCGACAGTAATACAATAATAGCAGGGGACTTTAACACTCCCCTCACTGAAATGGACAGATCATCTAAGCAAAAGATCAACAAGGAAATAAAGGCCTTAAATGACACACTGGACCAGATGGACATCACAGATATATTCAGAACATTCCATCCCAAAGCAACAGAATATACATTCTTCTCTAGTGCACATGGAACATTCTCCAGAATAGACCACATCCTGGGTCATAAATCAGGTCTCAATCGGTACCAAAAGATCGAGATCATTCCCTGCATATTTTCAGACCACAATGCTCTGAAGCTCGAACTCAATCACAAGAGGAAATTTGGAAAGAACGCAAATACATGGAGACTAAACAGCATCCTTCTAAAAAATGAATGGGTCAACCAGGAAATTAAAGAAGAATTGAAAAATTTCATGGAAACAAATGATAATGAAAACACAACAGTTCAAAATCTGTGGGATACAACAAAGGCAGTCCTGAGAGGAAAATATATAGCAGTGCAAGCCTTTCTCAAGAAACAAGAAAGGTCTCAAATACACAACCTAACCCTACACCTAAAGGAGCTGGAGAGAGAACAACAAAGAAAGCCTAAACCCAGCAGGAGAAGAGAAATCATAAAGATCAGAGCAGAAATCAATGAAATAGAAACTAAAAAAACAATAGAACAAATCAACAAAACTAGGAGCTGGTTCTTTGAAAGAATTAATAAGATTGATAAGCCCCTGGCCAGACTTATCAAAAAGAAAAGAGAAAGGACGCAAATAAATAAAATCATGAATGAAAGAGGAGAGATCACAACCAACACCAAAGAAATACAAACAATTATAAGAACATACTACGAGCAACTCTATGGCAACAAATTTGACAACCTGGAAGAAATGGATACATTTCTAGAGATGTATAAACTACCACAACTGAACCAGGAAGAAATAGATAACCTGAACAGACCCATAACCAGTAAGGAGATTGAAACAGTCATCAAAAATCTCCAAACAAACAAAAGTCCAGGACCAGACGGCTTCCCAGGGGAATTCTACCAAACATTTAAAGAAGAATTAATTCCTATTCTCCTGAAACTGTTCCAAAAAATAGAAATGGAAGGAAAACTTCCAAACTCATTCTATGAGGCCAGCATCACCTTGATCCCAAAACCAGACAAGGATCCCACCAAAAAAGAGAATTACAGACCAATATCCTTGATGAACACAGATGCGAAAATTCTCACCAAAATACTGGCCAATAGGATCCAACAGTACATTAAAAGGATTATTCACCACGACCAAGTGGGATTTATTCCAGGGCTGCAAGGTTGGTTCAACATCCGCAAATCCATCAATGTGATACAATACATTAATAAAAGAAAGAGTAAGAACCATATGATACTCTCAATAGATGCTGAAAAAGCGTTTGACAAAGTGCAGCATCCCTTCCTGATTAAAACTCTTCAAAGTGTAGGGATAGAAGGCACATACCTCAATATTATCAAAGCCATCTATGAAAAACCCACCGCAAATATCATTCTCAATGGAGAAAAACTGAAAGCTTTTCCGCTAAGGTCAGGAACACGGCAGGGATGTCCGTTATCACCACTGCTGTTCAATATAGTACTAGAAGTCCTAGCCTCAGCAATCAGACAACAAAAAGAAATTAAAGGCATCCAAATCAGCAAAGAAGAAGTCAAACTATCACTCTTTGCAGATGATATGATACTATATGTGGAAAACCCAAAAGGCTCCACTCCAAAACTGCTAGAACTTATACAGGAATTCAGTAAAGTGTCAGGATATAAAGTCAATGCACAGAAATCAGTCGCATTTCTTTACACTAACAACAAGACAGAAGAAAGAGAAATTGAGGAGTCAGTCCCATTTACAATCGTACCCAAAACCATAAGATACCTAGGAATAAATCTAACCAAAGAGGCAAAGAATCTATACTCAGAAAACTATAAAGTACTCATGAAAGAAATTGAGGAAGACACAAAGAAATGGAAAAATATTCCATGCTCATGGATTGGAAGAACAAATATTGTGAAAATGTCTATTCTACCTAAAGCAATCTACACATTTAATGCAATCCCTATCAAAATCCCATCCATTTTTTTTAAAGAAATAGAACAAATAATCCTAAAATTTATATGGAACCAGAAAAGACCTCGAATAGCCAAAGGAATATTGAAAAAGAAAGCCAAAGTCGGTGGCATCACAATTCCAGACTTCAAGCTCTATTACAAAGCTGTCATCATCAAGACAGTATGGTACTGGCACAAAAACAGACATATAGATCAATGGAACAGAATAGAGAGCCCAGAAATAGACCCTCAACTCTATGGTCAACTAATCTTCGACAAAGCAGGAAAGAATATCCAATGGAAAAAAGACAGCCTCTTCAACAAATGGTGCTGGGAAAATTGGACAGCCACATGCAGAAAAATGAAATTGGACTATTTCCTTACACCACACACGAAAATAGACTCAAAGTGGATGAAGGACCTCAATGTGCGAAAGGAATCTATCAAAATCCTTGAGGACAATGCAGGCAGCAACCTCTTTGACCTCCACCGCAGCAACTTCTTCCTAGGAACATCGCCAAAGGCAACAGAAGCAAGGGCAAAAATGAACTATTGGGATTTCATCAAGATCAAAAGCTTTTGCACAGCAAAGGAAACAGTAAACAAAACCAAAAGACAACTGACAGAATGGGAGAAGATATTTGCAAACGACCTATCAGATAAAGGGCTCGTATCCAAAATCTATAAAGAGCTTATCAAACTCAATACCCAAAGAACAAATAATCCAGTCAAGAAATGGGCAGAGGACATGAACAGACATTTCTGCAAGGAAGACATCCAGATGGCCAACAGACACATGAAAAAATGCTCCACATCACTCGGCATCAGGGAAATACAAATCAAAACCACAATGAGATACCACCTCACACCAGTCAGAATGGCTAAAATTAACAAGTCAAGAAATGACAGATGCTGGCGAGGATGCGGAGAGAGGGGAACCCTCCTACACTGTTGGTGGGAATGCAAGCTGGTGCAACCACTCTGGAAAACAGTGTGGAGGTTCCTCAAAAAACTGAAAATAGAGCTACCCTACGACCCAGCAATTGCACTCCTGGGTATATATCCTAAAGATACAAACGTGGTGCTCCAAAGGGGCACGTGCACCCGAATGTTTATAGCAGCAATGTCCACAATAGCCAAACTGTGGAAAGCGCCTAGATGTCCATCAACAGATGAATGGATAAAGAAGATGTGGTATATATACACAATGGAATACTATGCAGCCATCAAAAGACATGAAATCTTGCCATTTGCGACGACGTGGATGGAACTAGAGGGTATCATGCTTAGCGAAATAAGTCAATCGGAGAAATATAACTATCATATGATCTCTTTGATATGAGGAAGGGGAGATGCAAGGTGGGGGGGTTTGGGGGGAGGTAGGAAAAGAAAAAATGAAAAGATGGGATTGGGAGGGAGACAAACCATAAAAGACTCAATCTCAAGAAACAGACTGAGGGTTGCGGGGGGGAAGGGGGACGGGAGAGGGTGGTGGGGAAATGGACATTGGGGAGGGTATGGGCTATGATGAGTGCTGTGAAATGTGTAAACCAGATGATTCACAGACCTGTACCCCTGGGGATAAAAATACATTATATGTTTATTAAAATAAAAAATTAAAAAAAAAAAAAAAAAGTAAGACTTTGTATAAATATAGATATTCATCATACTGAAAAAAAGTATCAAATATATGTCATACATACATTTTCAGGGTGGATGGTACTTGGGGGAAAAAAATGGGAGGCAAACCTGCTCATGTTGATGACTTTGTAGGAATGAAAAGAATGTATAAATCGTAAGTTGACACAAAGTGCATATTTATACAAAATACAAAGGTTTTCAGTGCATCTTTCATAATACTATGACTTCATACTAATTTAAGTAATGCAGATTTAAAAAATAATTACCTTCCTATATATTTTGAGACAATATAACTGCACTATGAATAATTTCTAGCTAAAATGATTCAGATTGACCATATTTTCACAGCCTCTCTTTCCTAATTTTCTTTATGGACTTACATTTAATGTTGAAGGTCATATATTTATCTTTTAGTCTTCATTGTTTTCCACTTGCATTATTATGCCAATTAAATGAAAAAAGTATCAGGCAATAAGATGTGTTAAGTACAGTATGCCTGAGGATGTAATATTAAATACAGATTCTGCTATTACTACCAAAATGAACATTAAAATAACAGTGCTACTCTGAGGGTAATGCTACTTTGGAGAATACTTTCAAATAAGCTCACCATAAAATGACAGATAATTATACTGACGTCGTAAGGTTTCTGTGGAAGATAGCTGATAAGCTATTGAAAACTTTATTCAGATGTGAAGTTCTTCAAGACTATAGTATGATCAGGATTATTGTCAAAAATCAACAAAAATGAGTATGATTTCTTGACAAAATTAAATCTAGCAATGAGAAAAATAGACACTGTCAATACACATTATTTAGTTTTTCAGATAACGACCTTGCTTATGTGATAGTAAATGCTCTGACCACATTCCCACCCAGAGGCTCATACACGGATTTGATGTCGGAGTCCGGGCCAACAAAGACAACGGCTCTAATCATCATTATTTCACCATCATCACAGCTGGGACACTTTGAAAAATTAAGTGTTAAAAATAGTAGACATTTAGAATACCAACAAGTTCTGTAACTGAAAATGTTCTGTTGGCTTTAAAAAAATGTAATTAGCGTGTCCCGTGCCTACCTCAAGAGGCCTGTCATCGTCTTACGTGGTCCATGAAGCTGCAGAATAAGAATGAGAAGATCATTAATCAAAATGGTGTCGCGTGTGTGTGTATAAATGACAAATGGATGTGGAGGGGAATTCCGAATGGATGTGCAGGTAAGATTTAGAGGACAAATGTGGGGAAAGCCCTAGAGCAGTATTGAAAGTTTCAGAGCTTTAAAAATTCAGAGGATGACCTTTAAAAAGATACTCCCCATATGGTTTTTAGAAGCCATAACTAAACATCAAAATCCAATCATATTAGTACTCATAAAACAAAGCTATAGGTATCAGACGTGACTATCTTAATCAAAATACAGGTAGAAAATTCCTGCAAACTGTTAAATAAACAACATCATCATGCTCTAAATGTATGACATTTTCACTTTCTTCAAAATTTTTATCTTAGATAATCATAACTCTGAAATTAAAATATTTTTACTTCAATCCTTCTGAACATCTGCGTCTTGTGGAATCTATCATCCATGCCTTTTTGCCACCTCTATCGGCCTGGAACAACCGCCACATCCCTTTGTCAGCTGTAGGCAAACCACTACGGGTGCGACAGAAGCGGCGGGTCATCAGCGAGCTCCGGAACCTTGCGTGGCCTTCACCTGAACCGAAATCCAGCACTGGCGACACCTTGTTTTACTTTGTTTTTCACGTTGCCCGTTCCAATGTGCTTTTGGTCCCGGAGCGTACTTTACTTGGGAAACCGAGGCTGACGCGACAGCTACGGGAAATACATCCTCATTGCGTTCTCATCATCATGCTCGGATCACCTCCGAACGTGTGCCTTTCCACCGCCAACTATGTCCAAAAACTAGATTCTACATTTATGATTCAAGATAATGACCATCCCCTTTACCTCAGGGTAAGATTAACTTTAATTCCCTTTTTGGAGTTAGATTGGTGCTAAACAAACACGCACAGACACAGTAGTGCGTGCGTGCGCATGTGTTGTGAAAGGTGGACATTAGCAGAGGAAGCGATGAGGGATAATTCCTGAGTTTAAAAGAATTAATGTTCACTTGAATACAGTGAACAATCCAAATTATCCCTGTGACAGTGACGAGTGAAGCAGTCGAGTGCCAGTGTCACAGCTTTACAGGTCCTCTTGGCCCTGAGAACAGTGGGGATCTCTTTCAAGCTCTGCGAACTGAGTTTGTTTTTAGTTTATCTGGGTTATAAGGAGTAGCTACCTGTGCAGTATAATTCGGGGGATACGACATGATGACCTACTCCCAGTGACTGTCATGGTGGTACTATAAGATATGTCCATCACAGAGAAAATAATATTTATTCACTCCCCCATTTATAAAGCATGAAACATATATTTGGGAGAATAATATAATCTTTAGAAGATTCAGAGATCTTTGGGAACAGTGCATGTTACTCTAGGATAGGGAAAAGTCCTGGCAAACGTCTGTAGTCTCTTCCATTATGTCAGTATTTCCCAGTGTTTTCTATAAAATGTTAACGGATAATATAAATAAGATTCAATATCAAATACTTTTGGAGAAATAAATTAATAAGTTTCTTTACTTTGGGGCTTCTTTTGTGTTTTTCTATGTTAAAGTGCATCTTGCAAAAGTGTGTAACATTTTCCAAACTCATTTAAAAATGATTATTTTGGAGAAGCACATCATTCTTTGATACTGGGAAGTTATACTTTTGAAAGGTAAGAACTGTCAAAGGGAAATGGGCAACGCTGTTTTCTGCTGAAATAAGATTCCATCTCTATTAATCTCTTTGGTTTCTCTCAAGTCTAATCTTTCCTCTAGGAGCCAAAAACATTATATTATACCTCTTTTGTTTTCCACTTTTATTCCCATTGGACTCTCCCACCTCAATGGTGAGATCTCAGCCAGGGCTGTGGTCCTGCCCTGGAGGTACCCTAACCTGAGAAGGGTTGGGACAAGAGGTTCTTGGTGTTGGAGAAAATTATCTGGTTTCTTGTTCCAGTCCTCATGCTCATTTACTTTTCTGTGCACTAAACTAGCTTTTCTCATTAGGGGATAGGATTAATGGATAAGAGGCCAATATGGTCATATACCTGCTTGAACTTAGGCTCGCCATTAAGGTTGCCAGGAGGCCTCCATTTGACTCTGCAAAGGTGTTTCGTATTTTGTATTTTAGCCTAATAATGACAGTGTTTACTAATCAGGCCTCCAAATCTGGGAATACATTTCCCTTGGACATCTTGTAGGGCACCAAAGACAAAATAAAGACAGATTGTTAGTGTTGCAGATCATCTTAACCAATTTCCACAATAGATTCCTAGAAAGTAGCTCTTGATGAATCAGTCTCCTGTCATCTCGATATATTATGCTATCAGCACCATACTCACAGTCACCAAATTTCAACATCTTAGACCTTTACATCCTACCTCTTAACCTCTAATTCAACGCCATTTCTTTTTAAAAGTTCCCCAGACCTTCTCAGTTTGGGTGTGTTGCTCCTATGAATAATCTGTTCTGCACATCATCACTAGCTGATGAGCTTATTGAGGGAAAGGACTGACTTGTTCATCTTGGTGTTCCCAGAAACTATTACTGTTATAATAGTAAATGTGTGTTGATGAAGAGGTACAGAAACAAACATGTAAATGAGTGATAAAATAAATTAGCATATGAAAGAATCCACGTTTTTCTTTATGGTTTTCCAATCCATTCTTAATGACCTACACTTTTACCTCAACTATAGCCACAGGCTTCTATAATGAATATCTTGTTCTTTGTTTCTCTTGTTTCAATCTGTTTTATCCTCTGCTCTCTTACTTACCATACTATTTCATCTACCTGGTCATTTCACCCTTTTGCTTGAAAATTCTCAATATGTCCCAAATGATCTAATCAACAATGAAGCCAAACAGAAACAGACACATACTCAACTCCTCTCCTGTATAATAAGATTACGTGTTACCTGGAATGGGATAAACCATTCTCCCTCTCTTTCCTGATGTCACTAGCCCTCTCATGGGTCTACTATCTTCTCTGAGCGCTTTCTCTGTCCGTCAGGTTCCTGAGCCGTGTTTATTTTCCAGCCATCATGGCCCTTCAGGCTCTTCTCCAGATCATGACAGTTGAGCCTTAATCTCTACCACTCACTGGCTTCTTCTTATTGTATTTCTTAACTCAAATTCACTGGCTCAGCTTGATTATTTGTACAAAATATTTTAATATTTGCACAAAATAATGTGCTCCCTGAGAGCACGGCAGGGAGGCAGCGTCCTGTGCTTAAGAAACATGACCTGTAAAACCCACCTTAGCAAAGCAGGTGATATGACCATAAAAGTGGAATGAAAAACACCAGGGCTGGATTCAGTCGGCATGGCTCGCTGTTGCAAGCTGTCTGTCCCTGGACGAGTTTCTTAATCTTCTGTCACTTTAATTTCTTCACTTGTATACTGGTGATTCTGATAGGATCAACCTGGGATGTAAGGGTGATCTGGCTGCAAAATCTGCCACCCTATTGATTGCCAGTGTTGATTCTTCTGATCCGGACGGCTGGGCAGATGTCCCCGTCTTCCCTCACAGCTCCACGTGCACCCCCCAGAACACGTGTACTCGGTGGGAGAGGACTCGACCTTCCCTAGAGGGGAGGATGGTTCTTAGGTCAATTGTATATGAGAAGCCGCACTCCTCTGCCAGTACCTCCAAACAAGTTCTCCAGTAGGACCAACCCCATAGGATTAGTATAGGCATTAAATGACCACACACATAGCGCGTAGAATGATACCAACCCATAATATGCACTATAAAGTATTCGAGGGTCAATTATTTTCTAATCCCTTCAAGGCTTAGGTTAAATAAAACCTCCAGTCCAAACTTACCTGCAGACCCCACTCACTACCATTCCCAGGACAACTAAAGCACAACTATGAGTTCTTCTCCTCTGGGATCATCCTCCCTCTGTTGTATTACAGCTCAGGCTTTCCCTCCACGCTCTCCCCTGCTCCTCCTACCCAGGCATAACACATATCAAATATTTGTTTAATTCTATTCAGGTGGAAATCCCCACTTTGAGTTATGAATTTTTGGCAAGTACAGTACTTTCACTATTTGCAGGTATGTTTAATATTAAAGACTGACTAGATCTTTGCAATCCTTTTTTTTCCCAACTTGAAAATTGCTGATCTAAACATGGAAATTCAACACCTCATCTGGTCATTAGTTTCTCTCTGTTAAGAGTAAAGTGTTCTCCTTTATTTATTAGGTGAAGGTAGAATTAACATGTACAACTAATATTGGCAAATTCTAATATTTTGGTTCATCAGGCTCCCATTATGAATAACTATCTTATAGAAGACTTGTAGGTGTTGAAACCAGATGAGTAATTGGAATGAAAAGTCCAACTTACAAGTTGAAAATATCAATTACTTGAACATAAAGACTACTAACACTAATGTAGTTGTTGAAGTTGTATAAATGCTCATTAAACTTTGTATGTAATGGTATTCAAGTCTCTTATCTTAGGAAGTATTTGTTTATAACAAATGCTGAGTTTCCAGTGCCATTCATCTTTTATTTTTTTTAAGTTTTTATTTAAATTCCAGTTAGTTAGCATACAGTGTAATATTAGATTCAAGTGTAACCATCCATCTTTTAAAAGGAAGTAAAATGATCAAGATATATTAAAAATAAAAATTGCAAGCTGTCCTAATGCTTAAAAATGTTCTTTATTGCATAACTAATCCTAATAGTGGTTAACACATAAATTCTGACTACTCTTTCTTTTAGAATACATAATGCATATTTTGGTACTTCTTGAAAAAAAAATTAACTTCTTAGAGAATGAAATATTGTGAAGGCATTTCATGGTCCACAGACCCCCTAAGCTTTCTGTCTCTCACAGGTATAGAATCCAAACTCATCTCCACATCCAGTGAAAGACTCTATTGGTTTATTTTTTTTTTAATGATTTCTTATATGACAAAAATAAGAACGAATAAAATCTTGAAAGACTGAATAACAGTGGCCTATAGGATGGAAATCTCCCGTTTGGCACAAGATAACAGTTATTTAAAAGTGAAAAAGTCATTATTAGTTCATCTGAAATATCTGAAACAGACAACACACTCGTGAGGGAGGCTTAGGGAACCTGACACAACCGGCAGCGAGCCCGGGCTACAGGCCGCAGCAGGGGCCGAGTCACGAATGACACAGGATCTGAGCGTTTTCTAAACGATGCCCACTGCTACCAGCACTGGGACCAAGAGCATCTGAACTCTACAAACACACGGCCAGACCTCACCGCCCCAGCCACTGCTGTCTCGGGCTGACCCCACTTCAGATGCTTCTCGACTGAAATGTATTCGCCGTGGATTTCCGCGTACTATGCAGCTTGTGTTTCACTTGTTAAAGATTATACCGTGCTGAGCAAATCACAGATCGTTCCTATAGACTATTGTGAATTTTTCAGTAATTATTACAGTTACAAATACCATTCAGTCTGTGGGTGGCTGGGTGGGTGGCTGGGTGGGTGGATGTGGGTGTTTGTAGTCTGGGGATTTTTTTCTTTTTAATGTTTTCCCAACTCTCATAAGCCACGGCTAGCTGAAGAACCTGAAGATGATCTGCAGGGGAAGAAAACACAGTAATATTTGATTTCAATTTGTATCTCCATAGCAAACACAGTCACAATAATTCAGTAAATCAGACAGTCAATAATCATACGTAAAAACTTAGCAGTCAGTAATAGCCAACAGGACTGGGGAAGAGACAGCTTTAAAATATGTGAATCATCTTTATATCAATATCTGTCTACTCAGAGTTATGTAAATTAGGCATAAAGAACAGTTACATTTGATATACACAAAGGCTTAAAAAGGAAACACTGAGTTTAATTTTAAAGGAGTGATTTTGGAATAAAAAGTTATTTGTCTCAATGAGGCATACTTGCTGTGTTATTCTTTCCAGGAAAGATGAAGAATTCTTGTTGATATCTCCTTTTGTGATGGGAAGGAAAAAAGTCAGCCAGAAGTCTGTAGCTGAGAGGTCATCCCACAAAAACAAAACCAAGTGGACCACATACTTGTGGAATCAGCAGTCCGCTCTCCATCACAGAGTCCGGGCCCACTGACTCAGCTCTTGGATATAGAGGCAGTGCTATGCTGCTGAGATATTTAACATTTAAGCTTTCTAAGTGTAGTTCCAATGTGAGTACTGGTTGGTGTATTTGTAACAAAGGTGTATACCAAAATTTCCGTTGTTTGTCAATAATCTGAACGACGGCTTTGCTTAATTAGACCAATAATGTTTGAATACAGAAGAATATTTCTCCGTTTTTTATTCCATTTTCATTTTGAAATCTTCAGAATCCACACCCTTAAGTTGACATCTCATTATTAGCATTTAACCCATGACATCTGATTTGAGAATTTATTCAGTTTATTCTTTATCAAGACATTCCTGCTGGATGTATATATATCTAGTTTATACATGTGTAAGATGGTGATTCCATTTTTATTTCATCTTTCATCAAATAAATTTAAAGATTAATGAATACAGTAATATTATAGAGATAATACTTTGTTTATATATGAATACAAAGTATTTCTCAATAACTGGTTGGCTTGATACTTTGTTAATATTTATTTTATTAAGTAGTAAGAAACAAATATAAGTCACTAAAGTGTGATTATGGATCTCTTTCTGAGTTGGATCCCTTTGAGGATGGAATGAACATATAAATATAAATACAAAATTTTGAATTAAATAGTTGAGGATTCAATAATCCCAATATTTTAAAAATGCACATACACATAAATATATGCACTCAATTTCCATCTGGTGCAAGCTTTTATTTATTTTGCTGAAAAACAAAGATATGTTAAGTTCCTTTCCATAGCCTGAAGGGATTTATACATCAAATGAACAAAAAGCATAATGTAAATAACTAACACAATTTAAAACTTCCTATCTTTTCCCAGAAAATTAAACCAAAGTGTCTAATCAGTCCAATGTGTTTAAATGGACAAAACCTGATTTAATTATGTGGTTTCTTTTTAAAGTGTGGCTTGATACACGATATGACTCATTAAAAGTTGTGATATATCCTGCCAATAAAGTCTAGCAGATTGCACATTAACATAGGGTAATTAAGTTAATATACAAGATATAAACTCACACATTCCATTTTGAGCTTCTAATCAATCAGACACCAAAGGTAAGACAAATACTTGAAGTCCAATGTTTCAGATCAGCATACACACATGATGTGTTAAAAAGGCAGACTTACTTCATTATTTTAGCACATGTAACACTGTTTAAAGCCAAATCACAGAGGAAATTTTTCCCTTAACCTTATAAAAGGAGGCATCCATAATTTAGAATCACATTCTTAGCATTGTTCAAAAACATAAAATCAAGCCAGGAACCAGGATGACAGCATATAAGAATAATAGAAATGTGTTTCCTATTCCTTAGATTATAATCTAAAATAGTGACAAAAAATACTATAGCTACTATACTGTATACTATATACTATAAATATACTATAGCTACTATAATGCTATATATATCTAGATTTTTAACCACCAATATTCTGAACATTCTTCCAAATTGGGAGGAATATGTTTTGGATTCCAAAACAGAAAGCCAAGGGTCACATACTGTCTGTATTTAGCCCTATGCAACTGAAGTTAAACTCAGTTATATATAACATATGCTCAGGTGGTTGGTGCTTATCCTAGGAGTCTTAGGGGCAAGGTGAAGATTTGGCCAGTCTAGAAGCCATTCAGTAGGGTCGGGAAGAGCCGACTAGCCCACCCCCCAGTGGCTGTCCAATTGTGCTGACCAAACTTGTATTAGGTTTTGAAGGTAGCTGTGTCTTCTGTTGTCCTACCCCTGCGTATCTGAAGTATCCCAATGCTGACTTTCCAGATGTGTTGATGTTTCTAAGAATTACTCCTTAGCCACCAAAAATTTCACTGGGGACTTAATTTAGAGGTGTTTTCTGTTGTTTAAAACTGAATAGTCTTACCGATACATATTTATTACAGGATAAGGAGAGTAAAAATATGTGGCCCTTGTATGAAAAAGAACAACAAAAGTACATTATATCAAAATAAAGTTTGACACATTTCAAGAGTAGATGGGATAGATAAACAAATGGGAAAAGATGGGAGAAATAGCCTTATAAAATGTCCTTACCCGTAATAAACTAAGTAAGATTATTAACTCCTTTATGATCAATCCAGAAAGATTTTCTGGAGTAAGTGAAATCATGTTATACACTATTTAAGGGGAAAAGAGAAGGAGAGAGAAAGTCAGAAAGTTTGGTAATCTTTAAAGGAAAATAATTCTAGGCTAAGACATTACTTTGAGAGAAGGAAAAAAAAATCAAAGACAGGAATAAAGAAAATATGACTTTAGGTTAGGCTTCCTGGGAAGATGTTCAGAAAATTGTTTGGATTTTTAAAAAGAAGGAAAAGGAGAAGTATGCTTATTTTGTAGAAGGGTTTGATGTATAGAATAAGTAACTGGGACTTGATCTATTGTGAAATAGAAAGACAGAAATAAACTTCCACACCTCGGCGTGGGTGTGATATGTTCAAAGTAACCTGTGCTAGAACACTTGTGGCAGTGAAAACAGAGGTAGATTGCCAGGGCAGAGGCTCGGTGGATGAGACAAGGAGTACTGTAGGAATCTCTTGTGAAATGACCATTTCAGAAATTGTTCTAGAAGAAATGACATCTAGGACCGTGCTGAGGTTGACAGAGGTAGAGGGGATGGGGGGACGAAATGAAGAAGCAGCAGGGCATTAACAATCAAAGGGGGGAGGCGCTGAAAATCACTTTATGTCCTCACTTAAACTGTCAGCAAAATGATAGCTTTTTATCCAGTTAGTCAAATGTTAAATAAGTAGGAAAAAGTCAGGAAAAAATGTGAGGGGAATTGATCTCCCTCTCGTGTAGCTGAAGTTGACAACAGATCACCTAACCAGATTTGAAGTGCAAGCAGATGCTAAAGAAAACTGGACACAAACATGAGTGTGAGGTAGATGCCGGATAGAACTTATCACTAATTTATCACTGAATCTGGAGAGTTCAATTTTATGGATATGTTGAGCTGTGGTTGCCCAGGCTTCAAGATATACCCCGTCCTCTTTATCCACTCATCTGTTGGAGGACATCTCGCTCCATCCACAGTTTGTTCATATCCACAGTGGCACATGCCTCAGCCGTCAGAAGGGATGAACACCCACCATTTGCACAGACATGGATGGGACTGGAGGGGGTGATGCTGAGTGAAATAAGTCAACCAGAGAAAGACAATTACCATACAGTTTCACTCATATGTGGAAGATAAGGAATAGCACGGAGGACCACCGGGGAAGGGAGGGAAAACTGAAAGAGAAGAAATCAGAGAGGGAGACAAACTGTGAGAGACTCTGGACTCCAGGAAACTGAGGGTTACAGACGGGAGGAGGTTGGGTGGATGGGGTAACTGGGTGATGGGTATTCAGGAGGACACGTGTGGTGATAAGCACTGGGTGCTACACGCAGCTAATGAATCGTTGAACACTACAACGAAAACTAATGATGTAGTATATGTTGGCTAACTGAACATAATAAATAAATAGATAAATTTCCAAGTATATAACTCCCAGATTTCTTTTCTGTTGTTGACCTCAAACATATTTATGATCAAAGAACATGCCTTGAATAAATTTATTTATTTTAAATTTAAAAAAAAGATATACCCCATCTTCTGGCTGTCGTATTGGCCACAGTCTTCTCATTTAGAAGTAAGAGAGAAAACACTGATCACAAAGTTGAAATCAGAAGAATAAGACTCATTAGGTTGATCATCGGAAGCATAAAGATGTTCTTCTTATTAAAATCTGTTAACTGTAGATCAATCTGAAAGCTATGAAAATAATTACTTCCTTCTGCTTTTGGTGATATAACTCTGTCAAGTCAAAACAATATTTTGTTTTTAATCATTAAGCTTCACATATAAAATCCCTGACAAAAGTTCACTGTGTCCCCTGATTGAAATTTTTATCTTAATATTTTAGTACACAAAGGTCACCTTGGAAAATACTCCCAAAAGCATCTATTATTTTCAGTGATCAAAATTGTAACCAAGTTATAACAAAAAGCTGAAAGATTTTCATTTTGTAATTCTAAGAAGCCCTCACTTTTAGTTAAAGTAAATAAGCTGATAATAATGTGAGGGCTTGGGGTGCCTGGGTGGCTCAGTGAGTTAAAGCCTCTGCCTTCGGCTCAAGTCATGATCTCAGGGTTCTGGGATCGAGCCCCGCATCGGGCTCTGGGATCGAGCCCCGCATCAGGCTCTCTGCTCAGCGGGGATCCTGCTTCCCCGCCTTCTCTCTGCCTGCCTCTCTGCCTGCTTGTGGTCTGTCTCTGTCAAATAAATAAATACAATCTTTAAAAAAAAATAATGTGAAGGCTCTGTCTTCAAAGTGTAGGATGAAAATCTCTAAAAGAAAATGTGAACCTTTTCATCTGCATTTTTTGTGTGTAATTGAATGTGAAAATCCACATTTGGAAGTGTAGAAGAAAATTTCCAGGAAAATGCCAGAGTAGTGTGAATGGACCTAAAAGTGAGACATTTTATATTGGTGTGTCAGGGAAGTTTTTTTCCAAATATTGCAATAAGCTCTGTCCTAAAGAGTAATTAGAATCTGACCAAGTAAACAGTGGCCAAAGAATATTCAAGATAAACCAAACTATATGTGTAAACACTTACCAAAAAAAAAAAAAAAAAGAACTGGAGGCCAACTGAAAATTAGAAGGGGAAAAAAAAAAAAACCTCGAAGACATGATCCAAAAAGAAAAAAAATTGATGAACT
This sequence comes from Martes martes, assembly GCF_963455335.1. NCBI lineage: Eukaryota > Metazoa > Chordata > Mammalia > Carnivora > Mustelidae > Martes > Martes martes. The sequence goes on along the minus strand of NC_137890.1, from coordinate 195,015,162 downwards.
GAATTTTTTAAAAGATTTTATTTATTTATTTGACAGAGAGATCACAAGTAGGCAGAGAGGCAGGCAGAGAGAGAGAGGAGGAAGCAGGCTCCCCGCCGAGCAGAGAGCCTGATGCGGGACTTGATCCCAGGACCCTGAGATCATGACCTGAGCCAAAGGCAGAGACTTTAACCCACTGAACAACCCAGATGCCCGATAAATTGAACTTTTATTCAAATTTCAAAATTCTATAGTAAAAGCCATTGTTAAGAGAAGGAAAAAAACATAGATTGGTGGTAGATAGGTCTGTGTCAAGATGCAAAGCAACAGAAACTCATTTGTTGCTGGTTGGAATGCGAAATGGTACAGCTCCTTTCAGAGACAGTTTGGGTGTGTCTCACAAAACCATACACAATTTTATCATACTATTCAGCAGCTGTGCTTCTAGGTATTTGCCAAACTGATCCGAAGCTTTATGTCTCCACAGCAATGTCCACGCGGATGTTTACGGCACCTTTATTCCTAATTGCCGAAAACAGGGAGTGAGCAAGATGTCCTTGGAGAACTGAGTAGATAAATCGTGGCGCAGTCATACAATGGGATGTCATTCAGCCATAAAAAGAAATGAGCTATTGAGTCACAGAAAGAGATAAATTGTAAGTGAATACAGCTCAGCAAAGGAGCCAGGTTATGGGCTAGTTGATGGCCAGCTAAGTGATGTTCTAGAAAAGACAAAACACAGAGAGAGTAGAGAGACCCGTGGTTGCCAGGAGATCAGACGGCAAGAAGGGAAATGAACGGATGAAGCACAGAAGATTTTTAAGGCAGTGAAACTATTCCGTACGACACTTTCTCACGGTGTACACATGATACTGTCCATTTTTCAAAATCTGTGTAACTTTATAGCTCAGAGTGATTCTTTTTTTTTTTTTAAAGATTTTATTTATTTATTTGTCAGAGAGAGAGAGGGAGAGAGAGTGAGCGAGCACAGGCAGAGGCAGAGGGAGAAGCAGGCTCCCCGCCGAGCAAGGAGCCCGATGTGGGACTCGATCCCAGGACGCTGGGATCATGACCTGAGCCGAAGGCAGCTGCTTAACCAACTGAGCCACCCAAGCGTCCCATCTCAGAGTCATTCTTTACGCAAATTAAAAAAACTATCAGATGATTAGGGTATCCTAGAACGGAGTATAGAACATAACTGGACAATCTAGCCATATTAAAACTCTAAGAAACAACCTCACTGAAAGGGGTAAAGATAAAACGTCATAAGTAACTTTGGTAATGAGTGGAATCTGCGAGACCAAAGGCAAAAGAAACAGACATAAGAATAATAGTCTAGTTGATAAGGGCAGTCTTCATGGGGATATGGTTTAACAAATCTGACACTATTACACATGTATACTAGGTTTGAGAAATTTAATAAGTGAATGGTTGATGGTGTGAGCCAGATTTACAACTTTTAGAATGAGAGATTACAGATAAACAATTGAAAGAGGGTAAAATCATCCATGTGGTAATGGATTAGAGTTGGAGACATTAGCACCAACTCATGTTTAACTTAATGTAAAGATAGTTATATATAGAAATACTTATAGATAGGTGTATATACAGAAATAAATATAATTCACACATGTATTTCTTCGCTCTGTCATCTGAGAGGGTCTAGAAGCGATGATACCCCAGTAGCAATGAGCACACCTCGTGCCTAAATCTTGGTTTTTAATACCATCCTTTAGTAAAGGAAACCCGAATCTTTGGAAAATGGCTTATCCTAGGAAGGGGCCCAGAAATGTAGAGATGAGCCTGTAGCAATTTGTAGTGTCAGAAAATAAGTGCTTAAAAAAGAAAAAAAAAACAAAAACCCGCAATGATGGGATTATGCCAAAGGGAGTCAGAAGCCAGTTGAAAGAACTACCAATGGCCAAAGCTGAAACTATTTGAGCAAGAAAATAAATAAAATGGTATTAGATTATAAGCCCTTATATTAAGTAAATATTCATGAATGTCTACTGATATAAATTCATGATTGAGTAGATTTTTAAAATGAGAAAGAATAGAAATCACCATTGCAGAATTCCAAATAATTTATGTATATACTCTGCCCTCAAAGAAATCGAGTATAACTGTCACTTCTTAAGTGTGGGTCATGTACAGTGACTTCTTTCCAAAGTGTACAATATGCAGAAAGGGAAACAAAGAATAGCTTTGCAATAGAGAAACTTGGCAAACACTATCTCATGAGGTGAACACAGTAAGTCACACTGATAGTATGTACTTTTGCTATGATAATGTTAAAAAAATGGCATTTTACCTCTGTGGTTTTCCTTCCTTCCTTCCTTCTTTCCTTCCTTCTTTCCTTCCACCTATAACCTCAATCTAACTATAAGAAAAACATCAGATAAGTGCCAATTTAGGAGCATTTTATAAAATACCTATCAGTACTCTTCAAAATTGTCTAAGCCTTCAAAAACAAGAAAAGTATGAGAAATTTTCGCCGGCAAGTGATACTTCAGGGGACATGACAACTAAATGTAATGTGGTATCCTGAATGGGATTCTGGAACTGAAAAAGGACATTATGTTAAAAACTAAGGAAATCCGAATAAAGTATAGACTTTAATTAATAATGTATTGATATTATTAATTGTAGCAAATGTAGCATACTAACATACAATGTAGCATGCTAATATACAATGTAGCATACTAACATCCAAAGGTAACACACGGATAAAGAGTACAAGGGCATAAAGGAAATCTCTGTAGAGATGACACAACTTTTCTGTAAATCGAAAATGGTCCTACTATAGGAAGTTTATTTGAAGAACAATACTTAAAAGAGGAAATTCTATACTCTGAAGGTGAAATATTTTATATGCAAAAATTTGGAAGGAAAAGAACATGTATTTTGGAAAGAATACTGCAGTTGTGTATACATGGGATTAAGGCTGGTGTGAAATTTAAGTACAGCCTAAAGCTAACTCCTTTGCTGCAAATTCTTTCATCTTCCAAATACATTACATATACATCCTTGGGAAGAGATATGTCAGGAACTTCTGCTGTTTATGGATTATTCCCAAATACAATGAATATCTTTGCACTTTTCCTCTGCTGCTGGTTCTCCCTATTTAATGAATATCCTGTGGGTTTGCTTTTACCTATGCCATATTTTTGAGAACAACGTGTTTCTCTATTATAGTTTCCAAATAAATAATCACAAAATTATTCCTGCTTCAGTAAGAAAATCCCACCACATAATGAATTTAATGTTCATTAAATATTTAATTATTTTTGTTTTTAATACAATTTAATATATGTTAATATAGTTAAATATTTAATTATTTCCACATAGTATTTTTCACCTGAAACCAAAATAATGTATTTTGCTTTTAAAAGATAATGCATGATCTTACCTACTGATATATATTATATTATCTTAAATGTAAATAAATGATAGGTTACCTTATTCATGAAAACATAAGAAAATGCATTTGTTCTGAGCTCTTAGTTTTACAATGATGCCAATCATGAAAGTCAAAAGATTATACAAAAAGAAAAAGCTGACTTCATAATTAAATATTACTATGTCTTTGGATATATAATTAAAAATCCAATAAGGTGTAATTTTTTAAACTGAATATTTTGGTAGAGGTAAAAATGTCTGACTAGTTGCTGATTATTTGAATTGAATTAATCCCATTTTTTTCCGTTCACCCTGTGAAGTTCTTTAACCAAAGAAAATAATAGAGTGATTAAGTGAAGCCTAGTAAAAATCAAGCCTTAACACAATTGTTCGGATAGTGCATGTTGAAGCATCCAAGAGCGCCTGGGTGGCTCGGTCAGTTCAGCATCCAGCTCTCCATTCTGGCCCAGGTCATGATCTCAGAGTCATAAGATTGAGCCGCACATGGGGCTCTGCACACAATGCAAAGGCTGCTTGAGATTCTCTCCCTCCCTCTCTCCCTCTCCCTCTGCTCCTCCCCCTGCTCACCTCTCTCTCTCTCTCACCCAAAATTAAATAAATAAATAAATGTCTTTTTAAAAAAATTAATAAAGCTTTTGATAAAATGTGAAGTGGTATGCAAGCAGTAAGGCTTAATTATATTTTCACCCCTCCAAAAATAGGGGTTAGAGAGATGGGAAACCAACAGATAATTAAAACTGCTAAAGAGGGGACACTGGGTGGCTCACTTGATTAAGCACCTGCCTTTGGCTCATGTCATGATCCCAGGGTCCTGGAATTAAGTCTCACATCGGGCTCCTTGCTTGGCAAGGAGCCTGCTTCTCCCTCTGCCTGCCTTTCCCCCTGCTTGTGTTCTCTCTCTCTCTCTCTCTCTGACAAATAAATAAATAAAACCTTTAAAAGAATTTTAAAAAAAAACTGCTAAGGACATTTTAGGTCAACTTTAACAAGGCCAGAATTAAAATGAAAATAAAGCCCTCAAAACATGGCAGGACGCTTTCCATCTTGTAACTTCTAGTTGTAGACTTTGACTTCTAGGGAAGTTCTAACATTTTTTAATTTCACAGAGTGACCTGGAAAGACTCAAGAGAGCCTTTATAAGTAACTTCTGCCTTAAACTTTTCTCACTCCACTACCTGAATCCTGGAGTACTCACTTCTATTTTTAAAACTTTTTCCTCCCTCTTGATAAGGTAAAAGCAAATTAGATTAGATTATCATACCTTCCATTTTCCCATTGCGGATGTTTTCATGGAGGTTGTGATTGTGGAAAGCTTCCAGTCAAGCACCTTTGCCCAATAAAGCTCATATAGACAGTTCTAATTTTCTTTAAAGACTGACATATAAAACCATGTAAAATGCAGAAGTAGGGCAGAAATAGGACAAAAAGTAAAATGACACATTAGCATTTAAGAATACTTGAAATTTTTGTTTTAAAATAAACCCTATGGAGGATTTTTGCTTTATTTTCAATGTTCTTATCCTTCCTTCCACTTTTCCAGGAATAGTAACAAAAATAACAGTAGCATCTTGCATTCTGTTATAACTCAGCTTACACATCCTATCGTGTTATCAGAAGTCGTGACTCGTGTTCATCATTCTGGACTCATCACTTTGGGGACCTGGTGCACTCTGTACTTGAGCATTCCTTACTGCACGTAATTCTGGAAGTATGGAATGTTGTCTTTAGCCTCTGGTCATTTTTGTGGGTTTGTTTGTTTTTCTCTACCTGTCCTTCCTACTAACTCTTATTCATTCTGCAAATCTTGGCTAGAAAATAGCTTTTCTTGACCCTTCAGTTTGGCTCTGGCCTTCATAAAACCCAGTACTTCCACTCTCGGGGTACATTCAATGTCATAAAATTGCCTTTGTACTTATGTGTATTTACTGCTGTACACAAGAGCCCCGAGGGACCTGTGTCTCCGGTGTGTACCTATCACATGGTGCCGTGCCTGACACGTAGGACAGGATCAACAGATACCTGCGAATCCACGAGCAGACAGAAGGGCGGAGGGCTGCAACAGGCATGGTGTGTTATTTTTCAGGACTCACTGACTTGCTCCGCGCTCAGCATTCAATCACACAAGTGTTCTTGCACAACTGTCGCTGCGATAACAGCGCCGAGCAACACACCCGTGAACACAGTGCTTGTGACACCGCGGTTTCCTCAGGACTTCTGAACCTCGTCTTTACTGACAGTTGGGGCCAGACAATTCTTTGTTGGGGGGGGGGGAGGCTCTGTCCTGGGCATTAAAGGATGTCTAACAGCATCCCTGGTCTCTACCTACCACATTGCCAACAGCTCCTCAGTTAGGACAACCGAAGAGGTCTCCAGACGTTGCCAAATGTCCTCAGGAGTCAACGGGACTCTTGGTTGAGAACCGCTGGGTTATAGTGTTTCGGTTTGTTCAGATGTTAAGCTGGTATTTGGGATAAAGGATTGTGAGAGAAGATGTACGAGACGGTAAAGGAGATCCGATGAGGGCAGGAACCCGCCTGGGCACTGGGAGAAGAGCCGCCCTCAGCGCGCGGGGCACAGAGGCGACGCGGCTCCTGCCCACGAGAGGACAGTGTGGCCACTCCGGGAAGTGGACACACCGGCCACTGAAGTGTGGTGTGGCGGCGGCAGAGCACGGCACAAACGCAGAAGCATCCCCCACAGCGCTGTCGTGGCTCCAGCCGAGACGCTACACGGACGAGGGACACAAGGTCGTGGCCGCCGCCGAGCGCTCCGGAGCCGTCGCGCGAGCGGGGTCCAGGCCGCGGCGGACGCGACCCCGCGCACAGCCCGGTTTCTGCCGGCAGGAAACACGACGTAACCGACGGGCGTCGTGCTCGGCGGGACCGGGGGACAAGGACGGGCCGCGCGCCCTCACGGGGCGGGTGTGCCGCGGCGTCCAGCGAGGGGCCCGGGGGCTGCGGCCCCGCCGCGGGCCGGACAGTCCGGGTTCGCCCAACACCGAGGAGACGCAGCCCGGAGGACGGCCCTGTCCGCGGGCGGGGACGCGGAGACCCGAAGGAAAATCCCGCGGCGGAGAGACGCCGGGGCTGGGCAGGGTCCCGGGGCCGCCGGGGTTGGGGCGCCCGGGACGGGTCCGAGCGTCGGGCGGCCGCGGCCGTGGACGGGTCGGGCCGGACCGCAGCGGAGCCCCCGGTGCCCGCGGACGGGGCCGCGACGGCGCGTGAGATCCGGACTCGCCCCCGCGACCCTGTGGACACGGGCAGCGGCAGGAACCCGGGGCGACGCGGCGAGGGCCCGGGCAGCCCCGGGGACAGCGGGTCGGAGCGCGGAGGCGGAACCGAGGTCGCCACCCGCGGGACTCGGAACCGGAATCTCCGTCCTCCGTCCGCCCGTTCAAAACTCCGGCGAGTTTGGCTTTGACGAAAATGACTCCGGAAAGGAGGCGATGAGACAGACGGTGACGGAGGCGAAGAAAGTCCGGCTGCAGGAGCGGGTCCTCAGCCCGGGCCGGGGTTCTCCGTGCGACCGTGTCCGGGGCGCCCGGAGGTTGGACGATGCTGTGCTCGGGGACCAGCCGCGGACGCCGACGCGCCGCCCAGTAAGAGGGTCTCGGAACCGCACGGGTGGTTCTTCTGCGCATTTGGGGCCAAGATCTTACAGGGTCTGGACTTACCCGTGACTGTTCTCGCGCGGGGACCGCTACAGCTTTCTGTCCGGGGCACGTGCGCCCGCAGCTACTCCCACGGTGACCTTCGGGCCTCCAGCCTTTCCTCTTGCGGATTATCCGCGCACCGATGATTTCCACAAGCCTCGTTCCGTAGGGAAAGTGGGCACAACCTCAAACCTCATCGTGAATTAATTCAGCAGCCTGGCGCTCTCCCATACTAAGCATTCCCGGGTCTCGGGAATCGTTTTCACAAATTTATCCCACACAAAATGTTTCAGAATGAGATCCGTTTTCTCGGCGGAACTCGTTTTCCCTTTCCCTTCTGAACGCAGAGGAAATGGACTAGGAAGAGAGAGAAAGAGACGAAGACCTGCTCTTTTTTCGTCTCTCTCCGTTGACACATTTTTCAGGGTTCAACAAGGACTTCTTTAAAGAAGAGAAACTCAGTCATTGGGTCCTATTGTATTCACGCCCAGCCATGCCTCTCTGCCCCTCCAGCCGTCCAACATGTTTTCCCGATGACTTAACATTTTCCACGACTAGAAAAATATGAGGACAAGATCCCAAACCACAGCTCTGAAATTCATTATGGGAAATGTGCAAAAGGACCCCACTTAGAAATGTACCAAACATAGATGGCATTGTGCTTAAGTTAGAAATTCTCTCATGACACTTGGAATGTACTCATAATGATGCAAATTTACAAGGGCACATTTATTCACATTGTTCTGGAAGGTTAAAAATTAAGATTCATTTTGAACCATTAATGACAGGAATGATCTGCTTTAACCAATATCCTCCTTTACTCTAATATGAAGGGGTTGTTTGAATCAAGTCATTTTAGTCGAATTCTCTTTTTAGATACTTTAGATACATTTTAAAGGATAAAGAAATGATGCTTAAAAAAATGCGGATATGATCGAGTTGTTGGTCTACTTAAAACACTTTGTGTCTTTGCCCTGCTTCCTGTCTAAGTCCCACTCATCTTACACTGACCCGTGAAGTTTCCTTCCGCTCTCATTTCACTGTGAGCCGCTTCTCCCTCTGTCCTCCAGATTTTAGCTCTTCCTTCTCTTCTTCAGATGTCAGTGTCTCCCCAGCCTAAAACTGGAGCCTGCCAGCCTCTTTCCTGGACTGCCTCGCAGGCTCAGTGAGCTTATCCTAAATACGTCCTCTGTCAGGGCGAGAGCTCACTGTCCCGACAGACTAGGGCAGATCGTCTGTCGTCTTGAGACCCTTCCTTTATGTGTGGTCATATCTAGTTGTACACTTTGTGTTATTTCTTGATTTGACACTTAGCATCCTGAGAGCAGGGGTCTGATGAACTCATCACATTCCCAGTGTTGGCCCAGGGCCTGGCACAGGGCACGCACAGAATATTTACTGGATGAACAAACGATGTGAGGGTTAAGCGTAGGAGCAAGTCGATGAGAGGTCTTGTCCCATCGGCTCCGAATTCGGAGCACAAAAAGCAATGACTCATGTTAGCATTCATCGTAATTTGTTACCGTCCCGAGATTAATAGAGGGCCGTGAAAGTGGTAGGGACTTGCACACTCTATTATTTTGAAAGCCAAAGGAGAATCATACTCTTGTACTGAAAAATACATCAAACAATCAAAATACTGAATCTTTTGGACTGTACCATGTAACATTGTATCAGTACACGCTCGGGTTCGCCAGGGTCTCCGATTGGCTCTTATGTACACGGGAGTAATGCCGCATGGGGAGTGCTATTTAAGGAAAGCCATTTAGAAGACAAAACCCTTTACAACGTGGATCCCCTAAGGAGAAAAACAATGGAAGAATCTCTGGAGAGAATTTGGAGGTTCAGGCAATGAGGGAGAGGTCGGAACATCAGCTCCCACATCTCAGCTGAGCCGATCCCAGCTATACAAATTTGCACAAGTTTGTAACTGAGTAAAAAGTAACTGAGCCCCAGTTCCTAATCTGTAAACCAGGCAGAATAATGTACACTGTGTACATGTAAGGTGCCTAACACATTGCCAGGCCAGAGACAAGTTTACTGTCAGTCACGAGTGCCAGTGTGCGTAGTGATCGCAGAATTAATGACTCCGGCGGTCAGAGTTAACCCAACATCCTCTTTTACTAAGATGTCTTCGATGAGATCTAAAAACAGTGTTTTTGTCCTGCATACTTTTCATCAGTTTAAGCTAAGCAGATGGCAGATATAGTTCAGGGAGGGAATTTTTACTACCTTAATCGACCAAATCTCATGTTTCAGTAAGAATTATATGAAAGCATCTAAAATCTAATTTTTACCACTATTTTACATTTAAGTTACTTTTATCCTGTGAATTTCTGGTCATTATAAAATAAATCTAACCTAGTTTACATTTTATTGAGCTATTTTCATTTGGTAAGTTTGTAACTGGCATTTTTCTAGTCTAAATGATAATGACAAAAATTTTAATCACTGCTAAAAATTACAAAATATTTCTTAATTTGTATCTTATACTTAAACAATTATAATATTTTCAAGTGGATATATCTATAACTTTCATAAATTCAATTATGTTTATTAGGTGAAAGGAAGGACAAAGATAAGTCTTAATTTATTAGAAGAAAGTTTTATTGAGCCACCATAATAAAAAGAAAACTAACACAATGGTTTTAGCATTCACATAAGGCAAAAATGATTCTCCGATCTCTATGTTTTTGAAAAGAAGGATCTCCATGTCTCACAAATGCACTAATATTTATTTTTACCCTGTATTCAGATGTAAGTCATTATGAAGATTTTATTTAAGGTTCTCAAATGTGATGCCAGACCCTTAGGATGTAGCAAAAGATACTCGTTGAGTAAGAATTGTGTATTTTTACTCTATATACCAGTATGAACATTAAGGAGGGGTTTCAGGGTGTCTATAAATTCTCTGAAAACTATATCCCAGTGGTTGTGCTTGTTTGCATTTTCTAATGATGCATCAGAAATTTAAAGGAGTCTCTGTCGCTGGTTCTTCGAAGTGAAGGCCGGTTCAGAGGAGGCACTGTCCTAGCCTGGAGACACACTTTCCGCACTCATGACTCTTACATCCTAGAGCAGGCTGACCACAAAACTATGGTAAGTGAGTGTATTAGTTGCCTCATTTATAATGTAAGAAGTAGCCTTATCTACTTCACATTCACTCATTAAACATCTGTTGAGAATATAAGACACCGGGCTCTTTTCTAATCCCTGGAGATAAAATTATGGGGAAACCATAAATAAATAAAAACTCTTATTGCAGTTATATCCTAGAAGTGGAAACAGACAATAAACAAGATCAATTAAATATATATAATACGTAGAAGCACAAATGTGTTTCCACACACTCAAAAGCTATTAAAAAGACAAAGAAGAACAACGTAGAGACTGTGGTGACTGGGAGAGGTGGCGACTCCGGGCACAACGACCAAGGAAGGACTCCCTGAGGCGACGACACCTGAGGATGAATCGCAGGAAATGTTTCCAAACGAATTACAGCCTGTCGGGAAGGAGGGCGCTCCCGGCAGACGGACTGGCCAAGGCAAACTGAAACGAGGAGTGCAGAGGCAGAAGCTTACCTGGCTTGTTCCCGAAGCAGCGGGAAGACCGATAAACACGGAGAAAAGTAAGAAAGAGGCAAAATTGTAGGAGATCAAGTCAAAAAGGTAGGAGGGCATTATTGGTCCTTGTAAGAACTGTGTTTCTTATCTGGCAGATTGATGACTTTGGAGGGTTTTGAAGAAAGGATTAACACGAATTGATGTTATTAAAGTCTCACTCTGATTTCCGAGTTGACATACACTTTAAGAAGACAGGCATAAAATCAGAGTGACGGGCTAGTTAATAGGACATTGCCATCATCGAGGCGAGATATGATCATTACTTGGACAAAGTAATAACAACGGAAATGATAAGGGGAGTAAACTCCGGAGAGACTGCGAAGGCAGAGCTAGCAGGATACGATGATACATCAGATGTGGTATATCAGAGAAAGGAGTAAAATGACGACGGGTCTTTATCCTGAGAAAATTGAAGATAGAGTTGTCATTTACGACTATGAGGAAGCCCGGGATACAAGCAGCTTTGGGGAGTGTGTTTTTCTAGAATCTTGGTTTCTGACATACCGAGTTGGAGGTAGCTACTAAACATCTAAGTACCGTTGTCCACTTGACGGTTTGATACGTAATTCTGGAGTTCAGGGGAAAGGTTTTGGCTGGAGCTGTAAGTTTGAGAGTCACAGTATACACTGGGTGTTTAAAGTCATGGATTTATAGGTATTCACAAAAGTAGTGGGTAAAAATTAGAGAAGGGTTCTAAGGACTAAGCTCTGAAGCAATCCAAATTTAGAGATTTTGGAAACGCGAAGAACCAGCAAATTTGGCCCCGTGAGCTAGAGCAAAAGAAAGCAAACATGAAACCCTGAAAGTTAAGTGAAAAAAAATGTATTAATTTTGTTTACATACAGCTGAATGTTTAAGGTAAATGGGACTGAGATTGACAGCTAGGATTTAACAATACGGAGGTCATTGATAACCTTGAAAAAGATCATGCTCAGAACCTAGGAGGGGTGAAACTTAATAGAGACTTGTAGGAAATAAGTTTAAGACTGTAATAAGTAACTTCCTTTTCAATGACTATTTCTGTAAAAGGCATAGAAATGAGGCAAGGTCTGGCAAGAGAAATAGAGTCATGAAAGGGCTGTCTTGTAGCAAGGCCCTGCCCCATATTTATTTTGTTCTCCACGCCCCCTAGAAATGAAACAAAGAGGTTTCAGTTGAGCTTTAGTCAAAGCACTAGTGGCAAAAAACATCGGTAAAGATTTCTCTAAATATAAAATGACCAGTTGAAGGATTTTCAATTCTAGAAGCACGTTTTCGTAACCATTCTCTTGAAAACATAAAGCCCAGCCATAACATGTTATTTCTTTCTCTTGTCCCCCTCAGTTGTAATTCGCATCTCATCACGACACTGACGGAGAAGTGAGCACCACATTTTTTTTTAAAGAAACCAGATCCTATTCACGCGGCGCGTCTTCTGCTCCTTCCTCCACACGAAAAACGTCAGAGGCCGACGGCCTCGTTCCGTCAGCGACTGGCACGATCTGGAGGGTGGCACTAACACTGGGAACGTTATGTATTTCACTCACTCACTCAGTCCCAGTCAGGGGTAGTGCAGACCAATGAGAGCTTTATTGGAATTGTACAATTTTTGAATTTATGTAGAAGTCTCTTCGAAGTGAGACCTGCAAATGCTCTGTGTACAAATTACTATAATTAAGCCCAAGAGATAAATTGATAGCTAAGTAAATATTTTTTTTTGTCTTATCTGACTTCACACTTAATCTGTGATTATGACTGGGTGTATTTTCCATTTAAAAAAGGACTTTGACCTTACATTTGAAGATTTTGCTTCTGACCGTGGAGTCTGTAGTGAGCTACTTGTTGTGGTTCAGTTTTTAAAACAAATAGCTATACATTTAGTACCTACTATCAGTACTTAACTAATATATTCATTCCTTTTCGTAATTTAAAGGAAATATTTAGATATGTCTTCTAATTTGGCATCAAGAGATAACAATAATTACCACATTTTAAGTTTTCAGTAAATATATTTACACCCATGAACTTTGCAAGGGTTTCCTAAGAAATTCTTTGAATTTTTTTAAAAAGATTTTTATTTATTTAACAGAGAGAGAGACAGAGATCACAAGTAGGCAGAGAGGCAGGCAGAGAGAGGAAGGGAAGCAGGCTCCCTGCTGAGCAGAGAGCCCGATGTGGGGCTTGATCCCAGGACCCTGAGATCATGACCTGAGCCCAAGACAGAGGCTTAACCCTCTGAGCTACCCAGGTGCCCCACAAGGGTTTCTAACACTAGGGCTTAAAACAGAATATGGTTGTTCTGGAATGATCATGGGGTGTGCAGCAGAAAGGTGAACGTGGAGAGAATTCTTGATGTATGGGGACTAAGATTCAGCTTTGGTGTATTTCTGCCATCACGGGGCCTGTAATTTAGTGGTGGAAATCTCTACCTAAGGAACTATCCCAGAGTCAAAGCAGCAACAAGAAGCTGTCGTTGATTTTTACTCCTTTACGTCTGTGTTCAGGCTGATCTCGGTGTCTTCCCCTACACCGAGGCCTCCAGAGAAGTCAGTTCTCTCCCGTCATTTCTGCAGCCCGTCTGCTGGTACTTCTGCCCCGTTCTTCATTATTTGTCCCACAGCAGCATGATGTGATTTGTGATGGAATTTAGAATATATTTCTGCTACTGAAAGTTAGCTTAGAGACAATCGAGCCCTTCCGTTTTATAGGCAAAAACACCAAAACCCAGAGAATTGGGGGGATGTGTGCAAGTTGAGACTTTCCATAGAGGCAGAAGCAAGAAATGGCCTAATGTCCCCTTACAGAAATTTGGGAGTTACGTACATTGCAGGTCACTCAAATAGCTCTCATTCCAATGCCTGCTTTTAAACCAACATCATCAATTTTGAATCATGCCAAAGAATAGCAGGAAAACAGGAAATGTGTGTACCCCAGGCAGGCCGCACTGTGGCAGAGAGGCAGACCACCCGCGTGGAGCAAATACGAGTAAGACGAGCGCAGCGTGAGGACGACCCGCCTGACCGTTGCAGACCTGTGCGCGGAAGATAAGACAAAG